>NC_136951.1:11594868-11619868 GCF_949987615.1 Pollachius pollachius
TGTGTGGTTGTCATGGAAGACATTGTCACACGCTCACATGCGCACAGAAAAAACCTGACGTGTGCAAAAGTTTAAGTTCCTGCAAAATATGATAAAAATCTGAGAGAGAAAAGAGATAGAGAGGGAGAGAGGTGGGGGAGAGAGATATCTGTCAGGTTTTACACGCTTTTCATCAACAGGGAGTGCAAAGTATGTTGGTGACTCTGATACCATGTTTGAACCGTATGCTGCAGGCTGACTCTCTCTCTCTCTCTCTCTCTCTCTCCCGCTCCCTCTTGTCCTCTCTCTCTCCCATCTCTTGAATGGGATCAAATTAAGGTTCGGATTAATAAAAAATGCAGTCTCTGCTCTCGGTGTCTGTGAATAAACACGTGTGCGTTTACATGCTCCTGGAAGAGTCATTGGGCCATTGGTGTGTGTGTGTGTATGTGTGTGTGTGTGTGTGTGTGTGTGTGTGTGTGTGTGTGTGTGTGTGTGTGGTACGTGTGTCTGTGCGCGCAAACATATGCTGGCACACGGATGCAATAGCCATTCATTTGGCAGTGAGTATTCTCACAATGTCTCTTACTCTCAACCCCTATCTCTCACTCTCTCTCTCTCTTTCGCTCTCTCTCTCTTCCACACACACAATCTAACATATAGAAAGATAGGTGAAGCAGAGAAAAGAAGGGAAGGGAGAGAGGAACTATTCCCAGGATCTGGCGCTTCACCTCGCCTTTGTATTCTCCCTCGTCTCTCCACCGGCGCCTCCTCCGCTTTTAGTCCCTTGTCTTCCCTGTTCAATCAACTCCACCCCCAGCCTCCCCCACTCAGCCTCTTCCTCCCCTTCCCACTCTCCCACAAGCCATCTCTCTCTTCCTCCACTTTAGACGGCCTGAGACAACAATGTCCAGCAGGGAGACTCGGCTGGCTTGGCTGACAGGCACACAATCAGTCAGACAGACAGACAGGCAGACATTCAGACACTCAGACAGACAGTCAGAAAGACAGTCAGCCAGACAGTCATTAAGTCAGACAGACAGACAGACAAACAGACAGACATTCAGACAGTAAGACAGACAGACAGACAGACAGACAGGCAGACATTCAGACACTCAGACAGACAGTCAGAAAGACAGTCAGCCAGACAGTCATTAAGTCAGACAGACAGACAGACAAACAGACAGACATTCAGACAGTAAGACAGACAGACAGACAGACAGACAGACAGACAGGCAGACATTCAGACACTTAGACAGACAGTCAGAAAGACAGTCAGCCAGACAGTCATTAAGTCAGACAGACAGACAGACAAACAGACAGACATTCAGACAGTAAGACAGACAGACAGACAGACAGACAGGCAGACATTCAGACACTCAGACAGACAGTCAGAAAGACAGTCAGCCAGACAGTCATTAAGTCAGACAGACAGACAGACAGACAAACAGACAGACATTCAGACAGTAAGACAGACAGACAGACAGCGAGTCAGACAGACAATGAGTTAGACAGTCAGAAAGACTGCGGGAAAGAGCGACAGAAAGACAGAGAGTGTGTCAGACAGTCAGGAAGACAGCCAGACAGACAGACATTCAGACACTCAGACAGACAGTCAGAAAGACAGTCAGCCAGACAGTCATTAAGTCAGACAGACAGACAGACAGACAAACAGACAGACATTCAGACAGTAAGACAGACAGACAGACAGCGAGTCAGACAGACAATGAGTTAGACAGTCAGAAAGACTGCGGGAAAGAGCGACAGAAAGACAGAGAGTGTGTCAGACAGTCAGGAAGACAGCCAGACAGACAGGTCAGTCTGACTGGATCAGATCAGCCGCAGCAGCCGCGGAGAGCGGGTCGATACGGACCAACAGAGGCGGGGGAAAAACAAACAGAAGAACCCGGGATTTTCGCAAAATTGATTAGGTAGCTTCGCTTCTAAAGCCGCGTATTGCAATTGACAAGCGAGAAGGCCGGGCGAAGGGGATCCGGGGAGCCGCGGCGGAGGGGAGATCCAGCCCCGGGATCCGGTCAATTCCAATCAAGTCAATTGGACGTGGAATTTGGCCATAGGTGCCCGATTCAATCCTCGGCACTGACGTGGACGCAAAGTGAAATTGAACAGTGGACTGAACGCTGGCACCAGGCCGGTTATTGGTCTTTCCTCCCGACGTGAAAGAGCAGGAGAATCAGAGAGAGAGGAAGAGAGAGTGGCCCCCGTATGTGTGTGTGTGTGTGTGTATGTGTGTGTGTGTGTGTGTGTGTGTGTCCTGCAGGTGTGCACACACCTTGTATACTGCCAAGGCCCATTAGAGAGTGACAAACAGACATGCTCTTGCTGCGCTGCTGTCAGACCCCCGGTAATGAAAGACACATCAGCCTTGAATCCCCCCCCCTCCCTTGAAAAAACAGAGAGAGAGGAGGAGGAAGGGGCGGTTGGATAGTGTGTGCATGTGTGTGCGTGCATGTGTGTACGTGTGTACATGTGTGTTTGTGTGGGTGAGTGTTGCGTGGGAGGGGCCTAACAACACATACACGTTTAGAGCAGGATTGTGGTGGTGGGGGGGATGGTTTGTGCGGGAGGGAGGGGGGGGGGAGTCAAATGCAACTACTCTGGTCAACACCGGCTCTGGAAGACATAAGGTAGTGGAGCAAAACAACAACAAGAGAGGTAACCAGCCGTTAGCAGGGGAGGGGGGGGGGAGGTGACGAGAGAGAGGGAGAACGGGAGAGAGACAATTATGAACGCGTAAATACATCACATCTATAGTTAGGGAGAGGGAGCGCACTAACGAAAGCCTGCGGGAGCGAGGCGGGTGCTAGGCTGAGCATGAAAGAGAAAATATAATAAAGCAAATAAAGGAAACCGCGCATACAGAGAACAAAGGAGGGGGGGGGGGGAACGCACGGTCCCCTCCCAAGTATCGCCGCCGCCACATCGTTAAATGGCGAGAGATGGCATCAATCATTTTTTTTTTCTCAGTCTCCCACCGCCGCAAGAACACGGCCGCCATCCGCCAAGACTTAGTGCCGCTAATAAACCGGAAGAAACACAAAGGCGCTTTATTGCTTTTTTTTTCCTTCCTCTCTACCTCGATCTAATCCTCTCGCCGTATCTCGGGTGCTCCCCTTCTTCTCCCCATGTTCCGCCGTAATGAAGCGACTGGAGAGGGTTCGCCCGCCGCTCCCCACCGCAATGAATCAGAGCGTCGCGGGGCCCGCATGGGCTCGCTAAAGGCCCCGGGAAGTCCTTTGGCGCCGCGCTAATGAATCGCACACAAGGCGACCGGACCAATCGCGTTTGCCCCCGTGAGTCGGCCGTTCAGTTGAAAAAAACGAAGGAGAAGGGAAGGAAAATGCTGAATCATCGGTAGCAAGGAGCATTGAATCGTTCATCTCTTTCTCTTTTCCCTAGGTCGGCCTTTAGACGGTGTAACCCTTCAGAAGGGGTCCGCGGATCGTTTGTGGCGTCGAAAGATGGAGTGTGTGTGTGTGTGTGTGTGTGTGTGTGTGTGTGTGTGTGTGTGTAATGAGGGATTTTATGCCACCGTTGGCGCAACTGAACATGGGGGGGAGGCAATATTAACTGACACATATTGCCAGCAGAAGCGGTGGAAATGAATACAAGAGGAGACGATGTTGCTTTTCCCAGTCATGCCGGCCTTTGTTTCACGGCTAACAACTTTTTACCATTTGTATCAGGGTCAGGGTCATACATCATCCTTATCCGGTGCAGATAAGCATTAACAAAGAATTACAGCTTCGAGAGAGAGAGGATGGAAGAGAGAGAGAGAGAGCTCAAGAGACCGAGGGGTAGAGAGAGAGACAGTGCTCCGTATTACTGGTGGGAGAAAAGAAAAAAACCTTTCATGTTGATATCAACCAGTCAACCAGACGGAATTACATGGAATTATAGTTTTTGTCAATATATTCCCGCATCTACGGTGTGTATGTGAGGCACCGTCCATGAACCTGTCCACAATCTGCGTGTATCTACACGTCTCTACGTCCCCACAACGGCTGTTCTTCCCAATGTACGTTGACATGACACACATGTATGTACAATACACACACAGATTTGGCAATCTATATGTCCCTACAACGACAAATGTTTGTCGGAATGTGTGAATGCGAGACACTGTGCATGCACGTCTTTAAGTCCTCAGAATGACCTTTTCCAAATATAGGTGTGTGTGTTTATGTGTGTATGTGTGTAGGCACTGTATGTGTGTGTTTGCTTTTATGTCAGCTAGATAGAACGGCAATGAGAGACTGGGATGTGTTTTGCTTTTCCCAGCTCATGCTTGAATAACAGCGTGGCACAAGCCACACGGAGAGCACTTCAATTCTCCACGCAGGCAAAATCGTTAGGCGCTCTTTGAGTTAAGGTCAGAGGCCCCACGCCGTGTGGCTACTTAGAAATATGGATCGGACATGTAAAAGTAGGAGAGCAGGTTAATGCAATCAATTATTCTTTCTTTCCCTCATTTTTTTACAGTAAAGAGTACTTCACACACACACACACATGCAGTATTATTACATATTATTCCATTTAGTTCATCTCCCGGTGACATTTAGAAAAGGATGAAAGTAAATTGCAAAAGGGGACAAAAGGCCATGATTTCACAGTGTACTGTAGATACTGCCTAGCCAGATCTATATTTTAACGGGTTTAATGACCAATAGGTTCCTGTTGGCGAAGGAGACTATTTTGAAATGTTCTGTACAGCGTGTTGATGTGTGTTTTGTTGTTCAGCTGTGACCCGGGGGTTGGTGGGTGGATGTGGCGCCGGGGGACGGGAACCATGGGCAAAGGTGAGAAGAGAGTGGGGGTCGGATTTGCAAGGCGCACCGGGAATGCTCATTATGGTGCGGATGTGCAGAGGGGGAAGAGATGAGCATGCTGTGATAAAGGTATGGTTCCTCAACACAACATGCATTGAAATATTGGAACACACGCACACAAACATACACCCACACATACACACCAGGAAGGACCCCCATTTGCGCGCAAAAGCCGCACCCCTGCAGACCTCCAAAGGTCTGAATAAGATATGCCTAAGTAACCACTTAGGGATGACAGCCAGACACCAAAGCATATGTTTAATACGGCCACCAAATACTTCATACGCTTGAGAAACCACGCTCGCTAACGTGTAAGCCTTCGCCTTTTTTTTCATGACGACTGAATGGCTTTTAGATAATTAAAAGGAATCCTTTTAGTCAATGTCAACGTGGAACTGAGAGAAGACCGACCTCACAGCGAGTTGAGTGTGTTACTCACTAGTATTAGAAGTATCACAGAGTTATACGGTAACCCACTGAAAAGCAATGTGATAAATGCACCATTTTCCCTAAATGAACCAAATTTTTGATTGTCGCTCTTAGTTCGTGCTAAATGTAGATTAGACAGTGCATAGCAGAGATGTGGACTTGAGTCAAATGACTTGGACTCGAGTCAGACTCGAGTCATGATTTTGATGACTTCAGACTCGACTTGACAAAATTACGCATGACTTGCGACTCGACTTAGACTTGACTGCTATTGACTTGAGACTTGACTCAGACTTTGCCTCTTTGACTTGTAATGACTCGACATGTCTCGAGTCAAAAACATTTGTAGTTTTAGATATCTAACCTATTTCCCGCCTAGAGGGCTAGACACCCAAGACGCATTCACTTCCGTGAAGATGGAAAAAAAACAGCGAGCGAAGACAAATCTACACTTCAATAATACCAAAACGAAATTTCGATATTGTTTTTACTAACCCTTTCAGAATAACAGTTTTAGTTCATATCGGCTGCGTTTTGAGTTGGTCCCATTGAAGCCGTCTGGCCAACCTCTGACACTTAAGACATCGTAACTGAATCATTGTTCAACCGTTTACCTTCGTTCAAAATATATAACAAATCTACACACTCGTATCTTCAATAATATCTAAACTGAATTTTGATATCATTTATGCTTTCTTCAGAATCACAGTTTAAGTTTCATATCGGCTTCGTTTCAGTTGGTGTCATTGATTTACATTGACGCTGGAGGTGAGGACATTCAGCAGTGTTGCCAGATTGGGCGTTTTCCCCACCCTATTGGGCTACTTTTAAAAACATAAGATTTCGGCGCATGCGCATATCATAACAGATTGATAAGACAGAAACAATGAACATATTATAACTGTATTGATAAGAAATGACTGTACATTAGAGTGATATGTTGAAATTATGATCAATAGCCTAATAATGACATTAAGTAAAAATACATGGTGACTTGTTCAAGGCTTGAAAAAGTTTGGGACTTGGACTTGGACTCGACTTGGCTTTGGTGTGACTTTGACTTGGACTCGACTTGGCTTTGGTGTGACTTTGACTTGGACTCGACTTGCCTTTCCCTGTCTTGACTTGGGACTCGACTCGGACTTGACTGTTAAGACTTGGGACTTACTTGGGACTTGCCAAACAGTGACTTTGTCTCATCTCTGGTGCATAGTGAAAACAATTCAATGTTATCATAAGTAAGTACGCTTCATGCATGTTTAAAACATACACACATCTTGAAAGTACAGATACTTTGGATAAGCAAGACTAGCTAGGATTAACTTGGATCAACCGAATCAACAGAGAAATTTGTGGCAATAGCTAGGAATATGATCTATATCAATACATCAATATTTTCAAAGGAGGAAGGCTATAGGCCTTGCAGTTTGAAACCAATCTTCATGATTGCCACTTTAAGATGAATCCACAGCGGACTTGGCTATTTGCGGGCTCATTTGAAATATGTTATGGAGGGGTTGGTCTCTTCAGGTGAAACCAACATAAGTCGATGGTAAAGGAAGTTCGTATTTCTTCTTGTTGGATTTGAACATTCGTGATGGAGATCATTTATTGAGTGCATTGAATATAAAGTTCCTGCTTCCGCAGGCCCTTGCATGTCCAGCATATGGCCAAACCCTATAAGCAGTATTCAAGTCTCACAGACCTAAAGCCTAATAGCAGATACGTCTCAAATCCGTTTGAAAACTGCGTTTCCCTTTCTTTCGACTCATTCTTGGAATCTGTCGGCGTGTTATTGGCTACAGCAAACACAAGTTCTGAGAAAAAGTAAAGGTAAAGGTTTCAGATCAACAGGATGTAAGCTGGTCACTGTAAAAAAACATTCACTTGAATGAGTCTCTCATCGGTATAACACCTTTGTAATGAAACAGGAAACACGACTTAACTCTGCCCATTGAGTTTTTAGCTTCCGGGCGGCTCCCCCCGGAGGAAGCTGTAACACAGTAAGACTGCTGGGTCCTAGAAGGCCGGCAGTCAAGTCAACTAATAGCCCTACTAAATCGGCTAGCACTACATCACCTGCGTAGATGCACGCCACCCCCATCGTCTAAATGGTACCTTCACAGAACCAAAAATACAAGCGCTGCCGTAGACAACCACCCTGTCTACCTCTGGTGACCATATTGATGTGAACTTTGTATCTGTATTACGTAGCCAGACTTCATTCAGCTCCCCTGCTGTGAGCGTGCAGCCTACCACGTGCGACTCTCAGACCCCACTGCGATCACTTTGACAGTTAACTTTCTTGCGGCGCACAACCAACGCTAGCTGACCACCAGAAGACTCCCTCCCGGTAGGAACAGCCGTTTTCACAGCGTGCTGGCGTGAGAGGTGGACGCTTGGCTTTTAGCATGCGAGAGCAGAATAGCGCACTGATCGTAACAGCTTGAAGGACAGTTTGGCAGTCAAGTCATGGCTGCCAAATAATATAATCCTACATGTGGAAGCATCTTCGAAGCCCACCTCTTTTGTTCTTGCCGCTTGCGCATGCGTGCCACGTGTGCATGCATGCATGTGTGTGTGCGTGCACGGGTGTGTGTGTGTGTGTGTGTGTGTTGAGAGCTTTAAGGGGCTTTCACTCAACCGCTCAACTAATTTGATTTTAAATCTGGCGAGTGGCAGAAGTAATAGCCGGGTTGAACCGTCGTCCAGGTTCCATGGGGGAGGGTAGGAGTGATGGGGAAGCATCAAACAGCTCATTTCCCCCGGCCGGTAATGAAGCAGGGAGGGTAACCGCGGTAACCGACTGGGCCCTGCACACCCTTGAGCTATCGGGACCACCCCCCCCAACCACCCTGGAGACGTCTGAGCAGACTGAGTCAGGAAGAGATGGAAAGAGAGAATGAGAAAGAAAGAGAGAGAGATTGGGACTGGCCCCAAGAGCTTTCACTCTATCTCTTTTCTCTCTGACTGAAGTGGCATTCGAGGTGCAGCGTTTTATCCCATGAACCCTTGGAATAATAAACTGATGAGAACAAATTAATCATATAACCCACCTCGATTGGAATGAACAGCCCGATTCTCCTGATTTGGTTTTGATTCTGTTTCAAGGCATGAATTGCTTTTATCAGACCATTGGCGAATGATAAATCTGAATAATTTGTAGGTGTATAATACACTTCTCCCTGATAACTGTCTGTGGTTGGAATGACAGTTTGGCCACTTAAGAAAGGTTCCTCTCATTGTTTCTGACGGGAAGAAAAATCTGGAAATCTTGGTGGGTGCTCAAATAAACAACCAAGCCCAGCAAATTAAACAGCAAAATTATCCCAAAAAATGTAGTTATGTATTAACGATTGTTTAGTTGCTGTGTTAACTCATTTAGCAAAATAGTCACATATAAGGAGGTTTGTTGTCTCCGTATAAATTAATAATGGATAGTATGGGCAAAAAGCGGTTGAAACTCTGGACAGATATTAGGGTGATTTCGGTACGGGCGAACATGTTAAACGACGGTAGAAGCCCAAGGGTAAAATGCTGAAATATTCTAGCAACTTAATCAAGCAATCAAAAATAGAGCATTGTCCTTCATTTTCAAGTCTAGATTACTCGTCAGAGTAATCTGCAAAACATTTAATGTGCAGGCTGAAACCATCATTATTCGCAAATTGTTTCAACTGTATTTTTTTACATTTAAAAGCGTGTGCGACAACGCGGGGCAGAGAACGAAGATAGATGGGTGACAGATGGATAAGTTATGAAATTCCTGCTGAAAAGGTAATTAGCGCGCTAATCTATAGTACACGTGTCAAGCTACATTCATCGCCATTCAACTTCTTCCATGTCCTTTTATCGGCCAATTCTGTATAAGGACTAATATCGTCTGTTTCAACCTTACTTCCATACTCCACATCATAACGTTTCCCCTTGGCGGTTGGTTCTATCACATTATTGATTTTTGACAAGGCTTGTCAGATATTGGTGCGGAGCTAGTGCTCCTTTAAAGAAAAAAAATCATTCAGTGTCACATTTGAAAAAAATAAAAGGTCAGAATAAATGACGATGTATTACCCGTGTGAAAACATAAATCTGTTGGATATTAAGCACATGGAACAAATATCCAAGAGTCGTTATTTAAAAAAACTATACTTTTCATCATTTTGTCACATCAAGCATCATAAATGCAATTTAAGTCGGAGAAGTGAGAATGGGCCCCTCCCAGTAAGCAGGCAGGGGACTTTCCAAATTAAAAAAAACAAAATAAATGTGTTCTGTCCACTCTAATGTGCAACTGTGTGACACGACCTAGCTTAGCTCGGCTGGGTTGAGTGGGAGGGTATATTGGAGTGCTGGTACAAAGATTCCTGTTAACAAACAACATATTATGATATACATATATAAATATATCATGATATATATGTATATATACATATGTATTTTGCAAAAAATATAAATTCAATTTTAAGGATATAATTATTTAAATCACCTGCCATCGGCATTCATCACCCTCCACCAGAATTGAATACAGACCTGTCCAGTTGCGACTTCGACATTATTATTATATGATTATTATATATTTTTTTAAAGATTCCATTACACTCGCACACTACAAGGCGACCTTTATATTCACATGACGCAAAGATGGCCGTGAAGGTCCTTCCCTCTCTCGTGTTCCTTCTGAAGAACATGAGACATTCACACGCCATTCTCCTTCTGCTCTATTAATCGTGGTCAGGGGTTCAAGTCTTACCAGCTATCTTTTTGATGAATTAATTCCATCGGAGGCAGGAACAGGCCCTTCAAATGGAAGGAGGTTCCTGTCGTCTGGTCGAGTCTCTCTCTCTCTCTCTCTCTCTCTCTCTCTCTCTCTCTCTCTTGGCTAGGAGCACTGCAGGTCCAGTCGTCGAGTTCACACAAGAAAAAAAAAAGAAGAAAAAAGTTTAAAAATGGCAAACAATGGAGTTGGAAAGTAAAGTACACATAATGAAAAGCAACATTTGTATAATATTTTTTGAACAAAAAACCTCTCTGCCTGTAGCTTTGTGCTAATATACAGAGCACAGGAACTGATTGAAAATCATCTGCTCGTTTAAAAATAATTGACCTGTTTTGGCCTCACGTGATTCAAAGTAGTTCCACTTTATTCAAATCTAAAGTTGAATGTTTTTTCTTGAACTTGAAATGTGAAATGATTCAAAGCAACCTGTAATCCAATACAAGATTGAAAGCAATAAAAAAAGCGATAAAAGAAAATAATTTGATTTATTTTCATAATTCATAACCACTTGCTTATGAGGGTGTACATGAACCTAATACTCGGATGAATAGCCCGAATATGATAAAACCTTCAAGGAATTATTTCCACACGTAGCATCTTTGTAGTAATACTGCCTCACAAAGTTTTTGTCAAAACTTAGCCCACCTTATTTTCAACCTTTGTGCGGTTTCAATTTATGTTTACAAAAAATAAATGAAATGACAGGTCAATTAAAATCACTTCCATTAGTCATCCCTGTGCACGGTTCTCGCTTTGATGCACAATCTCTAGCAGCGACAACACAAGCACTCATCTTCCCTGACTTGGATGGTCCTAAAAAAACAAGCAAAGTGTGCCAGTATTTGGAAGATATGAAGTGATTCTAATAATTGCGTGCAAGAAATAAGTCTTCCTTGTCAAATGCCTGGGTTTGATGGATGCTTTTGGGAAGCAAAGCAAATGACGGTTTATAGGTATAGTGTATGTGTATATTACATTGTGTTTTCATGCAAAATACATTGGAAAAAAGATGGAAACAGATAAAAATGACAAGGAGTGTATTGGGATATTCATTTGTTTCATTCAATTAGAATGATAAAAACATGGCGGTAGTGCATCATTTACTCTTTTAATCCATTCATCTTTTGTCTAACTTATTATATTTACAATTGGCTAGGGTGGCTCCTATTCATAATGTTGCCATAGGCGACCATTCAATTCCCAGAAACTAGCTGGCAAATCAGAACCCTGGCTAGCTCCACTAGCTGGGGGGAAACCTGCTGACCAGCACCCTGTCTAACTTCCCTACCTGGGGGGAAACTTGGCTAGCAGCACCCCTGCCTAGCTCCACCACCTCGGGGGGAAACCTAGCTAGCTGCACCCTTGTCTAGCTCCACCACCTGGGGAACCTTGGCTAGCAGCCCCCCTGCCTAGCTCCACTAACTGGAGGGAGGCCTGGCTAGCAGCACCCCTGCTAAGCTCCACTACCTTGGGGGAAGCCTAGCTAATAGCACACTGGTACATCAGCAGGAAATAATGTTCTTTTTGTCACAGGTTTAAAATAACCAGGCAGGTTTGTGAAGTTCAGAGAAATCTGCCCTTTAGAGGCTATTTCAGAATAAAAATGAAGAAACAGGACAATACTACCCTGTTCGAGGATTTTAAAGAGGAGACATTCTAAAACCAGACCGCTGACACAAACAGTGAGTGGTTGTAAACTGCAGTATTGAGTTCCGTCTCATTCTGTCTATTTGTCAGACAGTAATTCCTTCTTTGCTCTATACAGACAGCAAAGATGGCGACTGTCTTCCCATGCCAGCTAATCCATTTTGCCAACTCCAGCCAGAACTCACCGTTTATCTCCTGCTCAGAAGGTTTAGTATAGTATTTTTGGCCAATAAAGTGTAAATGCACCTACAGCCACTCAAACTTCCTTTCCTGCCGAAGGCCACCCACCGTCTCCCTCACTTGACTTGTATATTCACTTATATTTTCTAAGAGTACTTCTAAAGATTTAGTGGCAGTTGGCGCACTCAGAGCTTGGGCTCAAGAAGCCTGAAGAAGAACCACGGGTCAAACACTACTCAGCGACAAACCCTGAGGAAATGAAAAGTAAATCCGTTTTGAAGCTGAAAACCCCGCATAGGAACTCCGGCGGGCCTAACTGCGCAGGAAAACACACTAGCTCCAACCTCGATAACCGCTCAAAACAAGATGAAGGAAAGGTTCTCTTCTCCATTACACTGCCCAACTTAGTTAAATAACTCAGGGCTTGACGTTGTTGCGCAGGTACACCTCCTTTGTTCCAATGCTCTTTAAACAAGGGGAGGAGAGGTGGGGGGTTGGTGAGGGGAGGGGATGGGAAAACGATAAGGTTTTCAATTGGCCCACAAACTCAATCAGTGCATTTCAGATGGGCCTCCTGAGAATGAAGTAAAGTGACAGGCCTAAGCAGGTTAGATGCCTGGTTTATCCAATTACAGCTCAGCAATAAACAATCCCAGAACCCCTTATTCCCGGATTGGCTCACTGTTCCCCCTTATCTCCCTGCCTCTCTCTCCCTCTCTTTCTCTCTCTGTCTCTCTCTCTCAGTATTGAACCTGACCCTCCTCACCATCTGCTTGTGCAGAGCTGACTGATGGCTCTAGCCCGGATGCTGACACTACCTGTGATGACTGTGTGACTTATGTCCCAATCTGGGGCCCTGTCGGGCAGAGCGGCCTTTAGCCGCCGCCACCGCTATGCTAATATTCACTGACTTATTCTTGATGGCATCGTTTTCCCCGAGATTAGCGTAGCGGCGAGCCGTCTGCGGAGGGTGATAATGAGACTAGTCTATTTCCCCTCACTGTTCTGGCCGTCTGGGTGGGGAACGGGGCCGTGAGGCGCTTGGTTAATCGGGTTTTGCGCTCGGGGGCCCCATCCGTTGGAGAGCCGCTGTCGAGTTGACATTAGCATTAAGAAGTATTAGCACATTATCTCGAATGGGCGATGATGATGTGTTCTCTCAAGTCAGTTAACCAGTGTGCGATGTGAAAGCAGGGCCGGGGTTGCGATGGAGATTTATGGGAGCGAGCGTGTGCGTGAGTGTGTGTGATGCCTTGACTACAATGCTCTCGAGGAGAGCGGCTGGTAATGGTTTTTAAAAAGTTAACCGTTTGACGCTTGTCACTTCTGAGCAAACGGCAGAAGAAAGGTAATGAGCGGTTGGGATCCATTGGGGGAAACAGGAAGGGAAATGTCACAAGGTGACGCAGGTCCAAGGCGTGTTGAATTCGTAAAAGACAGACACAATGCAAATGTCATCCTGTAAGACACTATGATGGCCATGTAAGTATTCTTTGCCTTAGAGCCTTTGAAAAACGATATATATCAAAGTAATCAAACATTCCTCTGCTTTTTAAATAAGAACGGTGGCAGTTGAGAGGTGGCTAGTTCACCTGCGCTTTTTGAACTGCCTGAAGGTTCTGGAAGGTTTGAACACCGGCTGTCTAGTCCTCCAACACCCCTCCGCCCGGCCTGTTCCTAGACGGATCTATAAATATAGGGTATTAAACGGGCACATTGACGCTTTGCCCTCACTTTCCGCACTCGTGTTAATGGAGTTTTTATGAATCTCAGGCCTCATTTGTCTCTCATGGTTTGGGGCTTTCTGCTGTCTAAATTGTGTAATAATGGCAAACCCAATTTGCTTTGTGCTACGTTAATCTCAAGGCAACCCCCTCTCCCCCCTCATCCCTAGTCTACCAACCCCCACCACCACCTCCCTTCCACATAATTTTTCACACTTCCCTAACCACATTCAGCTCACCCATCAATGATTCTATTATCACTCCGTTCCTCCAACTGTGTGCCTAAAAAGACCAAAAAAAGAATAATACAAATTAGGACTACTCGACTTTGATAACAAAACGATGATTCATTTTCTGAAAGGAGCCTTTTAACTACGATGCCATTGTCGCGTTCTCTCTCTCTCTCTCTCTCTCTCTCTCTCTCTCTCCTTCTCTTTTTTAATTTCTTAATATCCCAACCCATAGACATTACGTCCGCTGAAACGTTGATAGTGCCGTGATATAACGGCGGGAGGGGAGACTCGGAGGAGACATAATCTGCCTGTTGAACAGGTATTGTCTAATTGAGGTGTCCGGGGGTCTGCCTCTGTTTGGGATTGCCTGATGCTTTGCGCGTGCGATACGGAGATAATACGCAGAGAGTTCGGTCTGCGAAGCACGAAACGCAGATGTTTCAAACTCATTTCCATGCGCCCATTTATGGGCGCGCACAGGGCACTGCGTGACCTTTCCCGTTGTAGAATTTACACACCGGGCATATATCTGTTGTTGTGTTGGAATGCGCCCTTTGCCCTCGAAGAAAAATACAAAGTAATAAAATGGAGGTACATTCAACTGTGCAAGCACGCTTATTATCACCGCATGCCAACTGTTAAAATGTGGATGTACAGGCACACGCACGCATGCGCACACACACACGTTCAAACTCACATACACAAGCACATTCACAAATACAATTTAGACACAATTGAAGCACAAGTGCTACCAGAGAGAGAGACGAGATGAGACAAGATCAATTATTACAGGAGAATTAACAAATGATTGCAATATAATCAGTCACAGAGAGAGAGAGAGAGAGAGAGAGAGAGAGAGAGAGAGAGAGAGAGAGAATACTATTCTCCAGCTTTGTAGACTTTAAAAAAGCCTTTGACTCGATTCGGCATGATGGTTTGTTGTTTAAATTGATAGAAAGTAGTGTAAATATGACAGAAACCCACAGACTTCTTTCGACAAAGCTGGGGTTTGAGACAGGGATGCAGCTTGAGTCCAGCCCTGTTCAGCTTGTACATTAAGTAATTAGCAAGGCCATTAGAACGGTTTGCAGCACCCGGCATAACACTGGTAGACACGGAATTCAAATGTTTGATGTTTGCAGATGACCTGGTGCTGCAGTCCCCAACCAGAGAAGGCCTATGACCTTAAGGAAAGTGACAGCAAGACACGCCACAACAAGGCCCTCACCAACAGAGAGTTACATCCAGAAAATAGTCCCCTTAGCCAGCTTGTCCTGGGACTCTGTCCAACACACAACAACCACCACATCAGGCAAAACCAAATAATAAAAAAACTGAAAGAAAACTATTTGGCACATTGGCAAGAATCCACCAAAAATCAGAGTCAATTGGCATGCTACTTGTCCCTTGCAGAATACCACCGTGACTTTCCCGGAGCTAAGAAAATCCTTAACCAGGTACAGACTCAGTGAACATGGAGAAGGGACGCCACAGACAAACCTGGCTCCCAAGAGAAGAAAGACTGTGCTCCTACTGCAAAAAAAATCTACTGAAAACTTAGCTGCACTTCCTAACTTCCTGCCAGTCATGCCAAGACATCAGGAACACACACTTCCCATGGATTACACAGGCATGCAATGACTTTGAAAACACTCCAGATGCTAACACACTGCCATATCTGTTGGGATAAATAGAACAATGTGCAATCACAGCAGCCAGATCCGTCCCCTGTTGTGATGAGAGAAGGACCTCAAACTGTCCATAAACAGACTCTTCCCACTGAACTTTAACTAGCACACTAGCACAGAGAGATGCAAGCAGTAGAGTAGGTCCTGCTCAGTGGTTCCGAACCTTGACGTTACGTTTACCTCTGATTGTCCTCAAGACCTTTTGCGGACCACCTCGTAAGCACCGGGGAAAATTTAGAACACATGCAGTGGCTGAGAAAAGAGTTCCAGCGCCCCCTATACAAAATTATTACTGCAAGAAGGCCATGGCCGGTGGGAATCTGCGGAAAGAAAATGCTCCCAGAGTGTTAATTTGGCAAACAAATAACACAGACATCAATAGAAAACATTACAATTGAAAAACATATGCTGGAGTGTAAGACATGGTCACTATTTTATGAAATAATAACATGCCCTTCTCATACATTCACTGAACAATATTTAAAACACATACTTATATACTTTTAAGTCACTGTGTCTATTTCAAGAATAAAATCGCATGTACAACCTGCAGTACCCTCGGGCACCGCCGGTGGTAGGCGAGGGTACTGCAGTTGGTACCAATGGTTGAAAATCATTGATAAAGGGACACAGTTCCACATTTTTCTCGTACATTTCTAAAGAATGTTTAGTTTGTTTTTCTGTATTATTTGTATTATTATCTATAATATCATTTATTTTGCATCATTGTGCCTTGGGAGCATTTTTACATATAACTTCCAACTTCAAATAAAGAATTTTTGAATTTGTGAGCAAGGGAAGGAGAACGTAGGAGTAGACAGTAAGGAATAGAGGGAGTAGGGCTGGCGAGAGGAGAGCAGTGGCAACAAGCAGGATGAGGAGGAGGAGTTGGAGGTCTGGGAGACCCATGAAGGAGGTGCTGCGATATGGAAATGTGGTTGCCAAGTGGACAATTTTCACCATTACACCTCTTGCTGCTAGAAGGCCAGAAACACCTCCTACTCATGTCCAGGCACACACACACACACACACACACACACACACACACACACACACACACACACACACACACACGCAGACACACACAGAGACACATACACGCACGCACACACAAACATGCACACACACATACACATCAAACTTTCACACGTCTATAGCCTTCAGCCAAACACAAAAGCACACTTGCACACATCCAAAAACATACACGCCATGGTATCTCACAGCATGTGTGTGTAGGAGGGAAATCGAACAAGGAGGGAGTATATGGTTTGGAGTGGTGGGTGTTGGTGGTGGTGGTGGTGGTGGTGGTGGGTGTTGGTGGTGGTGGTGGTGGTGGTGGTGGTGGTGGTGGTGGTGGTGGTGCCGGGCTGCAGAAGCAGCCCAAGGAAACGTAACTCAATTCTTGGGTGAAATTGACGACAACACACACTACCCCACGCACTGGCCTCATCTCATTCCAGCTGATCTTCCCTCTCGCTTGCTTATTCTTCCTCCTTCTCTGTCTCTACCTCTCCATATCTGTCTCTCTCTCTGTCTCTTTCTGTGTCTGTCTGTCTCTCTCTCTGGCTCTACCTCTCTTCATCTATCGTTTTTCTGTCCGTCTTCCTATCTTGCTGGCACACACACACACACGCACACACACACACACACACACATGCACACACAGACACACACACACACACACACAAACACGCACACTGCACGCACACACAGGTGGATTACCACCCGCTACCACTACTACATGCATGCAACTCAAGAGCGTGGTCATTTTTCTTCCTCATTGTCCCCCGCTGCAGGTGCACGTACATGACATGCAATACTCGAGCCCCTGATAGGCACCAACACAAGCCTGCACCTGAACATCCTGCTCAGCCAAGCCCAGCTGCTGGGGATGTTGGAGCCACAAGCTGCCAGCCGGGAGCCCCCGCAAGACAGAGAGGGAACATGGATGGAGGAGAGGAGGGGTGGAGCAGGACAGGCCCCGGAGAGACGAGGACATCTGGACGGAGGGAAAAGAGCTGGGCGCGAAGAGAGGAAGAGAATTGGGTGAGAGACTAAGAGAGAGACAGAGAGAGACTGAGAGGGAGAGGAACAGGGAGAGAGAGAGAGAGAGACAGAGACAGAGAGAGAGCGCGAGAGGGACACAGAGAGAGAAAGAGAGAGAGGGACAGAGAGAGAGAGAAAGAGCTAGAGTGAGAGTTGAAGGGATGACAAAAGCACGGTAAACAAAACGAGGGGAGAGAATGAACCAGAGACGGACAGAACAAAAAACATCTGGCAGAGGGATTAGGCGGGAAACACATCTGGCCGAGACCCAACCCTTGAGGGCAATGTCGCATTCACTATTTGTATCGAGAAGGGCAGTGAGTTTATATTTCTCCCTGTGTTAAACTCACTCACATATTCATACGGAAAAAAACATTGGCCGCTGTGATTGGTTGCTGAATAGAACACTGAGGTGCAGTTGGGCAACATTGTTTGGAATAGAGGACCCCTGTCACTCCCAGGACAATCGGACGTGGAATAACGATTCTGTACAGAGAAGAGAATCAATGTTGACATCACGTCCACCATCCATTCATGTGCCCACATTGTGTGTGTTGTAAGTGGGAGTCAACACTTCAAATCTGACGCAAACTCGGATTCAAACCCATCTCCAGAGCAGTGACGCGATTCTTTGTTCAAACCGAAGTGTCGGCCAAGCAACCTGAAGGCCTCCTTGCTCAAGACAGGCCTTACCTCTCCGTTAATGACGTGCCTCTCAGGGAAATTGAGCTCGTTGTGAGTCACTTTTATTCTGGGCGGTGAGTACAATCTTAACTCATGAGATCTTTACCTCCTTCCGACAGTGGATCTTGTTCTCCTCATCAAACATTTATTTTCATTTAAACATTAATCTTTAAGGCCTATCATTCCCTGTCTCATTAAAAAAAATGTGGTACGTTATTTAGTTAAATGAACAGTGGGCCCGCGCTGATCGGATGTGTGAGCCCATCTTGGAACGGATGTAGTCCGTCTCTCCGCCAAGTACCTACATCGGGAGTGGTTTTAAAACACCTGGGGTAAAGTTTAATGTTCACAGAATTAGCACTTCTGGGATCAGTACCTCTCAAATGAAACGGTGGCAGAGTATTCAATGAGCCAAACGCTCATTTCCATCACGATGACTTATTTGGCCGCCGAACTGATGATGAATTACTTTCCCTTCGCTTGTCTTGGCTCCTCTGTCTAATGCAGCGGTACCCCGCCTTTGACTCGGGGTGCACCGCTAAATTATCTTCAAGACCTTTCGCGGAGAACCTCATCTGCAAATGGTAAACGATAGATAAATACACGTGCAGGAGCTGAGCAAAGAGCGCCAACACGTCTTTCTGCCAATTATTACCGCGAGCAGGCCATGGCCAGCGGAAAACAGCGGAAAGAGAAAGTCAGCAGCGTTGCTAAGGCTCCCAGTGTGTGTGTGTGTGTAACAAACGCAAATCAACACAAAACTGCAATGGACAACATTACAATTGACAAACACATGATGGACTGCAGAAAACAACACAATATATTCTAAATAATAACAAACTCTGTTTGACTTTATTAACTGAAAAATACCACATACATAATAATATACTTATTTTCAATTATCTTATCATTTTTGTCCATTAGCCACCACCACATTACCACCTGCAGCACTCTGGCGTACCCAAGGTTAGAAAACCATCTGACGGCCAACAGGGGTGACTCTGCATTGAACGCTCCATGAAAATATTGTTCTGTTTAACCAGCCCCAGGAACCCCCCTGACACACAAGAAGAAATCAATTGGCAGTTGCTCATTATCCACAATTACCTCCATTTGGGACATAATATAACCCAAGTCTCTCTGCCTGCTAATGCATTTACATCCGGCGGTTGTTTTGTAAGAGGTCCATGGAATCCCTCCCAGTTCACTAAAGCCTGATAAAGAATATAGACTTCGTACATAATGCATATTTAATGCATACAATAATAGCGGCAGAGCTGCCATCTCGACTCCCCTTTGAAATAAAAACAGTAAAAAGGAAAACATTTTTTGTTTGAAGGCGCTAGGACTACACAAAAATGTGGGTGTGTAGGTTGTGTTGGCAGTCCCCCCCCCCCCCCCCCCCCCCCCCCGCCTCAATCCCCGCACCCACCCCCCACCAAGCCTCAGCTGTGGACGAAAATGGACAATGTCAGGTGGGCAGCCTCCACTTCACATGACAGCGTATCATGGCCACAGAATAAATGGAGGACAAGAGAGGCGGAGGTTATGGTTGGTGGTGTAGGGTCCATTTAATACCTCCACGATCTAATCCACTGTGGCTGGCTGGGGTGGGAGTGGAGGAGGGGGGAGAGAGGGACCCCCTCGGGGAGGCAAACTAAGGAAAGTGATAAAGGCCCCTGGGAGCCCGGGAACCTTTAAACTGTATCCCCGCCCCGCTGCTGCTAGTCATCAATATTTAACTCACTGTAACCAACGCTGGAGTCAAAGCTACGTCAGAGCACACACGCACTGACACACCAACACATGCACGCACTGACACACCAACACATGCACGCACTGACACACCAACACATGCACGCACTGGCACACCAACACATGCACGCACTGACACACCAACACATGCACGCACTGACACACCAACACATGCACGCACTGACACACCAACACATGCACGCACTGACACACCAACACATGCACGCACTGACACACCAACAAATGCACGCACTGGCACACCAACACATGCACGCACTGACACACCAACACATGCACGCACTGGCACACCAACACATGCACGCACTGGCACACCAACACATGCACGAACTGACACACCAACACATGCACGCACACGTATTCATGTGCACATGCACACAAATAAAAACACCTGTGCACAGACACATTCGCCTACGTGTGTGCAAATACATTACATGCAAACTTACACATGTGCAAATAGGTGTGTGCACATACAAACACACACAGGGACACAAAACCCAAAAATATAATTACGCACGTGATTTGCAAAGATACAAATACGATAAATTCGAACACACAATGATGCTGCTTTCACAAATTGGCAAGGACCAAACATGTAGTGTATATACTCAGTCACTCGAAGAGGACAAACGAGAATAACACAAATAAACCAACAACCCATTATACTGAATTATAACTAAATCGAGTTTCCAGAATCATTTTAATTTTAATAGGGGTTTCTCTTAAAAACCCCAAAACAATTGGCAGTTAGTGGCAATTTGATTTATCTTTAGCAATTATTGTTGCGCATTAACATGGAAATATCAAATTGACCAAATAATGAGAAATCCATGTCACCCTGGAGGTCAGACACCAACAGTCGGTAACCTTATCACTGTGTTTTAATAATTGCCTACTCCGTGTTCCTAATGAGTTGACCAGGTTAATCAGCGGCCCTGTTAGTAGCCAATATTCTGTCATGTCAGGTAGCGAATGTGCTCAAACGGCCCCAGGGCCTCTGTGGCCCGGAGTTTGCTGTTTAACCAAATTGCTCGCCCTTCATTTTGTTCATTATTTTGAATAAAATAGGTTCTTCCTCGGCCACTGGCTGAACCCATACAGCAGTCACCTACTCAGACAAACCACATGCACAGGCCATATAATGCAGGATGCAAGCCCCTGTCTCACTGGTATTCTTTTATTCTATCCTAGAGTTTATTTATTATTTGGGCTGGATAGTGAAGGGGTTTTTGACTCCCAGCTGAAAGATTTTGCGTTAAAACCTCAACATCCCAAGATGTCCCAACCCCTAACTGCTCATTAATGACTTCATGTACTTGGATTCACTGTAAGCGGCTTTGGATAAAGGCTTCTGGTAAATGGGTGTAAGGCGATGAGTCAATTTGCGATGCACCCGATTTTGGTTGAAATACGAGCACAAAAAATTGATTTACTGGACTGACGTGATTTTTCCTCATGTGTTTACTTGACTAGAACCCCATGAGGTCATTCAGTAATCCTTACATTTCTGCTGAGTGACTGTAGCAGTCGTCCAACCCAAGTACACATTTCAATTGGGCATTATATTATGCAACTTTTATATTGTGGGACCTCGATTTTAATGTTTAACAGCAAATAAATCCATAATAAATTAACACAACGGAGTAAAAGTATTTAAAGTTAAAAGAAGAATGTTTTTCACATCAATAAAAATCAGTGAAGTCACCATCTACCGCAGAATGAGATAACAAAATTCGAGATTGAACCTGTGGGCAACTGATGGAAGCCCTTTGCATACACAGTATTAAGGATGTTACGTTGTCAATCACACGTTGGTCAGAGAGGGTAGAGTAGAGTTCATGCGACAGACTCACTTTCCAAGGCACTTGTGTGTGAAGCGGGGGATTGCGTCTTCCCGTCCCCCTGCTAACATTGTTGTTAAATCAACTGCCAACGTCACACAGGCGACACTGTTTTGATCTCTTGGAAGTGAATCCAAAAGCACACCCGTAATTACTGCTTGTCGCCCAAGTCATGGCCGAAGAAAACATTTTTTTCTTTTCCTGATTGCCATTTTAGCATTCACAAGAAACTAAAATCATATTCAAAAGACCTTTTATCTACCACGTCACTTTTATATTTTTCCACGTGGGTGGTGGGTGATTTTGTTTTTTATTTCGTTAACCGGGCCCCCGTTGTCACGGCGGCATTTCGCTTGTTTCCGTTTTTCTCTTTCACAAATCTCGCCGTGCGTCCCGGTGCGTGCGCGAGTCCTCTCGCCCCGTTTTTCTGCTTTTTTTCTTTTCTGCAACATTTTCCACTGCGGCGCTAAGCTCCAGCAGATGTTTCTGTGCTTTTCTAAAGACCTTTCTCTGCGAAACCCGGGCAGAATATCAGAATACCTCATCCTTAATCCACTTTACCCACTAATCCCCCCCTCCGCTCCACAGACCTGTTGGCTCCCTTTATAAAACAGCCCTCCCTTTTTGCCTTCGTCTCTCCTCTCCTATATTTCCTCCCCCTGTCGGATCTCGAAAGCCCGCATGCGGTGGGACCCGAAGCTTGCGGTCGAAAAGGGTGGTAGTTGTAGGGGTGGTGGTGGTGGTTGTGGTGGTGGTGGTGGGGAGGACGGTCGGTCTTAGTGAGTAAAGAGATCGCTATCGAGGCTGGGCGAGGAGAGGCGGCAGGCTGTGCCGGAATGGGAGTCGTGCGCAGAGGGGCTGCTGGAGCTGTGTGGGTGGGTGTTAAGGCTGGGTGGCCGGTTGATTTACTGATATTCATAGGAAGAGGAAATTGATCGGTTGGAGGAAGCGGAGGAGGGAGCAGGCGAGCTCCTTGTCAGCTCGGCGCTGGGAGTGAGTTAGAGCTCCTCGCCGGACCACGAATGAAGCCCCCCTGACGGTGGAGTCTGGCCTCTGACGGTGCCCGTCTGTTGGGGTGCCCCCCGCCTCCCCCCCCATCCCTCCTTCCTCCATCCCCAGGTCTGTCATTCGTCATGCGCTTCCCACGGGGGACGCTCCGCCGGGCGAATGCACAGGCACGCGGCAAAGTCGTAAATTATCATAAAAATACATAAAAGCAACAAGTGCGGAAAAACTATACGAAAACCGGCGAGTCTGGGAGAGGAAGGCAGCGTGTTGACAAAACACAATTTGGAATACATTTAAGGAAGATGTGCTTTTATATTCACATCTGTGTGGTACATGTACGCCGGAGGGTCATCTGAGACAGTGATGCATTTAGACTAACCGATGGATAAATATAGAGGCGCCCGCTCTATTGAAAACGCTTGTGTGTCTGTTTCGCTGTCGAAGGCTTGTTTGAATTTCAATGTAGAAAAATTGGACACGGTTGCGTTTAATGCAGCGTTTAATGCAGTCAGGATTTCCAAGACTTGGACCTGATCGCAGAGTTTCTCCGAGGCAGGTTTACAATTTGACAGGAACACTTTTGGTTCAAAAAAATGTGAACAGTGGTGCGAAATGCACGCATGCACACACACACACTCACACACACACACACACAGACACACACATACACGCACACACTGTTAGCAGCACGAACAAAAACGGAAGATTCCTTGAATGACAACTAGCAGGCAAGTTCAGGCTGGAGTCAACATAACAAGCCAATAAAGAGGAAGGAACAGAAAAGGCTCCGTTGAAATACACTATCGCAAAAGGTGAACACAATTACCAATTAGCCCAGGTGAAACTCGTAAGAGCCTCAGGGAACCAACTGGAGCCGTTGCGGGAATATAACAAAACGCTGATTACCTTGGCGGCTCGGAGACAGCAACTATTATTGAACATCTTCCTCTTGTTTGCTCTTTGTCTTCCGTTCTTTTTCACTCACAAACACTAATATGCGCATATCGATTTGTGAATGTTCGCCCAAGCAAAGGTTGCACAAATTAGCTTGGCTGGGCAGGAAAACGACACAAATTGTTTTAAATAAAATCACTCTTTTTTTATACATATTAACAGCAAACGATGACCAACACACCATCATCACCGCTACCGGAAACACCCCAATGCTCCATTGCGTTGGAAACGGAGGCGGTCATTGCGATCACAATGTACAAGCCCTATATCATATTGATAACTGTTATTATTATTATCACAATGGGAACACTTAGTAAAGCCTGGTGAGATTCAATGTCCGTGATGGCGCCAAAGAACCAACAAAGCAACATAGTAGGCCTTTTAATGGGTCGTTAAACAGTGTAACTGAACATGATTCATCTATATGAGCTAAGCAAAGAGGGTGCTGGGTTTATGCAAATGTATGGTGAGGCAGACTTATGTTTGAAGAAATAATATGCATAGCATCTTTACTTTTTACAATTTCATTTGAACATGGTTGACACTGGAAGGCAAACGGAGGGTCAAAACCAATAATTAAACGCTGCAGTAAATAATGGTTAATAGCAGTTTATAATGCTTAATAGTGGTCAGTTGGAAGATGTAGAAAGGTGCCTGCTAACTCCTGAACTCTACGCTAATTGCCCCGATAATGCACCTGAAAAAAGTGCCGTAGTGAATGGAAATGTGGCGGTGAAAGGCTTGTGGAAGGAGGCAGGGGCTGGGGCGTGGCGGTGACTCTGAGAGAATCCCATCCCCCATGTACTCCACCAAAACACAGCAGTGCAATAATCAAAGGTAGGGAATATAATTGGAGACATCTCACAAAAGGAGGAGGATTTAGGCATCGACAGAGCGAGAGCACGAGGGAGGGAGGGTGGGAGGGAGGGAGACGAGCAAACGAAGACTGTGGGGATGGAAAAGGGCATTTTGGGAGGCAGATGGCCGTGCGACTAAAGCCCTGATCTCTCTCTCTCTCCCTCTCTCTCTCTTCCTTGGTCACGTCTTCTTGTCCTCCCTCTCTGTTCTCTGTGCTCCTCTGGTTTGCGGGGTCGGCTTTACACAAATGTAAAAACAAGAGCAGGAAGATCAGGGGCGGGACAAAATGCCAAGTAAGAGGGCAATAAAGGGAGAGAGAGAGAGAGAGA
>NC_136951.1:11624868-11652368 GCF_949987615.1 Pollachius pollachius
GTGTCAATGTTATCTCCCCTCCCCGATCGCTTGCTCTGCCAACACACACACACAAACACACATGCGCCCAAACTTACACACACAAACACAAACACACACACAAACACACTCAAGTCAGGCCCCCAGGCCCCTGTTGCTCTGCATTGTCTGGGGGCTTGTGGTGGTGTGTGTTTGTGTGTGTGCGTGTGTGTGTGTGGCGGGGGTCTTTTACCTTCTCCGCGGCGCTCGCCCCGGGACCCCCTCGTCTGGGGGGTGAAGGAAGGCATCCGCACAACCCTGAGCCGCGATCGATTCCCATCGACAAGGCCGGTAATTACTTTTCATTAGCTTTCAGCGCTAATCTACACAGCACCGGTACGGGGCGAGATATAGCGCGCGCACGCAAGAGAGAGAGAGCGAGAGAGAGGTGGAGGAACGAGGATGGTGAGATTACTTGAAGGGAAGGAGGAAGGAGATGGAAGGTTAAGATAGATATTGTAGGGGAGGGGGAAAAAATAACAAAAGTGTAGGTGGATAAACAAAAGTGTCCCACAAGGGAGAGAGAGAGAGAGAGAGAGAGAGAGAGAGAGAGAGAGAGAGAGGTTGAGGAAGGAGATGGGGCTGGGAGATGGATGCTGAAAGAACACAAGGCAGACGGCACAGCAGCATGTAGGTGCCATAGCAACAAATACAGGGAACATGTCGCAGCGGGACAAAACACAGACACACACACAGACACACACACATTCCTATTTTACCCCCCACTGTGCCTCCAAGTTGTTTCCTCTCAGCCTAACACGCCTTTATTTGTTGTTTAGACTTTTCCACTGGCCTCTTTGCCGCCAACACACGATGAGCGTCCAGTGGACGTTGGCCGCTGTGGGCCGGTGTTGGGAGTGTAGCCAGTCACTAGGCGGCAGCTGAACGCTCTTTACTCAGTCGACTCATGTTTAGGTTTAGTGGCGAAATTTCACGTCGGTGGAAGAGCATCAAACAAATGATCCCTCTGGTTGGGCCCGTTTCGAGAGGTCAGCGTGGCGACGGGTCAAAGTTGAAATTGTTGTTGAACTTTGAGCACGGCGTCAAGGTTGTAGCGAATCACAGGGTTCCGCTACGCCCCAGGCCAGCGGAACCCTGTGAAAACGTCGGCGACGTGAGCACTCGAAGCACGTCATGTGTGTGTCGTTGTCGTTGGTATGTTTGTGTCATTTTTTATTCTTTTATTTTTTAAGAAATATGTTCTTAATGTGTTGTTATTGTACTTTATGTTGTTAAAGAACCCTTGAAAACGAAATGGGTTCATCTCAAGAGGTTATTCCTAATAAAGACATTTTAAACGTGTGTGGACCATTTTAGTGCCAGCGATGACATCGTTAGCATGGTCCGCGGCGGCGCTGGCGGCGGCGTGACACTTTGGGTCCCCCCCACCGGTGCCCCCTCCCCCGGCTGCCCTTCAGCGTCTCCGCCGCCGTCTCAGAACCCATTAAGGGTGTGAGAACCGAGGCCAGTAGGAGACCGAGGAGAGGACAGTTTAACTCAACCGCACTTAACCCCCGCCCCCCCCCCCCCCAACCCACCCCGAGTCGGAGCCTCCTACCATTCAGAATTAAATACCAATTTCCTCTCCCTTACACTTGTCTCTCTCCCCCTCTCTCTCTCTCGCTCTCTCTCCCCCCCCCCTCTCTCTCTCTCTCTCTCTTACCCTCTCTCGCTATCTCTCTCTCTCTCTTACACCCTCTCTCGCTACCTCTTTCTCACCCGCTCTCTCTCTCTCACACCCTCTCACGCTATCTCTCTCTCACCCGCTCTCTCTATCTCTCTCTCACCCGCTCTCTCTATCTCTCTCTCACCCGCTCTCTCTATCTCTCTCTCACCCGCTCTCTCTATCTCTCTCTCACCCGCTCTCTCTATCTCTCTCTCACCCGCTCTCTCTATCTCTCTCTCACCCGCTCTCTCTATCTCTCTCTCACCCTCTCTCTATCTCTCTCTCACCCTCTCTCTATCTCTCTCACACCCTCTCTCTATCTCTCTCTCACCCGCTCTCTCTATCTCTCTCTCACCCGCTCTCTCTATCTCTCTTTCACCCGCTCTCTCTATCTCTCTCTCACCCTCTCTCTATCTCTCTCTCACCCTCTCTCTATCTCTCTCACACCCTCTCTCTATCTCTCTCTCACCCGCTCTCTCTATCTCTCTCTCACCCGCTCTCTCTATCTCTCTCTCACCCGCTCTCTCTATCTCTCGATCTCTCACCCTCTCCTCTCAAGCTAGTCCCTGAACCCCCGGAGGAGGATGTCAAAATGTTAATTTCCCTTAAATTACTTGCCATTACGGCAAAGATATTGGCGGCGTGGGGAGTGAAAATGAAGGTTTATCTTTTTTCATGGTCTCTCTCTCTCTCCTTTAAAGGTGAGGAGGAGGTAAAGCTGTAGGAAAAGGTTTTTTCAGTCTTTTTTTAGTTTTTCTCTTCGTAATCACTCATTCTTTCTACTTCCTTCCTCAACGTAGCTATAGCTGAAAAAAAATCACCTTTAATACCAATTGTTTTAATTGTCGCCATCGTGTCACTGGAGCACACACAGCTAAGAGGCCGCGCACAATGCTATGGTTGTGGCTCACCTACGGGTTAATTTGCCCGTCAAACCCAGGGCAACCTCTTTACCCTTGTTGACACCAAGGAGGCGATTTCTGAAGTGGCTTTGACAAGGTGGCTTATTCTAACTTGAGCACAATGTCTGGAGACATTGTGGGAGGAGAAAGCAGTGTGAGGGTTTGTAGGCCTCCTCTGTGCCTTTCAAAACGCTCTATAACAATACCTATTTAGTCTATGTATCCTATGTATGCCTGTTTATGTATCGTTCTGCATGAGGTAGCATTGAATCATGTTCCCAAACCGAAAAGGTGGCACTGAAAGAATGATTATGCTAATAAACTTGAAAAGGACCTTCAGAATATGACGTACCGACTCAAAACATACGTTTCCTCATGGCCTTTTTTACTGCCTTTTTGTGCCTTTATGGACAGAGAAGTGAAGACAGACAGTCAGACGACGGGTTGAAAGCGAGTAAAAACTGACAGAGTATTAAAGAACCAGCGGTAGGAACAGGAAGAAGGTCACAACAAGGTCCAACACCTCCACGGTCAGAGCAACGAGCCAATGATCCAACCGGTCATTTCTCCGTCTTCTGTGGTTTTGAAACCCGGACCCCTGTTGGGGCTCTTCAAGAATGGTCACTCGCGGCTATTTGTGCGTGACGCTTGTGTGCGCTGCATGTTCTGTCTGCCACCTGATTGAAGGAGGTGTTAATGGGGGGTTTGTGCTGGGTCAAACAGCCCCGGTGGGAAGGTGCCTCGGCCCTGGGAAGTGGTGTGTGGGTGTGTGTGTGTGTGGTTGGGGGGGGGGGTTGTTTGTGTGGGTGGGTGCGTGTGTGTGTATGTGTGTGTGTGTGTGTGGGGGGGGTGCGTGTGTGCACGCGCGCTTGTGTGTGTGTGTGTGTGCGTGTGTGTGTGTGTGTGTGTGTGTGTGTGTGTGTGTGTGTGTGTGTGCGTGAGGGAAGGGGGGTTAACAGAGGGGAGGGGGCAGCGCTCCTCGTTGGCGAAGGGGGTTTCTTTTTCTGAGGGGTGGGAGTGGGGGATTCGGCCAATCATATTTTGTCGGGACGAAAAGCGAGCAGGCGGATAATTACGTGTAATGCTGTCAGCGGCGCGGCGCGGCCGTCGAGCCGGCGGAACGAGACCGCCCTGGACGTGATGAAGGAGGGGAAAGTAAGGGAGGGAGAGAGAAAGAGCGAGATGAAAAAAGTGGTGGGCGAGATGCAGAGACAGAGAGGTTACTATTACAAAGGGTAATTAATTTCCACCTCCTTTCTCTCTCGTCAGATATGTCGCCTTATTGCCTGTGGGCTGAATGGAAGGTTTACGGCTGAACGCGAACACAACAGCGGATTATTGTCCTTTACCATCCTGGTGTGTGTATCTTTGTCTGTGCGTGTGTGTGTGCGTGTATATGTGTTTGTGTGTGTGTGTGTGTGTAGTGCGCTTGTGTGTATGCACTCACACACCCTGAAGTTAGTAATAAATGAGTGTACTGTACTGCGCAGTGCCGAGACAGGTCAATAAAGATATACACCAATTCATTCTGCCCCACAGCGAGCCGTGGCTGTGTTATACAGTATAGATTTAATCTATAGAGAGAGAGACACACACACACACACACACACACACAGAGAGCGGGTGCCCCCCTTCCACACTCTGTCAAAACCACTCGGCATTAATGCAGAGTGTCACTCAACAGCGTACGAGGGGTGCATGGGCGAGCGAGCGAGTGGGCTGTCTGCGAACGTGCGCGAGCATGGCTGATGATTGTGACCGCATAAATGATCTGGAAATAGCCCTTGTAAGTGAACAATCTCCCTCGCCCACCCCCACGCCACGCCACCCACACGACTCCCACTGCTCTCCAGCCCTCTACGCCCGCCCGCCAGGGCTCTTCAGGATTAGAGATGATCACAAAAGTGGACGAAAAAAAATCGTAAATGGACAAAGACCGAGGAGACTTTGACATTGGGATGCGAGGTTGAACATGTTGTGAGTTCAAATGTGCGCACCCAACAATGGGCTTTTTCAAGAGTGGTGTGTGTGTGTGTGTGTGTGTGTGTGTGTGTGTGTGTGTGTGTGTGTGTGTGTGTGTGTGGAAGCCCCACGACTCACGCATGCACGCATAGGAGAACACAAACCCACACACACACACACGCATGCTCTCAAACGCACACCCCAAAACCCCACTCCTGACTCTAAATGAAAACACAGCACATTTCAGCAAACTGCAGTGTTTTTTCTTTCCTTTTTTCTCCTAACTTGTGGGCTCAATAGCATGTTAGCCCGGCCGCATCACAATGCACAGCAGGGCCACTACAGTGAAGCACAGACAGCACTACCGCCTCATTCTACCTTTTCGGCCCACTCCATATATTCAGCTGCACAAAGGAGAGGCCGGCCAGCCGACACCTCCGGCAAGGTTCAGAGCGAAAAGCAGACAGCCGGGTATGAGATAGAGTCGGAAAAATCGAGCGAGCGGAATATCAAATAGAAGGAGAGAGAGTAAAGCAGAGTAGAGTAGGGGCTTTAAAGTGTAGCTTTTTGTAGGGACACCATTAACCACTTTAAAAATGTAGCTTTGGACGTGGGTTTGTGTGTTCGGGGGCTCACCGTGTTGGCCACGAACCTGCGGTGCCGTCTGCGGTCGTAGAAAGGGAAAGCCATGTTTAACGCGATACCAAACGCGCCGTACAGTTGCATAATGGCAACAGTGAAGGGTGGTGTCAAGTGTGGTGTGAAGGTAAATGCTGGTATTATATACTGGAGACGTTGAAGGGGCAGTCTAGTCTCTCTTGTGGCACTCGGGTTGTACAAGAGAGCTTTCAGGAAGTCCCCAGACGATTTTGGGAGGGCCAATTGGGTGGCGTTTGAGCTGTGAAGGATGGACTGGGGCAGCTTTGAAAATGGTAAATGGACTGCCTTTATGTAGCGATTTTTTGTAACCAATGGCCACCAAAAGTGCTTTACAATATTCACCCATTGATACACACATTCACACACCGACGGTGGTGTCAGCCATGCAATGCGACAGCCAGCTTGTCGGCAGCAGTTAGGGTTAGGTGCCTTGCTCAGGGACACCTTGACGCTAAGCTAAGAGGATCCGGGGATTGAACTAGCAAACTTCTTTTTCCAGCCAACCCACTCTACCTCCTGAGTAGGGCTGGGCGATTAATCAAATTTTAATCGCGATTTCGATTTTAGTGTCAAATGATCACAAAATTAACATAATCAAGTTTTTCTATACATATTTTTTATGTTTTATAGAAAGGGCAGAAGAGCTGGATACATATCTGTATATTATTTTAGATTGGAACAATTTCATTTTGACCATTTTGTGTATTTTTTTAAGGCGAAATTTCAAAGTTCTCAGTTACAAAGTTTTTTTGGGAGAGACATGATGAATAAATACATCATGTTTTCAAACTCAAAAATAATCGTTTGAATAATCGTGCTTTCAATATTGACCAAAATAATCGTGATTATGATTTTTCCCATAATCGAGCAGCCCTACTCCTGAGCTACATGCCGACCATAAGCCTGAAGGAGCGATAGCTGGTTGACACCACCAGTGTGAACGCAAACGGAGGTGATGGAGTTGAACAGTAAAAGCAGCCCACTAGGTCCGACTCTTAAAGGAGAGGATGCATTGTGAATGCATTAGATTGAATTATTTTATAATGAGCTAAGAAAACACTATAAAACGAATGTGTTGTGCAATGTAACAGTAAATGTGCATCCCTCCCCTTCCCCCCACCCATACATCATTCATAACATCCTCATGCTACTTTTCATCGGGCTACCAACACTTTGTCCACCATCTCAACGCAAACTAACCAACAAACTTTACTCGGGAGGAGGTTGACTAACAAGTTGACCACAACGACATCCCAGCCCTCGGGCTGGCATTTTGTGCTGTGCTTCGACCACACACAGACACACACACACAAGCCTAAAGACCACCAGCACCACCACAATGGTTGAAATTGCAGTCCAGCAGGTATACCTTATCAATAGCTGACCATCTAATCATAGGGGCAGTTCAATTTGGCCCAGTATACCCTTGGTCAACCATTTGCAGCAAACAGCTTAACAGGAACGCATTCAGCCGAGAGAAGAAAAAAGTATGAAATAAAATAAAAATAGCCGGTCCCAATTGACTTGGAATGAGAGCGGGGCGACCGCCAGGGCAGTGACAGCGTTAGAGTGTGTCCGTGTGTGTGTGTGTGTGTGTGTGTGTGTGTGTGTGTGTGTGTGTGTGTGTGTGTGTGTGTGTGTGCGTGCGTGCGTGTGTGTGTGTGTGCGTGTGTGTGCGTATTTTGACGGAAGTAAAAACCCATACAGCAGGAGGCAAGTGGCAGACGGACCAGATTAGAGATAGTCTGAGAGTGAGGGAGGAGAGAGAAATAGAGATAGAGAGAGTGAGAGCGAGAGCGAGAGCGAGAGAGGGAGAGAGAGAGCGAGAGAGAGAGAGCGCGAGCTAGCGAGCGAGAGAGAGCGCGCGAGAGAGAGCGAGAGAGATCCAATCCTGTCACCTTTTCCCCTCCAGTGATAGCACCGGGCTGAAAGTGTGTCTTTTACAAACCTGTGTGTCCGGCCGTGTCGCTCGCTGGCGATGGGCCGAGCGGCTGAGCTAGCAGACTGGAGACAGCCCGGCGCAGGGGCGTGTGAGCACAGGGCACGGTATCTAAGGAGAATTAGAGAGAGACATGATGAATGACGCAATATTTTCATGCCAGAGGGAAACTATTGCACTTCAAATTAGAGGGGGTGACAGGGAGAGAGAGAGAGAGAGAGAGAGAGAGAGAGAGAGAGAGAGAGAGAGAGAGAGAGAGAGAGAAGGGGATGGAATATATATCCACTAGAGTTAAGGGCTAATGAGAGAGAAGGAAGTAGATTTCTGCCCCCAGTGGGAGGAAGAAAATGACTTGGATAGACAGAGGGGGAGGAAGAGGAGGAGGAGGAGGAGGAGGAGGAGGAGGAGGCGGAAGAGAAGGAGGAGGAAAATGTCTGTGTGTACGTTTGCTGGGGAACAGGGTGAATACAGATCCTATTTTCAGGGAACAAGCAGTCAGGTACGAAGACACAAATGCTACTTAGTGGAAAAAAGGAGGTTTGATTTCTACCAAAATGAAAAATAATCAAACAATGGCCAATAAAACGGTCCATGTTTAAGTTTTATGTAACAAAAGAGGAAGTAGGATTATCATTAACATGTAACAGCTGTAGAAAAACAACCACACTACATAATATATATTATACACCATCAGACCATCTTGAGGTTACAAGGTTAGAAAACAGCCAACAGATTATTATCAGATATTAAATATAACGGGAAAAATCCCAAAACAGCAATAATGATAATAAATATAACCGCAAGCGGTGATTAACGGGGTCCGAGCAAAATGAAAAGTCAAGAACACACTAATGGAAGATATATAAATATGACATATAATTATGAAGGAAAGATGTTGATGTTCCCCTTAATGCCATACTGTGCCTCGGCTTTCAGGTGACTGGGCTGCAGAGCAATGCCCAAATGTCATGTTCAGCATGTTCATAATTGTCTAATCAGGATTCGAACTCTCAAACTAAGAATAACCAGTACAAGGCATTATCCCATAGAGCCACTGACAAACCCGAAATTAAGCCTCATTCACATGCAAAATGTCTATTGATAAGCACACAACATCCAGAAAACTCCACGCAAACATTTCTCAAATGAATTAAGGGCTTTTATTAAAAACGAATACCTGAAAAATCTTTGAAATTCTGGGGAAATTAAACATTTGTTGAACACTAACGGAAGAAATATTAATATGACAGAGTTCATTATGAAGGAAAAATGTTTAACGAAGAAGTTCCCCTTAATGCCATACTGTGTATTGGCAGTCAGATTCTTGGAAACTAATGAGCCGGAATGTTGATTGCCTAATGAATTTCAGGTGCTGTTCAATGTTGTGTTTCTTAAATGAGTGGCAATGACTGAATGTCATGTTCAGATTGTTCATAATGCATTATCCCATTGAGCCACTGACATTCCTGAACTGCATGAAGCCTCTTTCACAGGGTGAAAATGTCTATTGATAAGCACACAACATCAAGAAAACTCCAAGCACACATTTCACAAGAGAATTAAGGGTACTTAAAAGAGTACAGATCTGAAAATGTGCACTGTTAATGGTATCCACCTAATGATAGCCGTATGGTAGTTATACAATAACAAAATGGTCATATAGGCAAAATGGGTTGAGACTGTGAACGTTTGGCTTTTCTATGAAATTGTGGGAAAAGTAAACATTTTTAGAGCAGAAGACCAGGGTGAAAAAAATGCATCTGATTTTAGAGATTAATATGATGAAAGGATTTTGAGTCCAGGTCAATCTCGTAAGGAGAAATAAGGCTAGTTCATCATTTTTTAAAATAGCGCCACTTTTGGCAGCAGTACCACAATTTGGGTTTATTAGTAGTGGGGGGTATTGATATCCCCCTAATAATAATTTTATGTTTTTTTATACAATAACAAAATGGTCATATAAGAAAAATGGGCTAACTGCTCCAACTTTATTGGCCAATATTTCTCAAATGGAACTAAGTTAAACAAATTCTATTCTATGATTTTTGTGAGACTTGGTCTAAAGATTTTATGTGGCAATTTTGGTGAATTTTTTATTATTTTTGTAGCCTTTGAATCTTTTTTTCATGTTTAGCTTCAATAGGAAATTGTGGGAAAAGTATACATTTTTAGTCCATAAGACCTGGGGGTTTATAAATGCGTCTGAATCTAAAGATTAATATTCTGAATGAATTTTGAGTCAAGGTCAATCTGGTGAGGAGAAATAAGCCTAATTCATGATTTCTTACAATAGCGCCACCTTTTGGTGCAGTACCACACATTTGGGTTTATGGGTAGAGGGGGTAAGTGGTAGCCATACCTGAAAATTTCAAGAGTTTTCGACTTACGGCATAGGCTGCAGTATGACTTTTACAAAATTTGAGGGAAAAAAAAAACGTTACAGAAACAATAAGGGCCAAGTAGCTTCGCTGCTCGGACCCCTAATAATAACAATGTATATTTATATAATAAATATAATAATGACTATGAGGTAAAGTAAACCATATTTCAGGTCGGCCCCTCAGAGGTAACACAGATGGTTCCTTCCAAATAACCTCTTGGCTCCCATATACTGTAGCAGGCTCAAAACCCCCCGGCAAGTCTTTGGTCAGCTAAGAGGTATTTACCTCTTATTGGGGCATGTGGGGCTGCAATCACAACTTGGTAAACAAAATCTAAAACAAAACATTAACAAGACAAGCAGAAAATAGGTTAAGTCATTCAAACAATGAAAGACACACAGACACACATATGCAGGGGATAGATGTGGGCAGAGTGATGGCCCATGGAGACAGACAAGATTGGGCGAGAGAGAGAGAGAGAGAGAGAGAGAGAGAGAGAGAGAGAGAGAGAGTGTGAGTGTAACAGGATGAATGAAGAGATGGTGAGAGTTAGAAGTAAACACACACACACACACACACACACATATATATGAACTGCGGGTTCTATACATGCTGGGGTCATGGGGTTTCTGCGGATGAGTTGCCGAGTGTTATGTCGGTGCTTCCGGATCGCTGCTTCGGCTCACTCCGTGATTCAGATCAAAGATCGGGACAGCCGGCAGTCGGCCTAGCCTGCCAAGCTAAACGCGTCAGTGGCGGCTAGCTCAGGCTAGGCTTACACACACACACACACACCCACACACACAAACGCGGGCGCGCGCACACACACACCAGCGTGACCAGAGACTGCCAGGAGCGTGACAGATGGTGAGATAGAGGGTTGACTTACTCACTCTTACTCTTCCTGTAGTCTGATCCCAGCCAATCAAAGCCCTGCTATACATTCACACATCCGTGTACCTGTCAGAAGGCCAGGGCACACCTGAAGGTAACAGTGGGAGGGAGCAATGAGGTAGAGGAAAGTGTACGTGTGTGAGTGGGTGTGTGTGTGAGTGTGCGCGCGATTGTTAAGGTGAGCACACATGTCCAGGTCAAGTCCAGTTGGGAGTTGGAACGTCTGTTTCGTCCGGTGCCCATCACTGTCTTCCTGTCTCATCCGGTTGTGAGCGGTTGGACTTCATGGCCCAGCCCGCGTTAAGGAACCACACCACAGCAAGAGGAGGTTAGGTTTCCACGTAGTGCGTTTCGGGGCGCGAGCTGAATTCCCCTCGTACGGCGGAAGAGCCATTAAGTGAATAAGCGGTAAAACTCTCCCCCCGATGCAATCGGGCGGACTAGGTCAACCCCCACCGCTTCCCTTCCAACCACATATTCCAAGGAGCCACCCACCCACGCACCTCAATTTCCGCTTACATGCGCTGGCTTGGATTTCCCATGATGCACAAGGGCACATGTGTTTACCTTTCCATTAGTCAACTAACACAAGCGTACATCTAAAAGGTGAGATATTTAACGCCTCTCACCCCCCCTCCCCCCACAAACAGTGACCCCCCCACCACACACACACACACACACACACACACACACAATCACACACACACACACACGCAGACATACACACAATATGACCACAGCGTGGTTTAGCTTCGTTTTGGAACATTTCTCTGGTGGGAAGGTCAAGGGGCACAAGGTATTTTATTATATATATGTTTCATTTCAACAAAAATATAAACATCTGTAAACGTCCCGTTTCCCTCTGGGGAAATCTCACGGACCTTTGGGTAGCTCTGTGTTTTTTCTGTTTAAACTTTTGCACTCGGCGTCTTTGAAACAGAGAACATGTCACGATTGGGAAAACGCAATCGGAATAGGTGGACTGACTCTGCCGCAGGTCGTCGAATTCAAGCCAAATGTCAAGCGACAACACAGACTTCATCATAACCACTGATATGTTTCAGGTTGGGAAAAGGAAGATATTATTTTTATGCCCAGAAGAGGAGTTTGTTGACAAATTAAGTTTATATATCTTTTCCTTTTTTTGTATTTCTCGTACACATGCATTTTGTCATTCATTGCACAGGGTTTTCAACTTGTGGTAAGCCCACCCCTGCTGGTACCAAAGGGAACTACAGGGGTATGCGGGATTTGATTATTGAAATAGACACCATTACAACAACAATAAAAAGATATAAAAATCATTGAAGACAAATTTACCATAAATATTGTTCAGTAAATAAAGTTGCATGGCGTTTCATTATTTAAAAAACTGTGTTGCTTTCTGCAGTCCATCATATGTTTTCCATTGTAATGTTTTCCATTTCTGTTTTGTGTTCATTTGTGTTTGTTATACAAACACTGGGAGTATAAGCAGCGGTGCTGACTTTTCTTTTCCACTCTTTCCCTTTGGCCATGGCCTCCTTCAGTTATAATGTGTATATAGAGGGCGCTTGCACTCTTTACTCTTTGCATGTGAATTCATCTATTTTTCCGTTTGCATCTGAGATGGTCTGCAAAAGGTCTTGAAGACCATATAATGGTATACATAAAGTCAAAGGTTTGGAACAACCGGTTCAGCACAGGCTTTTATCCAAAGTGACTTATATTGGAGGCGAACAACAGTCAAAGCCAACAATCGATATGGAAATGCTCCACTGCCACTATTTGTGAATTGATTCGATAAAGTGAGATGCTGTTAAAAACAACACGTGATGCAACCTGGTTCCCAGGACGTCCCCCAGACACTATTCTAATTGAGAATGAACACAGAGTTACCGTTACAACACTTGTGCAATACATTGTGCACATCCATCCAGCCATTAACCAAGGATCCCACCCATGTACTGTTTAGCACCTCAACATCCACAGCAAACCTTTATGCCTATAGAGGTGTGAGGAAGCTGTTTCACTGTGGTTGGAAAAAAAACACACAAACACACGCACACACACCCCCCCACGCATGCATGCACGCAGGCACCCTTACACACAACCCCCTCGACTGCCCACTCACCCACACAAACACACACACACACACACACACACACACACACACACACACACACACACACACACACACACACACACACGCACACACACACACACCCTTTGCATCGAGATTTAAATCAAATACTACTTGCAAACAAGACAAGAAATAAAGAAAAAGTCCTTATTTGGAGACAGTTTGTTACTGACTTGTAAGAGGTGACTAGCGGTGTGGCCTGAGTGGTAAAAGAAAAAGTCATGGACTCAGGGACACACAAAACAACACAATGGGAAGTGTGCTGTGTGTATGTCTGTGTGTATGTGTGTGTGTGAGTTGTTGGAGGGGGGGGGGGGGGTGGTAGTGAAGACCAAACTGATTGAGGCAATCATGGAGGGTGTGGCAGGGGAGGGTGCAGGTGTTGGTGGTGGTGGTAGTGGTTAGGGTGACGAGCTAAACAAACAGCACCAGCAGTGGCGGCCATGATGGGTTTTCTATTTTAGCCCTCTAATGACGCGTGTGTGTGTGTGTGTGTGTGACCAGGTTTAGTTTTCCACGGGAGGACGCGTGTAATCAATTTGTCTGAAAAAAGGCGGCGGAGGAGGATTTGTTCGGAGGGGCTTGTTTTTCATTATTTAAATGTATTTCCTTCCCAGGCAGGTGTAATCCGCTCAGTGTACAACGTCAGACAATATGCAAACTACTGTTCTTTTTATTCATGCACCTCACAAGTTTTTTGCCCATTCTCCCCCTCGCCAAGATGGCTTGCATTCACACGGTTGTGTTGGCTGTGTGTGCGTGTTTGTGTGTGCGCGCACGCTTTTGCCGGACTTTTGATAAACTGGAAAGGTGTTTCTTCCCCAACTAGTGACAGATGTGACAGAGCTGAGAAATGTTGTAAGGCTCCCGAAGGACAACTTCTAGTGTCACAGGGACGCCTCACTACTTTTTCTCTCCAACTATTTTCCGTCTCTTTCTCAGTCTCTCTCCCTCTTGCGCGCGCACACACACACACACACACACACACGCATGCATACAGAGACACACCGGCACACATATGCTCAAACTCGCTCACATATCCACTCACATTTTAGTGTCAGAAGTGCTGAATAATAGTGCTGTTCTAAGCAGGCTGGGCCAATTAGGCCCTTTGGGATGGGAACAAGCAGTGCTGTGTGTGTGTGTGTGTGTGTGTGTGTGTGTGTGTGTGTGTGTGTGCGTGTGAGCATATTGCAAGCTCTGTGCTTGAGTCACAGGTAGACAGGCCGACCGCGCGGCACATTGCTGTCAAGAAATCTGCCTGCCTGTCACTACGACACAATACACACACATACACACACACACACACACACACACACACACACACACACACACACATGCGGTACTGTGTTCACAGTCTATGCCGGAAGGAAGGAGAAAGAAATGTTGGAAATGAACAGCGGCAAGCTTGGAGGAGGAAGCGGGGAGATTCTGCTTCCTGTTTCGAATGTACAAACTGCCGAGGCGCTAGGGCACGGACAGCGTTCATCTGTTTGGTGGAAACCAGGTACACAAACTGTGCAAATCCGGGTATCTTGGGATGGGAGAGAAGAAGAGCTTTGTGGGAAAATGCTGTCATGGGGTCCATCAGAAATTTGGGGGAAAATTTGGGGACATCAAATCACCCAAAATCTAAAATATTATCAAAGAAATGTCTCCCAAGTTGGCATTCTTTATCACCATTGAAATGAACAGTAGGGAGTCAAAACAAAACAAAAAGGAAGGATCAAATTCATGAGGTGATGGCAGTGATGGGGAGAAAAGGACAACCAGCGAGATGTCCACATGAACTCATCAAAAAAAAAAAAAGAAAGCAAGGGAAAAGACAGCACAGGGAATCAGGGCTTCCATCCCTACAGCCCTGTGTGATCCTCTTCTCCCTCCACCATTCCAGAAGGTTCCACCTACGCCTCACACACACACACACACACACACACACACACACACAAACACACACAAACCGCACACACAACACCATATCGGCACAATCCTCTTTGAAATTCAGAAAACCCATTGAACACGGCGCCCAGGGGGAAAAACAAGCTGTTCTTTCACACATTACCAGTGGCTCTAAAGTGCTGCAGCCCGCGGCTCTACCCACACACAGCGGCGGCGGCTTTTGTCCTTGTTTGATACCGTCCCGCGCGCAGACTTGGACTTCAAGGGACACAGATCCTGCGCTAGGATTTATTGACGGATATAATTGGATTCATCAGGGATGGATACCCTTGGCTACTGGTTAACCTTTTCAACTAGTGTCCTCTGTTCGCTGTCGTCCCGTTTGTCCAAGAAGTGACGTTTCCGCTAGCTTGCGTTTAGCTAGCATTCCCTGTGGTGTGATTCACGTGTTGTTTTCCTTTTAACGTAATAGATGTGCCTTTTGAGTGCAATTGAGCCAAAACTAAACGGAGACATTATACACTGAGGAAACATTGACATGCGTTCAAAGTTGTCTCTTCGCAAACTCTCTTTGGATAGTTATCATTGCAAGAGTCAATATAATTTGAAGCTACGTAGTTGGATGGATGCTGGCTGTTTGTTATTTGATCTACCTGATGATGTGAAATTAGAGGAACTATTTCGTTTTCCAATGCCCCCCCCGCGGCTCCCCCTCCCTCAACTCAGAAGCTACAGGGGGCTGTTCTGGGTTACTGTAGAAACATGGCGGTAGAACATGGGTGCTCCTTGAAAAGGAATCCATGTTTCCATGGACTCTTACAGACGCCTGCACTTATGGAGCCGAGGCTCATTGTTAGTTTACGAATACACAACAAGTCTTATTTTCATGGGATTACACACTAATTCAAACAAATGAATGAACGCAATATTCAAAGTCTCTTCCGCTAGATGCCTCTAAATTCCACACAATGCACCTTTAATATTTCAAAACTTTCCGAGGTGAAAAGTGCTTAATATCCAATATGTGTAAGCTATTCAGCAGAGTGGATGGGTTCATTAGGTGGTGGAAGTAGGCCAGGCCTTATTGCAATTGCAAAACAGGGCAGATGTCGAAGAGGTGAACAAACAAACTGTACCCTAACGTGTAGACATGCTAGCGTTCTGTTGTCATGCAATTACTCCAGTGCAATTTCAGTGTATTTCCAGCAGGAAAAAAATAGAATGCAAATCAGATTTTCCAACTGTCCTAACCCGGCAGTTCACTCCCCCCCCCCCCCCCCCCCCCCCCCCAAACAGAGTGATTGGAGGTTAAAAGCTACAAGTTTCAGTACAACAATGAAACCCCAGCTGGAGTATACAAATTGTGTGTGTGTGTGTGTGCCTGTGTGTAGATGTCTGTGAGTGTGTGTCTGTCTGTCTGTGCGGAGGGAGGGAGGGGGGGGGGTACCCATCAGTGATTCATTAGTGGAAACAGGTTCACTGGTGTACAAACTCAGCGCACAGGGGAGGAAGAGGCAGAAGATTGCAAAGGAAATAAAAATAAAGAACCTGTCTCGAAAAAAAAACCTGTCTTGGGAAAAATGGTCGGGACTCAAAAGGGGCCTCAGAGCCGCAGACAATGAGGACATGACAGCTTCCTCGCTGAATAGGCAAGGGGTGTGTAATCTAGTGTTTAGACGGCGGCATCCACAACACTTCTGACAACTCCCTGCAACGCTTCCGCTTCCTGTCAATTACCACCGGGGGAAATGACACAGCACACCCTGTCTGTCTGTTTGTCCAAGCAAGACACAAGGAGGCTGACACACGTGCACACACACACACACACACACGCGCACACACACGGACGCGTGCGCGCATTAGCACACACAAGGACATAAAATAATAGGTAAACATGTACATAATGTACAGATTTAAAAGAAGGAAATGCCACGCATCTCGTCAACGTTTGTGATTTAAGAGTGCTCTCTAAGCTTTAGATTGCATGGTGTTCAATGTGTATTGTGTGTGGGTGTGTCTGTGTGTGTTTGTGGGCCGGAGGAAAGAAACAATCTGCCCTGCTTGCAGTCAGCCATCCTCTTCAACACCGAGACGCAGTCTAAAGCCTCCTAGTGGCCATGTGGTGTAAGTGGTAGGCGTGTGTGCAGTGAGCCCACTCTATTTCTTCTCTCTGTATTCGTATGGGAACATTGCTATTGGTGGAGTATAATGTATCCGCACTTTTTTAAGTGAACCTGTGTTACCTCACACACAGGGCAGAGCTATCTAACAAGCCATCAAACATTTAAATATTTAAATCTTTCATTCTGGTGACCTCCTGTGTGAAGTCTCAGTACAAGGACAGTATTTGATCCAAAATGAATCTCATAATTCATTGCAAAAAACAAACATGGTGTGAGTGTTGACATTTATTAGAAAAACTGGACGCAGGCTCTCTTCTGATATGAAACGCAGTGCAAGATGGGCTTGAACACAATCCTACAGTAGTCTGAACAGAGGTGGTCTCGAATCCACACCCCACGTTGATACATTTTTCTGGGCATGTTAGGTTTACTATTGAGTCGTTTATTGAGACAGCCTTATCCCGGGCGCCTTAGTAACTTTCCTCTAAGGTCATTGAGGAGCAGGTAGAGGTTACAGAGAACAGATTGGCTGTGGACATCAGGGGGTCAGGCCAGGAGCTTTCTGCTAGGAGTCAAACACAGGAGCCACTACACTATCCTGTTTGCTTTTTCCTTATGAACATTGGAAATGCAATATGTAATGGATTAGGAAATCCACAACAGTTTGATGAGATAACACGCCACCATGGGAGGCTGACTCCGGCCCTGGCTTTCACCCAACACATTTGTCTATGTTTTTAGCTCAGCCTGCTTATTTAATAACTTTAAACTCTCTCTGGAGGCCAATTAACGCAAGGCAATAATTGGCACTGGTGATTCTTTTTGGGGTAAAAACCTTCAATATGAAACATAGCCAAATAAAATACAAAAACAGAACCTAATGAAACGGTAGAATAAGGAAATTACAAAATAAAATGATGAAAGAGAAATGACATGAAACACATATTTAGCTTCTTCTTTTAGTTTGACTCATTAATAATACCTTTATTCCGATGCTATAGCTATATGTTTTCCAACTCAACTTCAGTACCTTTGGACACTCAATCTCCCCAGGCTGCTTAATTTAGGATCAATTCAGAATAAATGTGTGGATGTCCGTATCCTTGATCACTTATTTCTCTGAAAAAGTCAGAGATGAGGTCTCCAAGTTACCACTTCCTGGTATGTGTGTGAGCCTGCGTGTGGGAGCTCTTATTTTCTGAGGTTTGCTCTATAAATAAGAAAAGCAACTAGGAAACACATTTCAAAGGGAATTTTCACCCTAATTTAATTTCCCACCGAAGAAACTTGAATAAATATTTTTCCCTTCTTCTTAAAATAGGTCAAAAAATAGAATAGTCAAATTGAACCAATATAGCACAAAGGCATGTATGAAAAACTAAACTTTCTGAAGGAAAACTAAGATTCCCAATTTTAAAATGGCTGCTAACTCTCCCTCTGTGACTTCTCATATCTTCTGTCTTCCATGTCAAATCAAACCTGTTGATCAAATCACGCTAATGTGTGCACGGAATTCATCGGACGACACAAAGTTTCAGCCATGTCTCCACGGACAACGAGCTAACATTCTGCTCTGCAATTACCAGAGCCGTGATGGCTGGTTCCACCGGCTGTCCTTAGACCCCTGAAGACCCCCAGGGGAGGGTTTGGTGGTGATGGTGCCGGTGGAGGAGATGCTGGTGGGGTTAAGGGAGTGGGATGGGGGGGTGGGGGATGGGGGGCGGGGGAGGGGGGAGTCACGATGGGTTGTCCAGTCAGAGAACATCTTCCTTTAATGAGGCAAAAGGTCAGAATTCAATTTCTGACCTCGTGAGACAGCTCCGTGGCAGCGCACAAATGATGTTTACGGAACGTTCCGGAGGGGGTGTGAGGGTGGGGGGGGCTTGAATGCCGCAGTGGTAGGTGTTTGGTGAATGGGGTATTTCTTATTTTTATATGTTGTACTTTCTCTCCATGGGGCTGATTGGGTCTGGCAAAGAGGGCTGTACCGTTACTCACATTGTTCGTTCCTTCTCGGAGTTCGCACGTACGCAACGTGTCGGACGAACTGGGTGCGTTGGCCACCTTGATCCTGACGAGGACGGACAGACGTTGGTTGTGTGTGTGCAGTTTGATGTTTTCCTTTTTTTTCCTTAAGCCACAACGTCGTCAATGTCCTATTTCTTCAATAAGCCCCACAAGGACATTTCAGGGGGCACTGGGAGACTGGCAAAGCAGTGAAGAAAGAGGTGGGGGGATGAGAGAGGAGAGGATGGAAGTGGATGGGAATGAGAAGAGAGCTTTAGAGGAGAGAGGAAGGAGGGGGGGGGGGGGGGATTGTTCTGGCGAAACTGATCTGCAGATTTTTGTGTTTGTTTCGGGCTCAACTCCCACCCTATCTCTTAAAAACATCAGTCATTCTCTTAGTCTCGCGCAAACACATTTGCTCTCTCTCTTTCTCTCTCACACAACTTCTCTCTCTCTCTCTCTTTTTCTCTCTCTCTCCCCCCCCTTCCCCCTCCCTCTCTCTCCCTCTTTCAAACATCAGTCAATCACTTGGAGGTGCGCGGCGCTCTCTGTGTTCGTCTTATCTCCCCTGACAGAGGCCTCTGAGCGTGCTTGTTCAAACAGCAGATCAGGGAGGCTCCTGGAGCCAGCCCGACATTAACAGACTGTTGACTCCCTCCAAGTGCCTAAAATAAACACAAATCTGCATCTGGCGGCTGGCAGCTTGTGCAAGGGGCCGACGCCGGCGCCGTGCGTCTCTTCGGGCTTTGGGTCACACTACGCCAGCGGGCTGCAAGAAGCCATGTATGTGTGTGTGTGTGTGTTTGTGGTTGTGTTTCTGTTTTGTATGCTTGTGTATGCCTGAGAGGATGCATGCAATGCAGACATGTTTGAGTGTCGTGTGGGTGTGTGCATTTGTCGGTGTCCCTGTATGCAGACGAACACATGTCTCTGAGTTGGTGTGCGTCTGTCTTCCTGTGTTTGCGCGTATTCATTATGTATTCATTGTGTGTGTGTGTGTGTGTGTGTGTGTGTGTGTGTATTCGTCATGCATGTCTGTCTGTGTGCGATTTCATTGTGCGTTTCCTCATTCATGTGCGTGAGTGTGTGTCGAATATAGCAGTGTTTGTTCAAGTTCACGTGCATTCTCCCCTCTGTGATCGAATCGCAAATTACAAAAAAGGACAACAAGATATTGCATCACTCACAACACCGGTTTGATCACCGATGTGGAAAGCCCCAAATTGTTTTGCGGACGAATGCGACGGAGAAAGAGAAACGGAAGGAACAGGAAGAACTCCCACAGGAAATCTCAAACAACTTCATTTTCCTATTCGCCGCTTCTCATAAAGGCTAACCATTCGTAGCGGCGCGCCGCTCGCGGCGTTGAAATGTGCTAACGCAACACAATTGTGAACATCTATACAGTGCTGAGTGACTTCAACACACTACAATACCGTTAACACGCACACACACACACACACACACACTCACACACACACACACACACACACACACACACACACACACTCACACACAAACATGCAAGCGCTGGTTCGACTACAAGATGCCGTGATCTCGGTATTGATCGGTGTGCGGATCAAAGCACAGCGCGGGGCTCTGCTAGCTGGTAGCTAATTAGCGGGGATCCTGTAAAAGGATTGCGGTCTTTAGTCATGGCCTCTGGGTCTTTCAGCCCACCGGAGCAGGGGTGGGCTGTGAGCTGAGCCCCCTTTCTCTCACCCCCCCTTCCACCTCCACCTACTTCCCCCCTGCCCCCAGGAAAGGCATAACAAACAGTTCTTGGTAAATGAGTGCCTGTGGGGTTGATTTTACACACGCATACTAAAGCGTGTGTGTTCACCGGCGATGTTCTGGAGAACCATGAGGCCCAGTGGGCAGCAGGGACATGATGTTCTGGGGGGGGGCGGTGATGTTTGATGATGTCATGTGGATGATGTCACCACGATGTGACCCTCGGTACCGGCGTTTTTTGTTTGGGCTGTCATTCATGGGGCAACGTCCTCTACCGCGGGACTCACAGAGGGTTGACCAGGAGAGCTCTCTCCAGCGACCTGTCAGTCTCCCTCGCTGGGAGAGAAAAGAAAAACACTTTGGCACCGAAGGTAAAGCCCCCCCCCCCCCACACACACACACACACACACATAACACACACACACCACTCTCCCACCCACTAAGCTGGACTCCACCTGGACACAGCGGCAAACGGCTGTAGAACTCTCCTGTTTCAATTACCCTCTCTTTCTCTCTCTCTCTCTCTCTCTCTCTCTCTCTCTCTCTCTCTCTCTCTCTCTCTCTCTCTCTCTCTCTCTCTCATTGTAGGTGCAGGTGGGGGCGCCTCACTTCCAGCGGGGTTCCAAGCCCCCGTCCAAAAAGCCATCCGACCCCCATAATCCCCCTGAACCACACAGTCCACCACACACTGCGGACCTCAGATCACACGCCTTCCCTTCCCCTACCTGCGCTATTGTTTTGGTATTCAGCGAAGACAATGAGGCCGAGTCCTGTCGTTTTTGGGGAATGAGTGAGGGTGTGTGTGTGTGTGTCGGGGGGGGGGGGGGAGGTAGTAATGGAGAAAGAAGAAGAAAGCGGAACAAAATGGCTCCCCTCCCAACACACAAAGACTGACGCAGAGGCACTCACCCGTATAATCACATCCCACTATTAGAATGGCAGCCCCTCTATCTGATGCCTTTTGTGTCTGTCTGTGTGTGTGTGTGTACTGCTGTGTGTGTGTGTGTGTGTGTGTGTGTGTGCTTGTGTGTGTGTGTGTGTGTGTGTGTTTTAGCAATGGATCAGCATCACCACTCATTAGCTTGTGTTCACTTCAGCTTGCAGAGTTTCACAAACAAACACACACACACACACACACACACACACACACACACACACACACACACACACACACACACACACACAGAGGCTGAGGGAGTCGTCTGGGGATTCGGACTGGTTTTGAGATTGTTTTCTTTGTATCGATGATAATGGGGTTGAAGTGAACCACTGGTAACCCCCAAAAAGTTGGTTGGTGAAAGGCTGGAGGGATGGGTGGACAGAGAGGTGGATGGAAGGGTAGGTGGGTGGTCCGAGGTACGGATGAGAGCGTGGGTGGGCGGGGAGATGGAGGGATAGGTAGATGGGTCGATGGAGGGACACCTGGGTGGATGGATGATGGAGGATGGAGGCAGAGCGGTTGAGTTGCAGCGTGGGGAAGGAAGGAAGCACGGGTGGGTGGGTGGTTAGACGGACGGATGGGTTATTGGAAAGCGTGGGTCGGTGGGTCTAAGGTGCTGATTACTGGCTCTCTTGAACAGAGGAACGGATGGACGGATGGGAAGCGGAAGGATTCACGGACACATGGCCGGATTAATAAGCCATTACAGAGGATGGATGGACAGGAAGATAATTGGATGGATGGATGGGTGGGTGGTACTGGGAGGGGGGGGCGAAGGGGCTGGTGTGGATTGTCCGGTGAATCCATTTGATTTGGGGCTCTGATGGGCGGCAGGGGGGGTGCGCAGACGGACGCGAGCAGGTGCAACGGACGGATGGATTGATGGATCCATCCGAAGGCTAATCCCGGACGGAAGGACGGGGAGATAGATGGAGAAACAGAGATAGATGGAGGCAGTTGACAGCCGGCAGGATGGACTGCACTGGGTGGGATGGGAGGTGTGTGTGCATTCGTGTGTGCGTGTGCGTGTGTATGTACGTGTGTGTGCGCGTGCGTGCGTGCGTGCGTGTGTGTGTGGGTCGTGCTGGGGGTGGTCGTCGTCAATGCAGATCAATAGCATAACCCCATTAGAGGTGATGGAGGCACCTTCTAGCGTCTTCCAGTCCCCGCTCTCCCTTCTGCTCTGAACCAAAATCTCTGCTCTGTCCCTCAGCAGGGGGGTTGGCGGACACACACGCACGCACACACACACACACACACGTATACACACACACACACACACACACACACACGCACACAGACACACATACGATCACAGGGTGACTGATGGATGAAAGACAAAGAGGAAGACGGAACACAGGTCTGGGATCAATGGCGTGGCCGGAGAGTGTGGCGGCGACAGAAAGTAATGAGGCGGGCAAACCGAGGGGGAGTTGGGGGGTCTCAGGGTGGGGGGGGGGGGGAGGGGTGAGGGCGGAGAGGCAGCGCAGGCAGCGAGAGATCAAACCGCTTCGCACTCTTCGAGGAAACAGGATGCGGCGGAAGCGCTGCACTTAGATGAGCCTGGCAGAACTCCATCACCCTCTCAACGCACACACACACACACACACACACACACATGGACTCCAACATACTCCTGCGGGAAGGTGGTTCATTAGGTGCATGTTCCCTACCACCTGCAGCACCTGCGATAAAAGCACCTGTATGAGAGAGAGAGAGAGAGAGAGAGAGAGAGAGAGAGAGGGAGAGAGAGGGACAGAGAGCGAGCGCGCAATGGGATCTATGGAAATGTACCTCAATAGCATCTGACACGATGTGATGTGTGGCGTGTTATACAATATATATGTGTGTGTGTGTGTGTGCCTTTGTGTGTGCAGCTGATACAACAGGTGTGGGTGGGGGGGGGGGTTAAAGGACCAGAGCTCTTCCTCTCGTGGAGGGCCGCGGACAGCGTTCACACACGCAGTAACAATCTAGTTAGTGCGCTGCCACGCAGCCGCCATGCCTACTGCGGGCCCCCGGAGCCGCCCACCTGCTGGGCCTCTGCCTCCCAACACCGACACCTATTACGGAAATACACACACACACACCACGCGAGGAACAGCAAACTCATAGGTCGGTGGTGTGTGTGTGAGCGCTCGGGGCCGGGGGGTTTAATTGTGTTGCTTGCTTCCATTGTTCCCCGAAAGGGAAAATTCATTCTCTGCAGTTAACCAATCCCGCGCTCGGAGGTAGGAGTAGTGGGCCGCCGGCCTCACAGGGCATCACCCGGGTACAGACTCCAGGTGTGGGGCCCTAGCCTTTGTGATGGCCGGGGCAGGAGTGTGAACTCTCATGGAGGAGTCTTAAGTGGACACGGGGAGAGCTTACAAAGTCTTACAAAGTCTTACAAAGACCTTCCTGCTGTGTAGCAGCGTTGCTAACCACTGGGCCACCATTTCACCCCCTTTGTAGGTTTTTTCTTTGTTGAGGAGGGGGCTTGGGCATTTGTGTTTATGTGTGTGTGTGTGTGGGTGGGTTCTGTGTGTGTGTGTGTGTTTGTGTGTGTGTGTGTGCGTGTGTGTGGGTAGTGTGGGGTCTGTGTTTATGGAGTATGTGTGTGTTTGTATGTGTGTGTGTGTTTGTATGTGTGTGTGTGTATGTGTGTGTGTGTGTGTGTGTGTGTGTGTGTGTGTGTGTGTGTGTACGTGTGTGATTGCGGTGCGGGGGACACAGGTCAGTGGCGAGGGGTTGAAGTAATCAACAGAATCAAACTGTTTTGGAAAATGAGGAAAAGGGGAGGGGCCATCGAGCAAGCAAGCAGGGGTTTGTTTACACAATGAAGTTTGTTTACAAGTTGTTTTTCCGCTGCACCCACTCAAGGTTCAAAATAAAGTAACGATGCGGCTTTATCCCCAACATCTGAAAACACATAGACCCGGACATGTTGACATGTATACAGTTTTGGGGGAGGGAGGGGGGTTGAAGAAGTAAATACAAACAATGTTCTAACGCACTGCGCCTCGGTGCTCGTCAACGCTCTCGTTTGCAACCGATGGAACTTGACGAATGTACACCACAAGGCCTTCACGAGTGCCAACAACACGCACTCGTAAACACTACGCCGCGCACGCAAAACAAAGATTTGTTTTTTTTTTCTCCTTCCAAAGTATAACTGCGGTAACAGCACCCAAGGGAGCGGCTGTCAAATACACGCTCGCTACGAGATTAGACTCCATTATTCCATATAAACGGTGCTCCATTCATCAGGGGAAACCAGGGAGGGAGGCAGGGGCTGGGACAGAGGGAAGGAGAGGGAGGGATGGAAGGGGAATGATTTGCATGTGCATCTGTCATTAGGTAATAGAGATGCTTAGAGTGTCGACGCGTGGATGGCAGGGATGGTGTTCACCATCTTCCCCATGTTAAGCATCCCTCTCACTTAGGCTCTACAGGCCTGTCGTGGCTGCCAACAGCCAGGCAATCACTCTCCAAATCTCCCCCTCTCTCCCCCTGCTCTGCCTAACATACACGTGATCAAAAACACACACAAACACACACAGTCAGACACGCACACACACACACACAATCACAGTCACACAAACACACGCACACATCCGAAAACACACACTTTACAATAAAAAAAACACGCAATTTACAAACACACTCCAATAAGCAAAGAAGCACATACACATTCAAACGAATAGATAAATACAGACAATACGTGCAGGACAATGCAATACAGCACATTCATTCATACACACAAAAGGCCGCAAACATACACTAACAATTGGGCATACAAACACACCACACAAACACATACGTGCACAGTACAATACAAACAGACAGACACACAAACACAAACTACAGATTGCATAGATACAGGCGTAAGTGCACATGCACGCACGTGCCGCACACACAGTGCACACAACTACATAATAAAGCAGCCTACAGCATTAGACAGTCTTAGCAGGGTCTTAGTCACTAGAAGTGTCAGGATGCTGTGGCCGTGTGCTATGGGGGGGGGTGGTTTGCAGGTCATGCAGGGGCTAAGGAGCTTGGCTTGACTTGTCGGTAATCCGGTGGTACACAAGAGCACACACCATGCCACGGAAGAAAGGACTGTGAATACGTAAAACCCTGCAAACAGAGAAACCGACACAAACGCACGCAACGCTGAAAACCGGCACACAAGCAAGCAAACACGCAGCTACACAGACAAGAACAGCTACAGACACACATACACAAACAGACGGTGAGATTGTACAGACGCAAAAGTCACATTCACACACACACACACACACACACACACACACACACACACACACACACAAACACACACACACACACAGACGATGACATGAGAATGAGTAGTCATGCACACAAGAATGTGTTGTAATTGATAAGATGATCGGACACGGCCATGCACACACGCAAGCCTGCAAAGAGCAGGAACATGTACGTGCACATACGTGCAACGTTGGCCCTGCATCCGTGGCTGCAGAGAATAGCCTGTCAAAGAGAGTGTAGAAGCCACATGCTGATCTCCACCACTTAGTGCATGGCAATTTCCCTTTCCCCCTATGTTTTTTTATTTGTTTGCCAGAGGTGACATAAGCTGCTTACCGGCTTGCAGACTTGAGAAGAGCAACGGCCCTAAGTGGTTTTAAAACACCGGTCTGGTTAATGGGACCGGGGTCTGACAGACAGGCGTTGACTCTGAGAGAGGTTTGACTGAGCTGTGTGCAGCTACATACCACCAGTACACACACACACACACACACGCGCACGCACAGGCACACACACACTCATTTTCTCCCCCTCTTTCTCTCTCTTTCTCTCTTTCACGCAGGCACACCCACACATTCTCACACACTCCTTATAGCGCCGAGATAGATCCAATGAGGTAATGCTACTTTGCAATGTCTCTGCAGTGCCTCCTCACAGTAGCATCGCTAGTGGCTACGATGGGATGGAGCTGCTAATTGCTTGGCTCCTCTGTATTCGTCGACAACACAAAAGAAAAAAAGAACCCTTGACTCAGCCAGGAACCCACTGAATCCCCCCCCCCCACCCCCACCTTCAAAACCCCCTCCCTCCTAACCCATCCTTATCGCCTCAACAATTTAGCCCTCCCCCTCCTTCAGCCTCACAATCCCCAAACGCCACAGAGATTCACCGGTGGCGGCGGAAAGCGTTTTCTCCCCTTTATCTATCCTCAAACATCCCCCTAAAACTCTCTGTCTCTTACTCTCCCTCTCCCTCTCTCTGTCGCTCTCTCTCTGTCTCTAACTCTCTGCCTCTCCCGCTCTCTGTCTCTAACTCTCTCCCTCTCTTTCTCTTTCTCTCTCTCCCTCTCCCTCTCTCTGTCTCTCTCTCTCTGTCTCTCTCTCTGTCTCTCTCTCTCTCCCTCTCTCTGTCTCTAACTCTCTCCCTCTCTTTCTCTTTCTCTCTCTCCCTCTCCCTCTCTCTGTCTCTAACTCTCTCCCTCTCTCTCCCTCTCTCTGTCTCTAACTCTCCCTCTCTCTCTCAGGTCTATCCCTCTCTCTCTCTCTCTCTCTCTCTCTCTCTCTCTCTCTCTCTTCCTGTGTCTCTGTCTCTCTCTCTCAGGCCCATCCCTCTCTCGCTCTTCCTCTTCTCCTCTCCATGATGAGCTTCCCATCTTCGCCACATCGTACGAGGGATGCCACGCCTCGCTCGCCCCCATGCTCGCCTCCCTCACTCCGCTCTTTTCCTTCTTTTTTCATCCCTTCTTCTTTTTCACTTCAGCCTGCGTATAGGATTTTTTCCCTCACCGTCTTTTATTTATTTATTTATTATTATTCATATTTTTTGCAGAGCTTACTGCTATTAAATTTCCCTTACATGTTGGTTTCAGACTCTGGTGTTGTACCTTGTTATTTTAGTTTAATTCTGTATTTTATTTCTCACCCTCTATATGTCCTCTCTTGCTCTCTCTCCTTCTCTTATGTCTATCCCCCCGCCTCTCTCTCTCTCTCTCTCTCTCTCTCTCTCTCTACCTCTCTCTCTCGGCTCCCCGGGCCGTCTGGCTCTGGCCACCCCTCACGGTGTGTGTTTCCTCTTTGAAAAGCTTTCTAATTAGCATGTAGCACGTCGCCGGGGTTAAATTAAATTGCTAAGATACAAGAGAGGGTTCAGGTCAGCTACTCAGAAGAGACACAGATAATTGGGAGATATATATAAATATTTATATATGAATTTATATATATATATATATAGCTTTCCTTTCCTCCACAGCCACTCCCTCAGCCCT
>NC_136951.1:11657368-11663496 GCF_949987615.1 Pollachius pollachius
TGCATATGTGGTCAGGGGGAATTGCAGACTCATAAGAGTTTGGATGGATGGATGGATGGATGGATGGATGGATGGATGGATGGATAGATAGATAGATAGCATGTAATATATTTACATTTAAAGCAAAAAATAAAATGCAATAGTGAGATAGATACTTTATATTTTATTAATTATATGTCATATGTTTTTGATTAAAAAGATTATGAAAAAAGTTTAGTTTTAGGTCAGTTTTCATAAAGATCCTGCATCTACGAAAAGCCTATTGATTCATGGCCATGAGAGAACTCCTACCTAAGGTCACGGAGGCACGGCTAATAGGTGGTGGATGTGGATTTAAAGAGTTGTGCGTGGAAGCAGACGTATTAAAATTTCAAGATTTGGAGTTAAATATTTTTCAATGGGGAGCCAGAGGTCAAAGAAAAGCCGAGGCCACAAGTCTGGTTCGCCGTTGAGGTTACGTCACACCGTGAATACAGGCTGTGTATCAAATATAACAATGAAACAAGAGATTTGGCCCTTTCGCCACCAAAATCCCTTTTCATGATTACACACAAGCTGCCGTGACCAGATACAGATATTTGATACCCAAGCGACTATTGGCGGTCTCTGCCACCCGTAGAAGATCTGCCGACTCAATCATGATGGTCAACTGCTCGCATCACAACCTGTTTTTCACGTAGTCGGGACAAAACAAGTCGTGAATCAAACATAAATCGTCATAAGGAGAGGGAGACGAAGGAAAAAGAGGGAATGGAAAAGTAGTCGTGGTATTGTGTCTACTTTCACACAAGGTAGAGAGAACTACACAGAAAGGGAAACATAGTGAGACATAGAGCAAGATTTAAGAAAGTGAGCGTTAAAAAGGGATAAGGCTATTAGAGCTAGCTGTCAATTGAGAATTGACGTCTGCTTATGCCGTGCTGTGTATGATTTAAGTAAATAAAAAGAAAGAAAGGAAGAAAAAACTGAGCCTACTTTCTAAGGGAAATTGTGAAAATCTCTATGGTTTTTGTTTTCCGAACGAGGAGAAATTGTCACTCAAAAGCAGAACGGCACAATAGCAAAACTCTAGTGAAGAATTGCAGTTTTGTGGTGACATGTGTCAACAACATCACAGTCGATTCTGATGTACAAAGCGATGGTGGAGGGGATGGGGGGTGCTGTGTGTGTGTGTTCCTGTGTGTGTGTGTGCGTGTGAATGTGTGTGTGTTAGAGGAAGATTAAGTTGTTAAATTAGGGGAAGGAGCGTTTCATTTTAATTCTTCCCCTTTGTTTTTTCACAAGTCATGTCAAAAAATGTCCCACTCAAGTTAAAAATGATTCTTTACAGTTAAAAAGACTATAAAGGCGGGAAACAATGTGCTTGAAAAAGGGGATTGTGGAGGTGGTGGGGTGTGGGTGGGGGGAGGGAGATGCAGTGTGGGATGCCCAGAGCTGCTGCATTAAAAGTCATTAGAAACGATTTGTCACATTAACAAAGGGACCAAGAATGAGCTATTTTGTTGTAGGGTTTCTTTTCCTTTTTTTGAAAGAGTTGAGTTGAAAGATAAAGCGCATCAGCGACAAGGGAGACAAGAGAGATACACACACACACACACACACACACACACACACACACAAACACAGAAAGACGCGATGAAAGACAGGATTCTGTGCAAAAGGGAGAGAAAATGGCGGATATGTGGGGGAGTGGTGTGTGTGTGTGTATTTGTGTGATTTTGGTATAGGGTGTATATGTGTCGGTGCATGCGTGCATGTGTGAGTGTGTGTGTGGTGTGTGTGTTGGGTGCGTGCGTGTGTGTGTGTGTGTGTGTGTGTGTGTGTGTGTGTGTGTGTGTTTGGTGGAGGGTGGAGCGGGTTTGTGTGTGTCCGTGTGAGTGTGTTTGTATGTGTGTGCGCCGGAGTGTGTGTGTCTGCATGTGTGTATGTGTTTACCCTGAGTACAGTGCATCTTGATTGGAGACATCCTATGGACATCTTTGAATGCAGCATCAAAGAAAAAAAGGGTTTTCTTTTTTTTTTCACTCCCTGGATTTACCCCTTTGGATTATTATAAATACCTTTTCCAAACCCAAAGCCCTTTCTAATGCCACCAAAACATCCAGCAGAAAGACGGATTGAAATCCTTCCAACAAAATGAGTTCCAATTTGAACAAACCAATGCAAAGCTGTCAATGAGCTAAATTGTGTAATAATTGAGCTTGTTGTAATCATTTGAGCATCCTTTAGCTCATGTTTTTTTCATGATGTTGTCCTCTTCTGTTAGCAATTAAGTGCGCAATTATGAGTGTTTGAATGTATTGGTTCAGAAACAATACAAATTAATTTCTGATGCCAGGCTTCCCTCATCTTAATACAGTAATAGCAATAATAATAATAATGAAATTACTGTGTTTACGCAAGTTTGGGGTTAATGAGCTTTTAGACAATGATGGCAAAAAAATAAGTGTTTTTTGGGATGCTTGTGTGAGGTGTGTACTCAGTGACTTGCTGGTTCACACCAAGGTGTGCTGAGGATACCGTACAGGCGCACACACAAACACACACACACACACACACACACACACACACACACCACACACACACATCGCTCAGGACTCATTATGCGGTCTGTGCTTCCCTCGTCTTTTTCATCAGCGCCGCTTCAACAACAGATAAAGATGTTTGATTGCACTGGATGACAAAGTTACAGAGATGTGGAAAATCTGAGATATTGTGTTGGCTGTTGTGTGAGTGTGTATGGGCGTGTGTGTGTGTGTGTGTTTGAATGTGTCTGTGTGTGTGTGTGTAAAAATATGTGTTTTGTTTGTATGCGTAACTCTGTTATTGTCTCTAAGTTTGCTCTGCGTTTGGACGAGTGCTGCGTCTTCAAGTTTGTGTCAGTGTGAGTCTCTAAGTAAGAATACTGTATGTGTGTATGTGTAATTTGAGTATGTGTGTGTATTTGTGTCTGTATCTGTTTATGTCAGCCTTTAGTGTGTCGATAGCTATGTGTGTGTGTTTAAGTATGTAGTGTATGTGTTTGTGCACCTTCCTGGATGTGTTTGTCTGTATGTGTGTGTGCCTACAGCTGTGTGTGTAGGTGTGTGTGTGTGTGTGTGTGTGTGTGTGTGTGTGTGTGTGTGTGTGTGTGTGTTGTGGCAACCACCCCGCCGTCGGGCTTGGAAGAACCACGCCAGCGCCCTGGACAGCGCCCTGGACAGCGCCCTGGACAGCACCCTGGACAGTGCCCTGTCCGCGGACAGCTAGTCCGAGGGAGATACGTACCGTTCAGCGTGGCTGTGCTAGATGGCTCGTCAAGCAGACCTGGGCAATCATGGGCATTGGGATCACCTGGGGAGGGGAGACTGCGGAGGAGTCTTAAGGACCGGCCATGCGGCAGACGGGGGGGAAGACGAGTTGGAGGCAGTCGCGGTGAGGGACGAACGCACCATATCACGTTACCGCCGGAACGCTCCCCCAAAGGACTGTGCGGGAGAAGCCGGGAGCGATATCCACGCCGACCTCAACGGCGGACTGGGCCTGGAGACACCTCACCTTTTTCCCCCATTGTGGAAGACACTTAAGTTCCTTTATGATGGCCCTTTTTTGAGTGAGCTGCACGCAATAAAACCATTGCACCACAACCCTGCTTGAGCGTTTGATTCGAGAATCCCAGCCGCCGACGACCGGAGTTGCCACAGTGTGTGTGTTTGTAAGAAAGTGTAGGTTTGTCTGCTTCTGTGTGTGTTGGTATGTGTGTATGTGTCTGTGTCTATGTGCCGGTGTATATCTGTGTGTCTGTGTGGTTGGGTGTGTGTCTGAGTGTTGGTGTGTGTTTGTGTCTGCGTGTGTGTGTGTAGGTGTATTTGTCTGGGGTTGTGTGTGGGCGTGTGTGTGGTTGTAGGTGTGCATAATGAACAGCCCACCGCTAGCGGTGTAAACACGGCTGATTATAGTGGAGAAGGCAGAGATGGAGAGTATCAAAGAGAATAAAAACTGTCTGCACCTCCAAATGAATCCAAACACACACCACAATAACACATAATAAAGCAGCTCAGACATTCTGATAGATTTCCACATAACATGAATAGGAAATCATCTTATCGCCTTTTCTGTATTTTTTGCACTTTCCTCATTCTCAATAAAAAAAGAAAGTGAAGTGAAGTCTCATAAAGCACACTCACATACACAGTTATGAAGACAAAGACAAACACACATGCACACACACACACACACCGTCACCCAGTTTGACCTGTCTAATCTGGTTCCGGGTGACGTTATATTTAAGGGGGAGAAGAAAGGAGGATGTCTCCAGACACATCAAAGGGACACCAGTGTGCTCTGCTGCCGTGACCCAGAATGCAATAGTGGGGGCCGAATTACTACACCATCAAAAGTGTATTTAAGAACTGTGTGTGCTGTGTGTGTTTGTGTGTGTGTGTGTGTGTGTGTGTGTGTGTGTGTATGTGTGTGTGTGTGTGTGTGTGTGTGTGTGTGTGTGTGTGTGAATTCCACATACAGCCCTCCAAGTCTTATCGGAAGCAGCTGCTTTAATTAAAGCATTACCATCTAATGAATAGTCGTCAAGTTCAATGCCTCCACTTTTTTTTACCTTTACAAAAAGAGGGGGGAGGGGGGGAAGTCTTCTCACACAGTAACAACCGGCAGGCAAAGTCAGTTGTTCTATTTTATTGTATTTCGTAAGGTTTTACTCTCCAAAGGAACGCAGAAAAACATAAATGACACAACACTGCCCTTCTGATGAGGGGTGGTGTGTGTGTGTGAGAGAGAGAGAGAGAGAGAGAGAGAGAGAGAGAGAGAGAGAGAGAGAGAGAAAGCGGGTGTGTGACTGTGTGAGTGTCTGTGTGTTTGTGTGATTGTCTGTGTGCGTATGTTTTGGGGTGTACTGCCATAGCAGTCGTCAGAGTTGTGTGTGTGTCCAGACTCATTGAAGGTGTGTGTGTGACCCAAGTCGATGACGTTCGAAACCTCCATAAAAAAAAGAGTTAAGAAACGTGAGAAGAAGACAGCTGGCCGGAGCCTGGGGCGGTGAGAAGGGTGCGCGGTGGTGAGAGCATGACGACGGCCAGTGAAGACTGCCAAAAGATGTGCATCTTCCTCTGTGATTTCCCACCTGTCTCTCCCTCCCCTCCTTCTCTCTCACTGTCTTCTGTGTCTGTCTCTCTGCCAAACAGAAGTCATTTATTGTTATTGATGACATTATTATTATTATTAGGATGATGATGATTTCCCGTAAAGCCGCATCCCTCGCACATACAGCATCTGCCACTCAATATTCTCAACGCCAATAACACCCGTCTGAATCCCCCCCCCCCCCCCCCTTCCCTGCGTCTCATATTAAAAGAGGCAAGGGGTATGAGGAGGAGAGCATATTAAAGCCTGACGTGCTAATCCGCCCGCAAATCCGTCCGTCCGCCGTCTGCACACGCATCCTTTCGGTTTGCCTCAGTGATATTAAATCCCAGAAATACAGACGGACGGACAGACGTACGGGCAGATACATTCTTTCCAGAGAGAGTTTATTGGCTCGATATGTGCGAGCGGTTACGGATGCGAGTGCGTATCAGTGCGGGCGCTCACGCGAAAGTTAATGAAAAGAAAATAAAGTGTGTACAGAAGCTACGGTGAACATCAGCCATCCAGCAGAAGAAGTCCTGCAGAGTACGACTCCCCAACGTGTCTGTAAAAGGAGCCAGGCCGCAGATACATTAAACGTGTGTGGTTGTGTTCGGTCACGGACCGACCAGATGGAGACTTTGCTCAAGCCAGGGTCTGGTTTGATCGACGTATGTGTGTGAATGCTTGCGTTTGTGTGAATGTGTGTGGGTGTGCGTGTACGTGTGTGTGTATGTGAGCATGTGCTCGTGCGTGTGTGTGTCTGTGTGTGTGGGGGGGGGGGTCACAGTCAAGAACCCCCCCCGCCCCCTCCCTCCCAACCCTCACCCCTCCAATCTGCCTCCTCCGATGGCCCCCACTGCGCGGTGGGCAGGAGAGGGAGCACGGAGCGTGAGCGGACGCTTCTGTCTGTGAAAAAGCCCCAGGAAAGCTTCCAGAATCCTGGGGGGTAATTGGCCTGAAAGGAGCAGGTCATCCCACACCGCCCAACACCTCTTCTCAACGTGGTA
>NC_136951.1:11663696-11697790 GCF_949987615.1 Pollachius pollachius
AAGCACTCAGACACACAGGCACACCCACACAAACATGTATGTGTGCACGCCCAAGGAAGATGTTAAATTTGTGACAGCCATGGGAGAGGGTGATAGTTATGTAATTATGTGTCAAGTGAATTTCGTCTCGATGGTGGTTTAATAAACAGACTCGGGGAGCCACTGAGAGGGGTCGACCTCCGAGACAGGACAAACCTGGCCGTACATTTTATATAGTCTGATACCATCAAGCCTCCTTTTTTCATAGCTCCATCTCTCTCGCTTACCCTCTCTCCATCTAGCTCTCCTTGTTCATAAACGGTATGGCTCGTGGTTAGAATGTGTTCAGGCTTGGGGTTTTAGTGCCTCCTAGTGGCAGGTCCTATGTGGCAGGAGGTGAACAGTAAATAATCTGGTGGCGGCTGAAAAATAGAGAGCATAACATTTGTTTTCTAACTTTGCCGCTTGATTTGTGAGCAGTTTACCTGATTATTAGCGCATAACAAGACAATATATAATTCAACATAATATTTTTTGAGTAAATATGTCAGAAATCACAATAACAATTGGCTTGCACACTCATTCTCGTTCATGCAACGCATGCCGCAATAGATGTCTATAATTTAAGTGCCAATAATGCACTACTCAGAATCCAATTAATAACAAACACACCTATTAGTGTGAGTAATGCACAGACAAAAATGGCTATAATGTTATCAATTAAAGGCATAAGACACGCTTAAGTGCATACTGTACACTTGAACAATGCATGCATTTTACAGTACCATCATTCACAGCGGAAGACATCATAAACAAGTCTTTGTTTGGCCTTGATATTGCAACCCAGTCAGGCACTTTATCAATTGTCTGACTTCAAAAGCATGCCCCTGCTTTCTAAGACATTGGCAACAGCATATGAGTCAGGAAAAGGAAATTAAAATATTTTCTGATGCAGCGAGCTGTACCTTGCATGTACCGCCAGCACAATTTTTTCGCGGATCTACATTTCAGCTCTACAAAGATTTATTTTTCCACTTCTGGATGTCAGCCATTGTTTTCCTCCTCCGCAATCTTTTTTTTTTCTGCAAAGAAACTTTATTTGTAATTTTTCTGTGGCGTCAGAGGATAGTGTGTGTGTGTGTGTGTGGGAGGGGGGTCCATCCATCAAGGCACCACAGCCAATTAATCCACTAATCGAACGTCATTATTAGCAGCAATTAGAAGCTGATGCTCCGACGGGGTGTTTGAAAATGCTTAATTAAAAATAGTCGGCTCAAGTGGCTTCTGTGAAGACTCACGATGTTCGCCATGGAAGTGCAATTGTATTCTATCCACCTCCCAAACACACACACACACACACACACACACACACACACACACACACACACCTAACACACACACACACACACACACACACAATCTATTACATGTAGCTTGTGCCTCGGCACCCCGGTTGTCATTTATAATCTATTTAATTGTCATGTTGGTTTTAGCACTGACGAGGATTGCCATGGCGATGAGGGGAAATAAAAAACAACCTGCTATTTGTGTCTCTGTACACTGTGTGTTACCAGAGCAGCGACGTCCCCTACCTCAACCTGAGGGCTAATGCTACCTCAACCTGAGGGCTAATGCTACCTCAACCTGAGGGCTAATGCTACCTCAACCTGAGGGCTAATGCTACCTCAACGCGGAGCATTCTCCTCCACAGAGAGAGCTCTACACACCATGGAGCGTGAATGTAGAAGGGGTCTGCTATGAACTCTAGTACTGGTGGGGGGGATGACCTTAGAAACTGTGGTGGTGGTGGTGGTGGTGGTGGTGGTGGTGGTGAAGGGGGGGGGGGGGGGTTCTTGGGGCAGAGGGAGTAGGCTTTATATACAACAGCAGAGGTCCGGCCTCTTTGTTAGGAGTCCACTCTGAAGGCGGACTTGAGGAGAGGGTGGGGTGGGGAGTGGTGGTGGGGGCGGGGGAATCAATAGAGCCGCTGGATACCCATCCTCTCTCGCACTTTTACAGTCCGCCTTCGTCACTCTCTCTCTCCCCCCGTCTTGCCCGCTCCTGGTGCTCCTTCCGTTGCCAATAAGTCATGGCTGCTGGGGTGTTGTTCTCTGTTTTGGCTGGACTCCATGTTTCCTGCTCTCAATGCAAGGGCGTTGGTTCTCTTTCCCCACTCACACATTGTTCGTTGGTTTGTTACCCTGAATGTACGTCCGTGCTCTCGCTCTCTTTCTTTCTATCTTTTCGTCTTTCCAAAGAGTATCGAGTGTGTGTGTGTGTGTGTGTGTGTGCGTTTCTGTGGGGGTATGTGTGTGTGAGAAGCGAGGAGAGAGAGGAGAAAGGGAGAGAGAGAGAGAGAGAGATAGAGTGAGCGTTGAAGGTTAAAATGTCAAAATAAAGGCATTGAATGTAGCAGCCAGTCATGTGGAGGCTGAATGTCAGAAGTAATGCGTGCATTCACTCCTACCTAAACAGGACTTTAGCGTGCATGAACAAATACATGCAAAAAATGAGATCGCGTTCGCATACCAGCACACATACACACACAGACACACACACACACACACACACGCACACTTAATGCATTCACATGTATCGGCTGCATTGCCCACAGCTATCATCCATATTTTTGTACATTTAATTGGAAATACAGAAGCAGCGCTCACTTGCTATATTACAAAGACAAACACACCCCCACACACATACAGTCCCCAGGGAGAATTCCATGATACATTCCCCCCCCCCCCCCCCCCACACACACACACACACACATACACACACAGGGCGTGTATGTTCACTATACACATATCATGGTTTCACTCAATAAATACTGTGCTGTGCGGACCAACGCGAGAGGCAGTACAGCTATAAACTGCCCTAAAGCACCTGACCAAAGAAAAATCCAAGCAAAATATCAATACATAAAACTATCCTGTTTTTCCAACCGCTTTATCGCCGTTCCTCGCCTTAAAATCGCCCACAGCGGAAGCACACTTTGCGCGTGATGCAATCGTAACTCGGCTTCTGCTAAATCTAGTCGGTGAGAAACATTGCACGAAGAGTACAAAAATATGTATCGATATGTATCGGGTTTCTTTTGCTAAGCTGCTCCTGTCGGGGCCTGCACTTATCGAGATGAAAGGTCAATTACCTCTGCGTAAACTCAGTACAAACTACATATTAGCTTTTAACAGTTGTGAATATGCGTATAGATTTGCACAAACTGCCTTCAAAGCGGTACCATTTAATAGTTATCTTTTATACCTGAACAATATTATGGTACGATTTGACTGTCCTAGCGGTAAGCAGATGCACATCCCAACTGTTTTTGCCTTGTTAGCGATTAGCCCATTAGCCTAAATCAGCTAATTATACAGAGCTTTTTTTTATTATTTTTCTACCCTTCCGCTAGCTAATTAATCCGAATGATTGCCACCACTGTGTTCAGGAAATGAGTCTTCACTGAACACAGGATGCCAAACAAAAAAAAGGTGAAGTGCATCAGTGTACCAGAAACTTCCCCCATCACCCCCAATCCCCCATTCCCCCAATTATCTAAGCTCCACCGAGGATAGAGAAGGGCAAGCACCTGTGTCTCTAAAAGAACCCTACACACACAGACACACATACACAATCGACCACGCACACAGGCACAAATTTCCAACTTTTACTCTTACAGAGAATAGAGCTCATGGCTCTTCATTTTCACCTGACTACAGAAAGTTAAGAGCCATGCTCTCAACTTAGTTTCCAGCATGTTAATTAGTTTGGAGTGTGAACTTGGGTAGATAAACAATGGACAGACCACAATGGACAGACCACAGCAAAAAAATAAATACTATCTAAAATCGACGAGAAAACAGCTGCTGTTCCAGAATGTTATGGAGCATCACTATAACCTAACGAGTTACTCGGAGCGACAACAGTGATTTGATAACAAATAAAAAATAAGAAACAAGACTTTAATTGTACACTCGGCTACTTGCCTGGTCGGTGCAGGCCTCTTCAATAACTACGACTTAAAGGAGCCCACAAACATCTAGTTTTGCGGTGTTGTAAGAACAAAAGTGACGTGATTTCGGAGAAAGCCAAATAACGCATACCCCGCCAAACTTATTTTTCACATCTCTTGCCCCTTCGAGTTTGTTACTTGCCAAAATCCCCGCAGATGACTTCAATGCAAACATTGTGTGCACTAAAAGTAATTTATTTTGATCCGATTTTCCCGTCTCATCGGAAACCCAACTGCCCTCAAACAATCGAATGTTCAAGTGACCAAAACCGAAACCAACAAGTTGGTCGGCAAAGGGGACTTCTTCGGTCTCGGGCCAGCCAAAATAAAATCAACTTCTTTTGAAGTATGCTGCCCGCTTAAGTGTTTCTGATTCATCAGACCCAGCTACGGTGTGTGTGTGTCTTCGTGCGCCAGCGACCCAACGTCAGAGCTGTTTGAGAGCTTTTGGGGACAAATAGGGGGATGGAGGGAGGGTGGCAAATGCTCAAATATCTTTCAATATACCACCGTAGGGGTAATCAAACAAATTAGCCGGGAGTTTAAATGGAACACCGTGTCCAAAATCGCCGAATCAGTCGGGGACAAAGAGGAGGAGTGCGGGGGCGCACAGAGACACGAAGGAACGATGGCAACGCAACACACAAACGCACAAACACATATAAAAAAAGCCAACACTGAAACACGGATTCCTCCGACGTGATGAAAAGCAGAAAAGCAGGGCCGATAAAAGGAAAGCTACAGGGGAGCTGTGGCAGCCAGCAGACACCGTCGACTCCTACATTCCTTGCATCACCCCTCCACAGAAAGAGAGAGAGATAGCAGAACAAAGGGCGGTAAGTGTGAGAGAAGAGCGTGATGGATGTTGTAAGAGAGAGAGATAAAGACAGAAGAAAGGGAGGAGAAGAGAGAAACAAGCGATGTATAGAGTGTGAGGGATATATAGTGAAAGAGGAGATGGATTAAAGAAAGGGATGCATGTGAGAGAAGAGAGACAGATAGTGAGAGAGAGAGAAGAGTGGGAGAATAGGGAGATAAATAGAGAGCGATAGAAGAGGGAAAAGCATGAAATGTGAAGAAAGAAGAGAGAGAGAGATACGGATATATATAGAGAGCGATAGAAGAAGAAGTGTGAGAGGAAGAGAGCCAGCTAGAGAGCGAGAGAGAGAGAGGAGAGGGGCAGAAACAACTGTCGTTCTGTTCGCAGGTGTGGGCGGAAGAGAAGAAGAGGGAATAAAGAGTAAGAGATAGGAATGAATCGGCGGAAGAGAGAGAAAGAGAGCGGGAGAGAAAAAAACATTTCTTTTTTTCAAACGTCCGGGTTTTCACACCATTAATTTAGCTGTGCAAGGCCCCAGCGCGCAATTCTCTCACTCTCCTAGCTCCTGTCGGAAACATGCTAATTAGGGAAGCTAACTGACGTGAGCAGGGTTTAAAGGGTAATTAGCATAAAATCCTACATGCAGTATTTTTACTGTCTCTAATCAACACCCTCACACGTACACATTTTTTTTCACATGTGAGAAAAAGCGGTTTGACGCAATTAAAATGAAAATTAACATCCAGGGGAGGGAAGAGCAAGAGAGAGCAGAGACAGAGAGAGAGAGAGAGAGAGAGAGAGAGAGAGAGACGAAAGACAGAGGGCGAGAGAGAGAGAGAGACTGAGATTCTATGTATTGGAGAGAGAGAGAGAGTGAGAGAGAGAGAGAGAGAGAGAGCAGAGACAGAGGGCGAGAGAGAGAGAGAGAGATAGAGAGAGAGACAGAGAGCGAGAGCAAGAGAGAGCAGAGACAGAGGGTGAGAGAGAGAGAGAGAGAGGGAAATGAATCACTTTCCTCACTCCGTTTCGTTGTTTTTCTCTCATCTTTCCACTTTCCTTTCAGATTTCAAGAAAAAATAAAAAACAGTGAAAAGAAAAACAGTGAAAAACGTAATTGTTTTTACAAACAGGAGACAATCCGGCAGAAGTGAATGCAATGTTCTCTCCTTCGACTATCACGTTTTCTTGCCATGGAGTGACAATAACGCACTGCCTTGCCTACTGCGACAGACCAGACCAGGATGACTACTCTTGTCTGAATCTCAACTCCCTGATATAAAAAATATAACTTCACACGCATGGATTTCATACACGCATGGTATGGTTGCTTAGCAATTTCCCAAAACTGGCCCTCCATTTTGTATGACATGAGACGATTTGTTGTTTATCAATCCGTGGCTGGAGATATTGGTGTCACAGTCTTAGGTAGGGGACAGTAGTTAGGACTAGCAATTCTAAATTTTTAGACTTATTCAACAATGGGGATAATTCAGAAACAGGACATCTTAACCACACACCCACACACACACACACACACACACACACACACACACACACACACACACACACACACACACACACACACACACACCTACACACACACACACACACACACACACACACACAGACACACACATGAACACAAATGTTATTTTGCTGAGCAAATAGGCATGCAATAAGTAATTCAATGCATTGGAAGATTAATCCTTTGTTTGATGTTGCTGTTATCATTCTCTTAATTATTTTTTCACTGCAGAACGAGTGACATTTATGGAAGCAAAATCTAAAATAAATACTTTGCAGATGGGCCGATTAAAGGTAGGAAATGACGGTTAAGATACCAGGAAATGTAATCTCAAAAGACAGAGGCCTACCCAGCTTTCTATCTCTCTCTCTCTTTCTAAAAACGGAACAAAATAAACAGAAGGCCTAACTGTTCACAGGTTTCCAATCACAGTTTGGCATTGTGGCATTGTGTAACTTAAAAACGTAACAATAAAATGCATTGTATTTTCAACGATCAAGGATAGCTTTACGTTCACTGTGCCTCAGAGCACGTTTAAGCTCAGAATAAAGAATTAAAGCGGATTAAAAAGTTAATATTTTTCAAAAGGTGAAACACAACACCTCCCCTTATCCTTTCGTCAGTGTTTTTCCGTTGGCATTTCAAACAGAACAATGTATAAGGATGGTGTTAGGAAGGGAAAGAAGCCCAAAAGAATTCCAGAATAGCGTGAGGAGTCGGGGCCGCGTCAGACTTTGCGAAGAAGGTGAGAACGCCACGCGAGGGCGGCTGTTGCCAAGACAATTATCACCTCCTTGTATCTGCATTAGAAGAGGCGTCACCCTGCCTTGCACACACACACACACACACACACATGCCAACTCCATGTACAAGCACACAAACACACACACTCACACGCCAACCGCACACACACACACATATTAACACACACACACAAATCTCTTGCCCCGGTGTGACGCTTGAAAACTGGGGTCGGAAACGAAAGAGTTTTGTTTTTTTTAAGATACAGGCTGAATAACTGTTTTCAGATTTCCAATTACGGTCACCAAAAGTTGCCATTGTCAAAAAGAAATCAACAATTTCAAAAATGATTATGGATATTGGTTATTCGTTCACCATGCTCCCAGACAATCTATAGTTTAAATAAGTTTTGACCATTTTTTTGCCCCAATGAGTCCGGTCAAAACAAGCTCTTTTGCAGTTTGAATGTGGGAAGTTGCAAGGAAATGAATTGGTAGGTTCGACTATTTGTAATAAACTTATTCTTGGATGGAGATTGGGCCAAAGCAGGGTGTGTGAGGGCCTATTCCTGGTGAAACAACAATAACCACAAAACATTCAAATAGCGTGTTATTGTTGTAGCTTTTCCCTTCTTTGTTATTTAGGAACATCATTATTAGAAAAAAACGATCTTGGTCCTTTGGTTTAATTTAGGATTTATTGAGTGTGTTTGTGTGTGAGTGTGTGTGAGTCTGTGTTTGTGTGTTTGTGTGTCTTTAAAGGATGGCCGGTACAGATGGGGAGGCGGGGTTTTGAGGTTGCGCGGGGTAAAAGGCCAGATGAGAACACCTTTAAAACCCAGACCAGCGGTCGGGTTGGGGTGGTAGAGTGGTGGTGTAGGGCTTGAGGCCGGGGTGGGGTCCATATATAAGCCATGTGCCCTTTTGCTATTGGTTTATCCAGGACCCTTCCAGGAGCCTCCAGCGGGGGAGAGAAAGGTTTTGGAATACAGACGGCTGTTGATCGCCTCTGAAATATGAAAAGATGTTCTGAACAAGTCGCCTTGGCTAAAAGGAAGCTTCCAACAAGCTAAAATAATGTTAGCTTCTTAGCTTAAACCGTGTTCCAGGAACGGCAACAGAAATAGAACAACCTACATCTGTTGCCATCCAGTGCATCCGTTGTGGGTCTCTCCCAAAAAACAACACCTAAAAACAACAAAAGCAGCACAAAAAAGAAACACAAACACAAAAAGCTCTGTCTTCTGCTCCGTTGCTTTTAACCAAACCCCCAATTCCTCCTTAAACCCTAAACCCCTTCGCTGATCCATGTTCCCCGCCCATATTTGATGTATTTATTTAGAACAACACCTCCCCTTCTCCCCACGTCAGTGTTTTTCCGTTGCTTGTTCTTCTGTTCTTCTTCAACTTGTCAACAGAACAATGTATGAGGGCCATGTTGCAGAGGGACACAGAGCGACGCCCCAAAGAAAAATCCAGAATAGCGAGAGGAGTCGGCGCCGCGGGAGACTTTGCGAAGAAGGCGAGGACGCAAAGGCGCGCCGAGGGCGGCTGTTGCCAAGACAATTATCACCTCCTTGTATCTGCATTGGAAGAGGCGTCACCCTGCCTTGCACACACACACACACTCACGCATGCACGCACGCACGGATCCTTGGCCCCGTTGCTGGTGTCTCAGTTACCACGGCGACCCGCAGGGCCGTCGGTGCTGTACTGCCAGCTCTTATACTGACGCTTGAAGAAAAAAGAAAAAAGGAATAAATGTCTGTCTCTCTCTCTCTCTCTCTCTCTCTCTCTCTCTCTCTCTCTCCCTCCCTTTGGCTGGGTGCCATTTCCCTCCGAGCCGATGGCCATCTGTGACAGGATGGACTGGGTTCCACTTTCTCACGCGTTCACATTATTTGTCTCAGACTTTTACTTCTTCACTCTCGCTCTCTCTCTTTCTCTTTCATGCTTGCGCTGTATGTCTCTCTCTCCCTCTCTCTCTCTTTAATGCTCTCACTCTATGTCTCTCTCTCCCTCTCTCTCTTTTTCATGTTCTCACTCTGTCTCTCTCCCTTGCTCCCCTTCTACTCCAGTTACTGGATTACTGTACAGAAGGTGACAGTGTAAAGAGAGAGAGCGAGAGAGAGAGAGAGAGAGAGAGAAAGAAAAAGAACTGTAACCTTAAACCAATGTTCGTCTTATTATTGTTCTCTCTCTCTCTATAAGACTAAATGTAATAAGGAATCCGCGGGCAATTTCACAGAGCTGTCAGAAAAAATATTCAGTGACTCTCGGAACAGGTAGGTGCACGTCTACTGTCCATTTGTGTGTGTGTACGAGTGTGTGTCAGCTTCTTTGTGCGTGTGTGTGCGTGTGCGTCTGTGTGTTTGTGTGTGTGAGCGTGTGTGTGAATGGGGGGGGGGGAATCGTGCGCCATAAAAGAAAAAAAGTTTGAAGAGAGGCGGGGGGAAATGAATCACATTTAAAGATGGACCCTTCACGCGGGCGGGCGCGGATGTGTGTGTGTGTCGCTGGGTCCAATAACTGCCTTCAGCGCCGAGCCCCCGCCACTTAACTGCTACTTAAAGACAGCGGCGTTCAGAGCCGCCGGTTGCCATCCATCCATTTCCCATGACCCCGTCGGTAACAGCCTGTTAAATAGCCTGTAATGCCTTTTAGCCTGTTAGCGCGGGATGCTAAGTGAGTCCAGACAGACTGCGCAGGGGGGACATATGGAGGGAGTCTGAAGGAGGGACACACACACACACACACACACACTCACACACTCCCACCAGCGTGCGCGCGTTCGCATGTGCGCCTGCCAGCTCCTCTGACACACATGCGTCGATGTGCCCATCTGTGTGGGGGGGGGCCGTGAAACATGGGATTCTAAAGGGGAGTGCGCCATGTCTTGGGGGGGGGGGGGGGGGGGGGGGCGCACTGGATCACACACACAAACATGTGCATGCACACGCACACACACACACACACACAATCACGGCTTTGCTCTGCACTCAGGCACGCACGTGCACACGCACACGCACACACACACAAACACGGATTAGAGTTGGTGTGAAAACTGTGGGCTGTAACAGGCTGACGAGTCTGTGAAATAGAGACAATACTTTTCACGCCGTTTCGTTGGGCTTGTGTTATTCACACACATACAAACACACACACACACACACACACACACATTATGCATCACACCATTCCTCATTATATACATGTATATTTATAGTGTACTGAAATGAGAGTTGCCCGGCAGAGAAGCGAGCATGAGAAAAAACAAGGCACAATCACTGGGAATACATTCTGAAACGAAGAAAAGCAATAACGTGTAAATACCGCTCACTCTGTTCCCCCATCTGTCGGAACGAGGGAACGTTTAATAGCAACGGCAAAAGCGTTTAAAGCGGGAACGCACGCCATACGTTCCTACAAGTGTACGTGTACTCATCATGTCATGTTTTCATAATCATGCGCGGACACGGGCACATGTGTGTTTTCAGTACGTTTCCAAACCCTGCATTCTAATCACTAGTCTGTTTTCCATGAAAAAAAAAAAAAAGCTTCCTTCAAGTTTGGGACGAAGTATCAACAGTTCCACTACTTTTTCTTTTTGAACAAAACAACAGACAGCGCAGCCCCATGTCTCGAGACGCTTTTTGTCCTCGTCGTTTGCTGTGTCCAACTGTTCTCCGGAACTCAACAGCTTATTATTCCCGGGGCCAGAAAACCCGGCATCCTCTCCAACAGACGAAGAGAAGCAGCAGATGGGTGCTATTCTGGGCGCATGGGGTGAGCTCCAGGACATCTTGTTGGGAATCGAAAAAAACAAAATATAGAAAAAAAAACTATATATTTTCTTTCTTTTCAGATTTTGTATTTTTTTGTTATCCCGCCACCCCCCGCCCCAACACACAGACACACACACACACATCCTGTTCCGAGCGATGGTGATGGAATGTGACGCGACCGCCAGATAACCTGCTGCCTTCAGTGTGTGTGTCTGTGTGTCTATGTATATGTGTGTGTGTGTGTGTGTGAGTGTGCTTGTGTTTCTGTGTGTGTGTGTCTATGTGTGTCTCTGTGTGTGTTGGTGTGCATGCGAGTACGAGAGATGAAGGATTGGACACTAGATAGGACAAACTGACCTTTCCACCCCCCCCCTACCCCTCCGACCGCAAAAGGATGCTAGTTTAGTTGATGGTCCTGCATTTGCTCAAAGGTAGGACGCATGTAGTTAGATATGATTGTCAGAAGGTTAAACAGGCAACAACAACAGCACCCCTGCGATGTGTCGCTCCATTGATGCACTAAATATTTCGGAGGGACGGTTTATTTGACATCTTCAAAACTGTTGTTTGTCGCATATTTTGTTAGAGCAGGAGGCCCCAGCATTCCTCTGTGTCTGCTAAAAGGAGACGAAGGACTTACTTAACACTGCTTAACACTTCTCCTTTTACTCCTGCTCAAGCAGACCAAGAGCTGGGACGCTAGATGACAGTTGAACTTCAAAGTACTTAGTCACCAAGGCTTTTCTCTAAAGCAACTTCAGCAGTGAATCCCACATCTGTGCCATTAAGGAGTAGGTAGGCGGGCGGGTCGTCTAGATGTTTTGGGGGTTGGAACATCAGAGTCTGTGGTTCAAACCCCCTCCTGGTAGAGCCCCTTGGTCAGCACCATGGACAGCGCCAGTGCTCTAAGCACCAACAGGCTGCGACTCACAAAGGGTGGCTTACAGAGCCCCTTCTCCACTGGAGAGAAGGACCCCCTGCCAACACCTGCTTACATCAGACTTTTGTCTTTGGTGGGAAAAGGTTACAATCGGCATTCATTGCCACTAGGGGTTCAAACACGAGCACATTTTCGCCCCCCCCCCCCCCCCCGGCGCGAGGCTGTGACTCCTCCGGTGACTTCGGCGACTCATTCTCAACTCAGCCTCAAATTACGCCCCTCTACTTGCAAGCATTAATTCAGTTGGAAGAAGAGATTTGGGAGTTGTCTTTTGAGAGGTGGTCTTATGCGTTATATGATCATTCTGGTGTTTGAAAGGAGAAGGGAAGGGGGGGGGGTCTTTTGATTAATCATGCCATTGATTTAAGGGCAATTTATCACAAAGTGGAAAACTGGAATCAGATTCTAAAAAGCAGTCCAGAATCATCTACTTTGACAACTAAAATTACTACCTATTTGATGTAGCCTTCAATAGAGAGTGACAGAGAGATAGTCACAACGAGAGCCAGAGAAAAAGAGAAAATAGAAGAGAGAAAATAGACGGACAGATAAATCGATGAAGAGACATACATCAGTCTGTAAATAGTGAGAATTATAGCACGATGATAACAATAACCACATCTCGAAAAGGATCCCTTGGATATTGAAGAAATGCTGGCTGAACGGTGCGTTGTGACAAAGCGACCAGGACAAATGGGAGAAGACAGCGACCCTGTGTTTATACATCAGGGACCTGATTAGTTGCACTGTCACGAAGCGGTAGGTGAGGCGCTCGGTGAATCTCCCTCCGCCACTACCTTTCACCGCTGTAAATCACCTCGTCCGTGATGGACCTGTGTGTGTGTGTGTGTGTGTGTGTGTGCGCGCGCGCGCGTACGTGGTCCATGATGGACCACGCAGCGTCTCGCTCCGTGTGTGTATGTGCACGTGTGTGTGTGTGTGTGTGTGTGTGTGTGTGTGTGTTTGCGTGCGTACGTGCTCCATGATGGACCTCACAGCGCCTCGCTCCGTGTGTGTGTGTGTGTGTGTGTGCACGTGTGTTTGCGTGCGTACGTGCACTGCGACTCGCAGGACAATAGCTTTCCAGCTTTTTATTGGCCGTTTGCTAATAACGGCGCGCGGTGGAATTGATGCAGCCCTTTAACGCCGGGCTCGGGGTAATTTGTGTTAATGCCGTCTGCGTGTGCAGGGGCCCCCCCCTGGAGACGCGGGACGAGGAGTTTTATGGTTTCAGACCGGGGAAAGGTCACCGCGGCGGCTGCTTTGTTCCATCACTCAGACGCGATCAATGGGCCCTAATGTCTCATACTTTGTTGTGTTCTTTTTTTTTTTGTTGCTGTTGTTGCTTTTTTTTTTTTTCTTGGTTGCTTTCGGTCCCCGGTTAGAAAATCTTAACTGTATTTATGGCTGTTCCCCCCGGACGCGAACCCCCTCCCCTCGATCAGTCCGCCCATTCACTCACCAACCCAATCCATGCTCCTATCTGGCCAGAGCTGGGGGGTTAGGGGTGGTGGTGGGGGTGGGTGAAGCCAGCTGGGTTAGCGAGGGGTGGAAGTAGGGGGTGGAGGGGTGGAGGTGGGGGGGGGAGGACATCTAAGCTACCGTAGCATAACGGCGCTTTCATTTTTCCCTTCTCCAATCTCTTGATTTCCCTGCCCTGTATCCCTCTGTGGCCATTTCAAAGCCATGTCTTCTAAAATATTTAAGCGCGGAATTGCCGAGGACGACCAATTCCAGATTTGCTGTGGGACATTTTTCTTTATCAGGTCACTGGGGCGGCGGTTGCCACAACAATAACAAAAAAAAAAGACCTTCTGCGCCTCAGAGAGTGGGCGAGCGAGAGAGAGAGAGAGGAGGGGAGAGACAGAAAGAGGGGTGTGAGAGAGGGGAAGAGGGAGAGAGAGATAGAGAGAGGGAGGTAAATAAACAAAATAAATAAATAAACAAAATAAACAAACGTGTCCCTCCTCACCCAGGCATCCCCACCCAATGAAGGCCTAATTGGAGGGGAAATGCATGCGAGATGCGAAGCGCGTCTTTAGGCAAACCACCGGCAGACAGCCAATCAAATACACAAACAACGGTCGGGTGTCGAGCAATGGCACACCGCAATGGCTCCTGGGGAACACCAAGCAACAACAAAAGCAAGGGGAAAGAAAAATGGACAGGAGGAAGGGATAAGGATCCGTAGCACGCTGGTGCGAGTAGTTCAGAGCCATCTTTGCTCTGTTTCAACACATCTACAACAAATGGCTCCATTTTTCTTCTGGGGTGGATCTCAGTTGGCCCCCTGTCTGTTCGTAATGGCCTGATGGCACATCTCAGGCTACAAACCCTCCACCTACACACGCACACACAAAAACACACACACTAACCCACACACACACTGAAGACACAGACAGAAGTACACACATGCACACACAAACAATAGATACACCCTTAGGCTCCTCTGCAGTGATGCATGGGCGTGATGTGTGTTATCAATTATATGTGTGTATCATGGTGTATGATTGATTGCTTGGGTACGGGGGGGTTCATTGAGCTGTAGGAGGGGAGTTCAGGGGAGGGGGTCTTCGGGTGAGGTTGATGGGTGACGCATAAGAAAATTATGCACGACTAAGCTTTCTGATCCCTTCACCAGTGAACAAACGTGTGTGTGTTTTTGCATGTGTGTTTTTGTGTGTGTGTCAGCATGCGTGCGCATACATATAGACACACACCCATACTGGAGCAGCTAGTCAAGTTTGGTTGAATGATGCTGTGTTAATCGCTAACAGCATTTATTTTACATATTTTCTCTTGCGATGGCAATTGTGTTTTTTCACGTCGGTGTCAGATTGTCCAATGCTTGAGGAGAAACAGCTGGATGGAGGGCCTGGGAAGGAAACAGCTGTTTTATGGAGAGTTGGCAGAGCTGTGTTCGCCTTCCATTATTATGATCATGAGCGTGTGTTTGGTTGTTCACTTGTTATTCAAACTGTATGCGGAAGAGCTATGTGTTTGCTAAACGAAAGATAATTTGTTTTGAAGGAGTGTGAGTTGGGAATTGCCTGTTGTGAACAAGGTCGTAAACTCCTAAAGGTCACTCGGAGTTACAGTTACAGTTGATCAATAGGATATATACAGGTCATAAACCTTAATTTTTAATGTGGCAATAAAATCAATTTACTCAAAAATTAATTAATTAATTTTATTTTATTTATTTGTTTATTTGACAGGGACAGTGCATGTTAATAAACATTTCTGTAAATATGCCAGATTTAGCCAGAAGGCTAGTTTGAATCTGCAGTTCTTGGCCAGATGTAACAATAGGCTCCCTAAAAATCAAATAACAAGCAAATAACAGGAAGAAAAAAAGAGAACATATAAAAGCAACAGATAAAACCTTAATTATAACCACATACAAGTATTCAGTAGTTCAAGCATTAAAATACATAAAGCATGCAGGACAAACAAGAGTCAGCATCAGACAAATACAAAATAAAAAAGGTAGACTAGGACTTATAGCAACACCAGATGTGTTAGACATCGAGGCAGTAGACCCCCAAAGCAGGCAGTACATGCACAACAAACAAATCAAAAGACATGACATGACAGAGTACATATGAAGGAGCACATGAGAGACATAGAACGAGCTACACAGAAGCATGCAACAAAGCAAGCAAAGAAAGTAAGTTGCAAGACACAGGACAAATTCACAGACACGCTGACACAAGGAGGCAAGAGCATGCGGGTCAAGGTAAGTGCTGGCAGGTCATATTACCAATGAACCGCTGTTTCAGATTGGAACTAAATGACCGATATGTGTTTAAGTCTCTGATACATGTTGGGATGTTATTCCATTCACGTGAGGCTGCAACAGAGAAGGCTGACTGACTGAAGGCACTTTTCCTAAATGGAATAATGCAGTCCCCTCTCGTGACACCTCTTGTGATCCGATGTTGATTTGTTCTGTAATGTTAAAAATTTGTGGAGGAGGAGGAGGGGCCATGCCATGTATGATTTTGTAAAAGGGACATGCATTTTTTGTGCTTAATCATGTTTTCCCAGCTCAGTAGATTGTATTTTCTTAAAATTGCACAGTGATGGAATTGCCTTGGTTTTTTGTTCAGAACTTTCAGTGTTTGTTTATAGAAAGACTAATGGTTTAAGGGTTGTGGGATTAGCCTGAGACCAGAATTAGAACATTGGTACAGCAACCTTTGCTTCCACAATGATTTATCTGTCCATTTCCTAGATGTTTACTTATATACCAAAGGAGATGTTACTTTGACCACTGGGTCATCTTGCTCAACGATGCGGGTAGACTGCACGCAGGTTTCAAACCCACAACCTTTTGGCTGGGAGTTAAACGCTCGAACCATGATCCCCATTCCATTAAACAAAATGTCATTTTCGCAGCTGCATGTATGTTTGTGTTACCTTCCTCTATCTCACATGTAAAAATCTGCGGGCTCCGTCCCTCATTGATCTCCTTCCCCCAGCTTCTCATAGATTAAGAAAGGAGAAATCTCAGCCAATCAACACGTGCAGGCGAGCACAACATTGTGTTTGCACCTCAGACAAAACCCCCCGTGGAACGCATCACATTCCAGACTGTACACCTTTGCCAACGGGCCAAAGAGAAGAAGAAGAAGAAGCAAAAAATAGCCCCTTCCCCCAAACTCTTGGCAAACTCTGAAATAAACACAATAATAAATAAATTTAAGGAAACAAAGAAAGAGAGGAAATCACATTAAAATTCAAATGTGTTGCATTGGGGAGGAGCGGGGGGGTGGGGGCTCTCCAACAGAGGCTCAAAGTGAAGCGGCGCCGGGGAAGGGCTGGGCCTGTGATGGCTGGGGGACTGGGGGAGGAGGGATGGGGGATAAATAATAAAGAGAGAGAGCCTTACTTCATTAGGCGGTGACATTATTTTGAGAGCAGATATTGCACTACTGAAGACAGAGTGTACAATAACACAATAAAAAACGTCTTTGGCTGCTGCTGCTGCTGCTGCCGCCGCCGCCGAGGCACCACCCACCTCGCCCATCCCTCCCCAGCCCTGCCAACCACCGCCACCCCCCCACACACATGCATGCACACACAGTTACACGCAAACACATACACAAATATTTCAGGTCCAACCAGCCATTCATTGTGCGTTTGATGTAGATATATTTTCATTTGTGTGTGTGTGTGTGTGTGTGTACATGCATGCGTGCGTGCAGGTGTGATTCTGCGTATTGTTTGCTAGTCACACTGTGTTGCACACACACACACACACACACACACACACACACACACACACACACAGTCACACAACCCAGTTCATCGGCAGCCAATAAGACACTCAAGGGTAAGGGAGAGAACGGCGCTACCTCACAAAAGAAAATATATTTTCAACAGTTGGACCCCTTCATTATCTCTCCCAAGCCCCGCCCTCCTCGCCCCCCTCCCCCCTCCCCCCTCCAGCATAATTTAATCTGTGCGCGCCTGTTCGATTCCCCATGGAGGTCTGCGGCGGCCCCGTGGAGAGGTTCCCCTCTGCAGTGATTGTCTCTGAAATAGGATTATGATAACCTGTCACCACTTTAATTCCCGCAGTGCCAGGGGTGGATGGGGGGTGGGGATGGATGGAGGTGGAGGTGGTGGAGCTTGGTTGAGGGGGTGAGGGATGGTGAGGGGTTGTGGGGAGTCGGGGTGGGGGTAAGGTCGGGCTAACTCGTGACAAGATAGGAAATGAGAATAATGTGGTGGGTAACAGGGTCAGGGGGTGTTGGGTAGAGGGGGCGTGTCATTGGGTGGGGGGTGGGGGGTGGGTGGGGGCGTGGCTTGGTGAAACGTAGACGTGAGTTTGAGAGTTTTGGTTGTGCACTTTTTCTTTACCGCAGAAAAATTAGGAATTAGGAATAGAAGTACCTAGCCGTTATTCTCTTTCTCTCTCTCTCTCTCTCTCTCTCTCTCTCTCTCAAATTAATTCAAATTAATGTCTGGCTTCAGCTAGACCTCTTAAATCCTGACCCTTTCTACCATAATAACAAGCCTTGGATTCATTGCTTGTGTGCGTGTGAGTGTTAGGCTAACGAAGGCTACCAGGTAAACGGGGGGCTGGAAAACAGCTGACCAATGAGCCGCTGTTATTAGCAGACTTAAGGAGGAGTCACTCGACCGCAGTGTGAGAGTCACACACTGTTGGTCCCTCGGATAAGATGATTACACCTCGACCCATCTGGCGGCAGATTTAACAAATCCCATGGATCCTGGTTTTGTTTTCATGTAAATGGTATTTTTGATTTTTGTTTTTTCTTCTTTAATCACCTGAAACGAGGGTCAATCATGCAGCACGCTCCTTGAATAAACCTGAAGGGTTTCTTTCGTTTTTCGGAGGGGTCATTCACCCTCGAAGGGTGGCCCTTTGCTCCACGCTGAAATCGCAGCAGTACCTCTCAGCAGGTCCCATAGCCCTGAACTGTGAACAAGTCCACAGTCCACAAAGTCCATTCCAACAGGAAACCTGCTTCACAGCACAAATGAACTCAGAAAACAGCACTTTCTTTTCCTTTATTTTTTTTTTCAGTTGGGGTAAACACTTTTATTGGCAGGGTGTACTTTTCATTTATTTCTTTAGCCTCTTTTTTTTTTTGGTGAGTGAAGCTGTGGAACACGCAGGACGGGGCAGGCCTTGGTCTGACCTCTTGTTAAACACAAGCTTTCAGACTGGGAGCGCGGCGCTTTCAGACCCACTAGTGTGTACGTACGCTATCCTTAGTGGTCTCTGAGCGGTCGCTTTAACGCCATTACCGTCCGTGGTCAGAGCAAACGCCTCGCACACACGAGGACACACGTTTCCATCCACGTGCAGAAAAGTCTGCCCGTGAGCGCGCCACCAAACAACTTAACAAAGACAACCCGCGGGGACAGGGACACACGTACACACACAAACACACAGGAAAGGACATGTTGCCATAGACACAGCCACACACACACATCCTCCCTAGCCCACCCCTCTCTCCGTCCCTATACCGACAAGGTAAACATCGCTCACGCACCACATCTCATCCATCCCCCGCTTATCCCTCTTTGCTCAGTAAGAGCACATTGTTTCCCCGCATCCTACCCCTGTTGTTTTGATCCAGCCCTAAATCTACTGTAAGGACACTCTCACAGGGGATCTCCCTCTTTGAGATGCCCCTTCTTTGACCTCTGCCCCAAACTCTTTTGCTTGGGGCAGAGGTCAGAACCCGCTGTTCCATCCAAACCCCATTACCACTGCCCCACCACCACCACCACCACCCCACTGCAAAGCCAGAATGACCATCCATACACCCCATACTGGGGTGAAACGTGCCATACTGTATGGACGAGCTCCTATCTCGCTACTCAAGCACCGGGAAAAGGGACACGAGTCAGACTGAATGGCTTTACCGAGAGAGGAACCGTGTCGTGACCGTGTGTAAAATGCATGTAGTTCCGCAGGCGTTTTGGGTTCAAGGCCAGGTGCGGCGATACAGGAAACAGGGTGGAGGGAGGTAAAATGACATTGTAAAGTATTGCAAGGCGGAGGCAGAACCTGGGTCGCTCGACGATTGATTTCTTCCCACCTGGTTGACCCGCTGGGAGGTAAAGCCACACTGTCACCCCGGTTACGTGAGGAACGACCGTTGTGGCATCACACAAGCTCGACCTGGTTTGACAGTGTGGTGGTTTGGAGGGGTGTCTGTGTGTTTGTATGAGACGTAGGCGTATGTGTGTTTATAAACCTTCCTCCTCTCCTTCATTTGCTGTGAAAGGAGAGAGAGAGAGAGAGAAAGACAGAGCCAGCACTATGATGCTCTCGTGTCTTGATCTTGTCATGTGACCTTAAACCTGTCGGCCCGTTTACCTCGGATGAATGCAACCAATAAGAATAGTCCACAAGACAAACGCACACACACACACACACACACAAACACACACACTGTGACATAGAAGGTTGAGAGGAACTTGGAGAGGCCTCTTGTCTGGGTGATGGCTTTGTTGAACGGGTACATCAACAGCAAGCACTCCTTACAATACCACACTTTTCAACATGTTTTAAGCCAGATATCAGCGGACTTGATGCCCCACATGATCACACACATGCAGACAAAAACACACACACAGACACACACGTAGGCAAGAGACACCAGAACCGTCCACACACTATTCCGCAGTGTATTCCACAGTAACAGGCCAATGTAAACAACGCAATTGGGTCATGCAGTGAAATGGATAGACAGAGCTGTTCTGGTTGTCTCCGGGAAAGGCTAACACTCATGCCGGACTCGAGTGAACCAAAGTTAATCTGAGATGCAAAAGATATATCGCAAACGATTTGAAAGAAGGTGAGACAGACATGAGGAGCATCGAACATGAGGCTTGTAAATATGACTATGAAACAAAGGACTATGCATAATGCAATTGCAATGCTATTGACATTAAATAAAGCAGGCAAAAAGCTTATTAAGATAAATATTGGCTACCTATGCATGCACACAAGGGATAGCAAATGATTATCAGGCCCTGCTGGGAATCGAACCCCTGACTTTGGCAATGTGTGCGCCTCCATGCCATGTATATATACTAGTTGTTTTACTGAATTGTTCCAGCATGCAAAGTGACAGTTGATGCTGCTGTAAATAAAGAGAGACCTGAAGACCCAATAAGGAGGAGGATTGTGATGATGAGGATGAGGATGATGATGATGATGCCGAAGACAGTGAGGGGATGTAGGAAGTTGATTTAGCACAGATAATGAATTCCTTTAATGGGGCCGTGCCACAAGACAACTCAGGTGTTGCGTGGTGTTAGGGTTGACGGGGTTGGTGGTGACGGGGTGGCGCTATGTGTAAGGGTGATGGTGGTGATGATGGTGGGGTCTACTATTTTTAGCCATGCTGCTTTTAACCTTTCAGGTCATACGTGGAGATTTTTGACCTTTAGCACTGTGCTGTTCCCCGCTGCCTTTGAGAACCTCTGATGGTTATAGAGTATAGCACTCTCACATGCACTTTGAGTGTACGCGTGTTTGTGTGTGTGTGTGTGTGTGTGTGTGTGTGTGTGTGTGTGTGTGTGTGTGTGTGTGTGTGTGTGTGTATGTGTGTATGTGTCATTTGTGAGTGTGTGTGCTTGTGCGTGGACACGCACATCAAGCGACAAGCACTGTTGAGACGAACGATTATATAGTGCTACCGTCCCCTTTCAAGTTCCTGGTCACCTTTGAGTGTGTGCATGTGTGTGGGCGTGCGTGCGCGTGCGTGCGTATGTGCATTGCATTAATGTGTGTGTGAGCGGGCATGTCTGTTTCCGGTGTGTGTGCGTGGTCGTGGGTCCTGGTGTTAGGGCTGCGTGGAGAGGATTAAAAAATAAATAGGCAGCCCAGAGGGGCGTGGGTTGCGGCTGCGGTGGAAGAGGGCTCTGACGCCAGCGCACCCTGAGTACAGCCAGTGTCCCGACAGTTATTGCCCTCGCAGACAATAACGGCGACACAGTTCCCTTTAAAGGTCAGCGCCTTGCCACAAGCAGGGCCGAGCGGGCGGGGGGGTTGGGGGCGGGGAAGGTGGGACGTGGGTGGTGGCTACTCCGTCCAAATGTAAAAAAAGAAAAGAAAGAAGAAATAAAAAAATAAAAAAGGTGGGGATGGCGTCGCAAACTTTGACCCTTTGTGTTTCTGCTACGCGTTCGCCGTTGTTCAGCCTTAGGAAGGTCGCGGTTCACGGAGGGTTCCCCCCCCGCCGAGCCGCGCGGATAGGGAACAAAGCTCTAGCCGTTCAGATTAAACACGATAAAGGGCAGCAAAATGAGCCTCTCTCCGGATCCGACGGCGTTCGATAGGCTGACATACAGCGACGATAAATAAAAGACAAATCTAGATATAAATCCCCCCCCCTCCTCTCCCACACTGAAAAAACAATAACAAAACCACCCTTGTTTCATTGCAAAGTCGATCTTTTACATGGATCGTCACTGTATAAGATATAAGATGCACCTCACCCCCCACCCGCCCAGACGAATGGATCCGTGAACTCCCATACTCCCGTTGAAGGTACGCATGCACGCGATCGATGCGTCTCTTTGACGGCCTGCTGTGGTGGCTTGAATGCGAATAAACAGTGGCGTATTTCAGCGGCGGGAATCGATGAGGTGAGTGCAGATGAATGGCACAGGGTGGCTACAAAGCCTCCTGTACCTGGTGTGTGTGTGTGCGTGCGGGATGGCAGTGTGCGGAGTGTAAGACCTGGCTAGACTTGATGTGTGCGCACGTCTTTGTCTGTCACTCGCTCCATGTCTCTCTCTCTCTCTCCCTCTCTCTCTCTCTCTCTCTCTCTCTCTCTCTCTCTCTCTCTCGTGGTGTACCACTGTGGTTCCTCCCTCTCCTCTCGCAGGATCGATAGGTGTGATGGATCAGCGGCGGGCAGGGCTCGCACGAGGGGCTCAGGCCATCAAACAACAACAGTTCCCATTCAGACCCGTCTCAATCAGTCTGCATGCCTGTGCGTGCGTCTTGTGTGTGTGTGTGTGTGTGTGTGTGTGTGTGTGTGTGTGTGTGTGTGTGTGTGTGTGTGTGTGTGTGTGACAATCATAACTTCTTATCTCAATTGGTTTTTAAGGCGAGAACCCTGCGTTCACATTTAGTGATAGGCAAGTCAATTTCAACTCTCAACAAACAAACACAAAGAAAAATTACAAAATAACAATAGCCTAGCACACACAAGCACAGGCTCACACACAAACACAGACACAGACACACACACAGACACAGAGAAACGCATATACACACACACAGACACACACAAATACACGTTTACACACACACACACACACAACTACACACACACACAGGCACACACACACACACGGCCCGAACAAAGAGGTGCCTCAGAGTCCCGCTGAACCCTGACATTTGAGTGTGTTTTTTTGGTGTGGTCCTACAGTGTCTGTCTATCAAAGGAATAGTAACCAAACGACAACACTGTCACTCCTGAAGGGAGGAGGGGAGGTGGAGGGGGTCAGCAAATCGATAGCATCTGGGGTGTTGAGAGATGTGCTGCCAAGGTCTCTGGTAACTGCCAGGAACTGCTAGCTGTCTTCCTTAAGACACACACACACACACACACACACACACACACACACACACACACACACACAACACACACATACACACGCAGAAACACACACCTACACACGCACAGGCAAAAAAAGCAATTCAAATATCGATGCTCTATTTCGTCAACTAACTCTGAGAAGCAACCAGGCATTACCAGCAGAATATTCTTGATCAGTCACTAGTTTAGCTCGTTACTTTGAGCTATCAGCCCAGGAAACGCACGCCGACGCAGCGCCGAGAGAAGAAAGTCTACACCCAGCCAGAACGTGTTTTTATTTCCCAGAATACACCAAGCGATTCTCTATTCCAGCGACTGGCTGGCATACTGACTGATTAGCGCATGCTAACTGGCTGCTCTCTGATGTCCCACGCCTAGCATATGGCTAATAAAGGTTTTATTGGGACAGAGCAGCGTGGCGCTGGTGCTGGCGAACAGCTTCAAAGTGACAGCCTTCAAACAGGCCTTTTGTTGCTTCGCAGTCATTAGGGCATCGCCGCGGCAACACCTGGGGTGAGCCATACCAGTATTATTAGCATGCTTTTCCTGTGCAATCCTCTGTGTGTGTGTGCGTTTCTGTGTGTGTGGCTGTGACAGTTTGTGTGTGTGTGTGTGTGTGTGTGTGTGTGTGGCTGTGACAGGTTGTGTCTGTGTGTATGTGTGTGTTTGTGTGTGTGTGTGTGGCTGTGACAGTTTGTGTGTGTGTGTTATATCTTTCCACGTGGGCCCATATGTCTCAATAACTAAATGACCACGCACAGCGTGTGGCCCGACCGAAGGCGAGCTGTGGGCATGTTTAACGCGGTCGATGATTACTTTGTCGATGGATTTTCCCCCCGCCATCCTTCAATTATTTTCTAGCTTGTTTGTATTGGTACCACCTCGACAAAACAAATGTAATGTGCGTGTGTGTTTGTGTATGTGCATCTGTGTTTAAGGTGTAGATCCAATTGCGGAGATACAGGAAGCAGATGATGAGTTGTGTGCAATCGTTGCCAGGTGATTCCAGGAAATAATCAGAACAAAATCTATTTTTTAGTTAGTGTTTGCATAATCAAGAACTCAATGCAATTCAACTGGATGTACTTTAATTCACTTTAATTCACAGCATTATAAATGGCCTATCTTTACAATACCCCTTTTAAGCAGTCAATATTACAGAATTGACTTGAAGCCAGAATGCCACATAGGGATTTGAATTTGAAACCAGCGAGAGCGATCCAGATATAGACTGTGTACTTGAAGTTGAACGACATACAATGTGAATTGCACGTCGAATTGACTAATGCTTCTCCAGCTGATAAAAAAGAAAGACGCCAGTGCAGCACTTAGGGTTTGAGCGAAGGAATAAGCATGAAAGACTTTTACTGTATAGGCAATACACCAAAAATACAACACAATCCAACTAAATGAATGGTTTGGGATTACTTTTCTTAGCCTTGATGAAACTTCTCTCCGTCTTTCGAGCCCTGATCCTTGGCAGCTGAAGAGAGCGCTGGCCTCGAGGTCGGTATGGAAACTGGTGTGACATCTGCGAGTTCTGTGCATCAGCCAGCTGTGGCCCCCCGACCGAAGGAACAGCCTTTTTATCGACCTTGCGTGTGCGTACGTTTCCGCTCCTTTGTCTGCATCGGATCCATTTGCGACAGGAGTTCGTAACCAAGTTGGATAAAATGGCTGCCATCGGTCATGGTGGTCAAGGTGGACGGGGGAGAAGCTGTCAATCGAACTGTTGTTTGAACTGGACCCTAAACCAGGGAGAGCGTTGAATCGTCCGAATCCGCCCTTTGACCGTCTTTTGAGCCTAACCCTAACCCAGGGAGAGCATTTAATCGTCCGAATCCGATCTAAGGCTGTCGGCTTGATTGTCAAACAGGTCTGAAGTGCGAGCTGTGACCAAGGCAGCCACATACACTGATCCACTCAGTGTCTTTAAGTACCTTCTTCTCAGAGTCACGAAGAAGCCCTGATGCAGTGAATCATCAACAGAGAGCAGTGGCACTAATTCATTGCCCAGCCATACAGAGACGGTGAGGGGTTGATATCCACAAAGCCTAAACCCTTCAGAAACAGGAGCGTATGAATACTTTTTGCCGAGTTATGCCCTTGTACTACATGGACAAAGAGATGTCTTCAGGGATAGCCTGCAGAAGGTTAGATTCATCATCCAGGTATGTTGTGATTGAGTGGCTTGGGTTGTGTTCGCTCGACACCTTTATCCTCAGTCTTTCTTCGTCGACAGGACGTTGGTCATCCTCCGAGAGTCAAGAATCATTGGTATGCTACTGAGGGCTGCCCTAATCACGGGCCCCATATGTCGAGATCCAAGGCCAGATGTTGATGTGGACCGTGCAGCTACAATATCGCCGGGTGAGGGGGGAACAGGACGACCTGACAACCACTTCAGAGAGAGTGGGCCAGAGGCGTCCTGTGACCCCAGTGACCGTAAGTGACTTAAGGAGTCTGATTATTTCGTAACTTATTTTCTCAAGCGATGCTTGTGACTTTTGACTAAATGAAAAAGTTTCTAAAACCGTCACATTTTTTTAATTATGATCGTTGTTACAGCAATTAATTCAAAAATGTCAATACAGATTGACAAGTTACATTTAGTTACCTGTAGCACCCAGTTTGCTGCTTGTTTTCAATATTGTTTAAAACGTGTCCATGAAAAAAGTGTGCCTATTTCAGAAAGTCGATCACTATTCGTCTCAGAGCCGTAGCGCAGATTGGCAGTGAGCTTGCAGTTTTTTTCTGATCTGTTTTATATTACATTCTACGCTGGAATCTGCTGAAGGTGTTCCATCAGAGAGCGCCATTCTGAGTGCAAAAAAAAAAGACTTGAAAATCTCAATGTGACGATATTGTGGTCCAAAACATCCAAAGTGTTATTTTCGAGAAAGGTGCTAACACAGAGTCTGATGGCGCTCTGCGCAGACCGACCAGACTGAGCTATTTTCCCCATTGTCTTTTCCAATAACACCACCCTGAAAGAAACACAATTTCCTTTGTGTCTTATCTGTTACGTGACACTACTCTCACTGCTTCCCGACTGACGTGTGACCTACTTTAGCCTGGTCCTACAGGAAACATTCATGTCTAAAGCTGCCGGTAAGTCAATGTCACACAGTCCCAGCATGCACCTGTTTGGGAGCAAAACAATGCACCAGTTTGCTGTGATCGCTGTGATCAAACCAAGCAAGACACCTTTCCCTGTGGATACTCTGGTAGACATGTGTATCTCAACACAAAGACACAAACACACACACACACACACATACAGGGTTGTTGAAAAGATAAAACAGTGCAGGATTTAGCATTGTGTGGATGTTTTTAATTTTTGTGAATGTGTTATGTGTGTGATTGCAAATGTGTGATATTGTGTGTGTGTGTGTGTGTGTGTGTGTGTGTGTGTCTCTTTGTGTGTGTGTGTTTTTGTCTTTGTGTAAGATAGTGAGGTTGTTTGTGCATGTGTGAACGTGACCAAGAGTAATAGATACTCAAAATGTGTGGTAGGAAGCATTTTCAAACAGTTTTAACTGCATCTGAGGAAATCTGGCTGCAATCACCCACTCACAATAAAGCCACTACCAGACACAAACACACATACAGTGGTTGCTTGATGGACAACATAAAAAATGAAATGAAATAAAAATTGAATTTCTTATTTTAATAGGAAACACCGTTTGGCTCGAAAACCGTTTGGGAAAAATAAGCCGAAAAATGGTAACGATGATAATGATGGTAATGATGAAGAGCGGTTTTACTGACAATTACAGTGGAAGTTACAAAATAAGAGGGCAGAGGACGAAGAGGAGGAGAAACACAGGGTGGATGAAGCACATTCCCTGATATCTGCACTAGACAGGTGATTAGAAAGTTGAGAAAAGGCCCAAAAGCAATGGATTTTCTTCTAATCTCTGCCACCGATATTTGAGCTCACACTTATCTGCATAATGACTCCCGTTATAATTAATGAGCCCTTTGAGAATACACTGGCTCTCGTAGCGACGGCACACACAACCACACACAATGCACGTTCAAGAGCACACACGCACACACTGCACATTCACAAACACACACACACAACCACACACACTGCACATTCAAGAACACACACACACAGAGTGCACCATCACAAACACACACGACAGACAGCACAATCCCAAACACACAGACACACAGATGCAAAAACACACAGCACATATAAACATCCACACCACAAAGTGCCCACCATACATATGTGTATGCATGTTGTACATGCATTCTCACAAAAACACAAACACACACACACATTGGATACCTTCTCAACAGGAGAAAATGTAAGTGTTTGGTTCATTAAGGTAATAGATAAAACATATTTTGTGCTTTTACCTCCGTTCATATCTTCCTATCTTCATAGCCCCCTGCTCTTAAAGTCCTTCGAAAAATATATATTTCAATATTTTGTTGGTGTGTCCTTAGAAGCAAGATGTGTTAGCGTAAAAATGGGCCAAAAGAGGCAGACCTTTGAGGTGCATTCGTAAGTCCTCTCAGAGAATATAGGACACGCTGGAAAGGATATATTAAAGTTGTTCTTGGAAGCTAAGAGAGGTTGTTAAAAAATAACATTTAAACAACCCAATTGAACAAAGTACGTGAAGTTCATTGCCAACCATTCATTGGCGATATTCTTAAAACGGAAACGGATTACGAATTAAATTAAAAACGTTAAAAAAAAGTGTATGTTCCATTGTTGAACCGTTCTCTTGTTTTGAAAAAAGGAAAACACTGGTGTGTCATTAAATGGAGTACATCTCACGGGGGGCTCGTCCTTGACGACATAGGTCATGAATCACATCTGGAGTGTGATGAATAGCACAAGGCAAGACGGTGTTTAATGCACGCTTTAACAGTGCAGTAAAAGGCTTTGAGCTTCCACCACTATATAAATTAATGGTTTATTATACAGCAATGTGTTATGCTAGTAATATTTATTTCATGAGCCCATATCATGGCTGGGTTGTCATTGTGGTTGTGTGTCACAGTATAAACTACCTTCCATGGTTTGACTTCTACCTGTTGCTGACCGCGTACACCAAATAGTTAAAAAATGAAGGTTAGACTACACAAAATATAAAATTGCAAATAAAATAAGTACATCGTATCGCATTATTTACAGAATCCCGATATTTAGCTATGTCCCAGCCCTCACAGGGTTTTTGGTAGTATTGTGAGGCCTTAACACAGCTGTTTTTATGGTGCAGAGGAGACAAAAGGGTGTGGAAGCCAAATTGATGGGGAAGATGGATTCTGCTGACTGAAGCAACAGGATGCCGGTCCACTGCTGAGCGGAAGATTGAAAAGAACAGGTAAGGAGGTGCGCGCAAACACGCCCCTGTGCCGCCACTCCGTGTTGTGGTGATACACACACACGTACACATGTGCACGCGCACAAAAGCATACCAACGTACGTACATGCACAGACACACACAAACACCCACACAGACACACACATGCGCAAACATACTCACACATGCAGAAATACACACACACACAAACATACATATTCACATTGGCGCATGCACAAACGAATACAGCGAGAGAGAGAGACACACACACACACACACACACACTGAAAGCAGAAATAATCACACAAAGCAAAATAACAAAATAACACTAAGCATCACAAACACAGTGTCTCACTTGACTGCCCAGGCCCACTGTGGCTTCGGTGTCAGCTCGGTGGGCTTGAAGCCGCCACTCTCGCTGCTTGACAAACCCTTGGTTCAGGAGAGAAGTGTCGGAGCCAGACCAACCTGCAACATGGGAGGGGATGCACCTTTTGTGTTCGGAGTCAATCGGCTCCTTTTCTGCTGTGAGCAACTACACTTCCTCTAGCATTGTGCATCCTTGCCAGCGTGAAAACAACTCTGATAAGGCAATTTCCACACACTACTACTACCATGTAAAAAAAAACACTGTTTTCTTGGCAACGTTTTTTCCATCCATACGTGCACCCTCAGCAAGCTTTCCAAACATGTCCACCCAAACTAAAACTTGGTTATCCCTATTTCAGTTGATACGCTCTTATGCACATCAAAAAGTCTAGCCGGCCTCCGTCACAATCATAGCCTTTTCCAAAGCCGTTGTTTTCAGTGTTTTTTTGTTACCGTACACTACGAGGTGCAACCATCTTTTTCAAATTCGTCTACTTTAGCGACAGCAGCTCGGAACATCTCAGTTTTTTCGGCGGGTGAAAACTGCACTTTTGTTTCGACAAAAGTAAAAAAAGAACAGAGAAAACTAGCTTTGAAATCACATCTGTTACATTGGAACGGACCTGGTCTACCGATAAAAACATCCACAAGTTCAGCACCCCCTTCTGTTAGCCAGCGCTTCTGTAGGTGGTACTTCTCTGAGTGACGGACCCTCAGAGCTGCCCGGTAGAAGGTGCGGGTTCAGCGTCCATCGGGTCGGAAACAACATAACATGGGCCGTGACGAGACATGGCGAGTGGCGGCGGCGGTGGCGGCGGCTCAGGTGGGGGGGATACGTAAAGCTGAAACAGGTGTTCCGACTTTAATTACCTCACTCTGCGCTAACCGTCTCCTGATGAAGGAGACGCCGTCACAGCTGGGTCCTCCTCAGTGCCAAGGTACGGAGACGCCGGCTTTCACAGACAGAAAACAAACAATACCGACACACGCACGTGTGTGTGTGTGTGTTGGCCCCGACCCCCGCGATCACAAAAGATGTATTCAAATATATACATGGATCTGTCAAGTGTCAAACGTTCTAAGCTGGGTTGCCAAGCCCGAGGCACTCGAAATGAAGAGGAGGAAGGACGGCAACAAGACGGTAGAGGAGCGAGAAGAAGGGGCGGGAAAAAAAAAGATTATTGAATGTAATGAAAATAAGATTGCTCCATCCAAGCCAGGATTGGAATCTTTCCCAGGAGTCCACAGCTGCATATGAGGGGGCCCCGTGAAAAATCAACGTCCGCACTCTCTCGCTTGTCAGAGTTTGTTGTCTCCGCGCGAGATCACTGCGAAATTGCCCGTAGGCCGAGTTGAAATTATATAATTTCGCTGGCAGCCATATTTGAGCTGATTCTTGCCGGCCGATCATCACTTCTCTTCGCTTTTTTTTTTTGTTGTGTGGTAAGAAGTTTCGGCTTGCGGAGGGCGGTATATGACTGGGACCCCTTGACCACCACGTAATGGCCGCTTCACACACACTGACGTTTTGTTAAACCGCCTAATTAATGTCTGCATGAGCTTATCAATATCATCATCGCACCGTATTCCTCTCTGCGATCGCTTTCTCCCTACTTTGTTTTAATTGACAGGGGCTATTCGTTTTTCGCAACGAGTCATTTACAATATCCATATCTTTCGGAGGAAGCACAGAACCCAGAACACAGTGATCCTCGTGTTTTGATGTTCCGGGGGGTTCAGACGTTCTTCTCATCATGCGCTGACCTGCTGCTAACGCCTGATCCCACTCGCTGTCGGACGCCGTTCGTCTTCCTCGTGCTTAACGAACCGTCGCAACGGCACACCGACCCACGGAGACGTGGGGGAAGGTTTTCTCTCTGTCCGTCTCCACGTCATGGTTGTGTGTGTGAGAACATCAGACGACTTGGGTGAGGGGATAGATGTGTCAGTGGCAGCACACGCAAACCGCTCTGACGCGTTCCGCTTGGTAGTCCGGCTCCTTTATGGTTCTCCTGATTCACACTCGCCAACGTTCTTCGATTTGCAAAACACAGCGGCGGACATTTTAAACATCGGCGAGCATTCTAATGAAGCCGGTTGCAAGGCTTTGTGACTTTTTACATGATTGATTCATGCCCATTTTTGGACTGGCATTGTGTGTGATATATATTCAGCCAGTCCACTCCTCAATGGTGACATATATTCATCCCATCTTGCTTTCACCCATCCATCCTTTCATTCATCCGTTCATTCAATAATCCGTCCGAGTCAGGGTCACAAGGGTTGCAAAGATTCAATTCAACTTCAAGTTTATGGTCAAAATGCCGGCATAAATATACACTGTCCACATATGGACAGAGAGATCGGAGTAGGAGTGACGTTACAAATTTCTCTCCTTTATTAAAAGTTGAACTCTCATGTGCACTGGCGGTTTCCAAACGCAGTAGACCTCACGTCCTCGTGCGTCTCTGACAGTCAGGAAACAACAACTTTTTGGATGATTTTCCCTTGCGATGGCTGTGCAAAATGTAATGACACTTCCAAATGTTAACAAGGTAAGGTGTTGCTGAGGTCTCACGTCTATACATGGCCTCTCTTGCACTTTTTTTTCTCTCCCCCTCACCTCGCAAGCGATCTAATCACCTCGCGGTGATGCGAGAAAGAACACCAAAAATGTAAAACTTTCTGGCATCCTGCCCATCAAACTCATCATTATCCTTGTGTTGGTCATCTTCTTTTTAACAATGTACCCCACTCCAACCCCACCCTTCTGGCTTTTCTCTGTGGCCTCCTCCACACAGTGCGTCTGCGGTGGAGTAATTGTTTTTGGGTGGGGGTGGGAGCTGGGACTCCGGACCCAGGGCTTACATAAATGAGCCAATTTAGTGGCATTGTGGTGCACAGTTTCAACTAGGAGCCTTTAAACAACCACGGGTGCACCACGCAAACACACAAACACACAAGCCCCCAGCTCAACCATTACCCCCCCCCCCCCCCCCCCCCCTCCCCACCCAACCCCCCCTCCTCAAAGAAATAGAAACACACAGACGCTAAGAGATGTGTGGGCAGAGCCAAACAACTTAGATGTAGAGCTACACATTTGGTTGCACCAACACACACAAACAGACACACACGCTCAATTATAAGCTGAGTGATCAAAAAGGTGCGTGTGTGTCACAACTTGACGGCGCACACTGGTTTCGTGTCATTACTGGATGTTTGCCGGGGTTTGGACTTGGACATTTTTTCGGCTATCGGGGAAAAGTTGATGAAGAAGACGCGAGAGTGGAAGAAGTTCAGAAATAAAGGGAGGGGGGGGGGAGGCTGAGTCAACAGAGGAGGGCAGCAGGCCTGAGGGAGCTTTAGAATACGTAGACGGCAAACAAAGCCATCTCGCATATTGGTCTCTGTGGAGAGGCTAGACCAGCCACGGGCGCCTCCGCTGAAGAAAGCCGTCTGCGGGCGACGGCCATCTTTCCTGCACACCAACCCTACCTCGAGAGCGCTGGTGCAAAGGGAGGGTGGGCAAAGATCAGTTCCCCCCCCCGCCCCCCCCGAGATGATGACGGTGGTTCATTATTGGTGTGTGTGTGTGTGTGTGTGTGTGTGTGTGTGGATGCATGTGCGAGGTGTAATAAGCACACACACAAACACACCCACACACACACCCACACACACACCCGCACACACAGCCAGATTTTGTTTGTGTGTGTGTGCTTATTACACCATACGCACACACCCACACACACACACAGACACGCACGCAGGCACACACACACGCACCAGACAAAGACGCTGCACACGTAGGCACAAAACCCCCACAGTCAGATACACAATTGCCTACAACTACATAAGCTTGCACAACTATTCACACACACACACACACACACACACACACACACACACACACACACACACACACACACACACAGACAGTGTACCAGTCCAGTAAATTGCTCTGCAGTCAGAGAGCTTAAGGGGGTACCAGGGCACCTGTGCTTCACACCCTGGCTGGCTGAGTGCGACTGAGCCCACAAGATCAACTGCTAATACACAACCTGGGACCAGCAACCCACCGAGCCAGCACCCGGCTGCATGGACAAAGTAAACACACACACACACACACACAGGCGGTACATACACATCGTACTAAACACACAATGACAGATGCACACTCCAAAACAAGCTCACACACATAAACATGACACAAGCACATGGAGAGACAGGCCACATTTCCACACAGAGACACACAAGAGCGAGCACACACACACACACACACACACACACACGTATAAACACAACACACAGACATTGACTAACACACACACACACACACAGCCACAAAACAAACTCATCATATGAGTACACAACTATTTTAAGATAGATTCCTCACAAGCAGGAAGAGCTGGCCTGGTAACCCGCTCAGAGCATATCTCGTCCTGCTCTTTCACTCTACCATCTCACACACACTACTCTCTTCCTCTCTGTTCATGCATTCCTTTCTTCCTTCCTTCCTTCCTCCCACCTTCTCATCCCCTCTCTCTCTCTCTCTCTCTCTCTCTCTCTCTCTCTCTCTAGCGATCCATCCCTCCATCCGTCTCGGTGTGTGACTCATGTGCGCGTTGCTCCTGTGTGATCTCACAATAATGCCTCTGGGCTTCTAGGGGAGGGGAGGGGGGGGGGGGGAGCACAACGTGAATCGATGGGATGTTTAACATCCTCCTCTAGCACTGGTTCTCTTCTATGCTCTCATTTCTTTTACCCAAAAAAAGGAAGCAAAGGGAAAAAAAAGAAAGCCTACAGCGAACAGACCTTCTTCACTATCCTGACTAGCGCCTCCACTCCCCCTCACCCCAACATTGAAAGCCCCCCCCCGCCCTTCCCCGGTCTCACAACACACCAGCCCTCACGGGAGGTCGGCTCGCCCGAGCACACACCCACTCCCCCACTTCCTGCGCTTCCGCCGGTTGCCGAGGTGAGCCGTCGCTAGGGGCAACGGACCAAAGAGGAGGAGGAGGATGCATGGGATGGAGAGGGGGGGAGGGGGGGGGAGGGGGGTGTTGGTAGAGGAGATGTGAATAAATCCAAGAAGAGGGCATGAAATCGATAAGGCCGTGAACCTGCTTTATGGCTCATGTGCCCACAAACACACACATGAACGCACGCACGCACGCACGCACGCACGCACGCACGCACGCACGCACGCACGCACACACAGACACACACACAAATGTGGAGAGCAAGATGACCTGGCATTAACTGCTGCCAACCGTCCTATCCCGATTGCAGGCAGGAAGCGTGTACGAGAGGGAACGCCAGAGCTAGCCACATATTTCCTCCCGCATAAGTTACAATGTTTCATGGTGAATGGATCGCAATTATAAAGCTCTATTCGGAACGGGGCCATTCAAAGCACTTGACAATTATTGCCTCACATTCACCGTTTCATACACACTCATTCATTCCTTCATTCACCGACGGCGGTGTCC
>NC_136951.1:11697990-11810490 GCF_949987615.1 Pollachius pollachius
CTTAGTCATTCTAATGAATTGCGCCAAAGGCACTGGGCCCCTACGTCGCACCTCGCCTCTGACTCTGACTGCGTCGCTATGAAACATCTCTCCCACGCACCCCCCCCCCCCCCCCCCCCCACCTTGACACCCCCAACAACCCCACCCACCCTCCTCGATGGAGACTAGCACCTCAGTGGAGGACTGTGATTTTTCTTTTTCCTCCTCTTTTTTTTCCCTGTAATTGTGAGGCTTCAGAGGGCTCTTAGGCAGAGATTTAATGGCGTCTAATGGAATCTCATCAAAGCGCAAAAGAGTGAAAAAGTGAAGAGAACGGGAGAGATAGAGGGAGAGAAAGGGGAGGGAGAGACTCAAAATGCACCACGCTTTTGTGCTGTGAGTCAGATGTAAGTCAGAGAATGTACTGTAACGCAACAATATTGTGTTGAGCGCTCTTTAAATCTTGTAAATGCTATTCTATACATATGCGTGTGTGTCTGGTATGTGTATGGGTATTTCACATCCTTCTCTTACCTCGATCTTTTTCATTCTCATTCTCTTCCTCTCGCAGTCCTACCACTGCTTCACAACCATGGTATGGATCTCTGATTCTCTCTCTTTTCTCACCCGCTCTGAAAAGTCTCTTGCCTGTCGTTTTTTTCTCCCCCGCCACCGATTTTTTCAGCTGGAAGTCTTCCATTTTCATCTTTTAATTTCTCTCTGCGGAACAGTTAGGATGAGGAGTTATTGCGACGTCACCGGCCACGGTTAAATGCCAAGGCACTTCCTTGAGAGCACATACACACACGGACACACGTAAACACGCACACACACAAACAAAAGAGCTAGGATGAGCGTACCTCGCGCACATTCGTGCACACGGAAACACGCACACACACACACACGCATGTGCACTGACTCACACACACATACAAACAAAAGGACTTAGGTGCTCCACACACTAACACACACACTTCCCCCCCCCCCCCCCCCCCCCCCCCCCCCCCCACACACACACACACACACACCACACACACACACAAGACCTTCGACGCTTCCAGACATTTTCGCAGCAGAATCGCAGTAGAAAGACCCGGAGCTCCGTGCAATCTGTCTTGGCGCCTGTCCCCACAACGAGAAACAACCGCAGTAAGTTTACATACATAACAAATCAGGTAAAAATAGCAGGTTAATAAAAGAGCAGTGAAATCTGATATTGCATAAATAGCAAGCCTGTGGCCAAATCTGCCTAATGTACTGTTTAAGGCTGGCAGAAAAGTGGAATACAATTGGAAACAATACAGCCCCCCCCCCGGTGCCCTTCACTCTTGCGTGGAATGAAAAGAATGAACCTAATCTATCAAAAAAGGTCTTCTGGCAAAATGCAGTTTAATCTGAAATGATTGCAGTCCTGTATGCTAATCAAGCAATGGGGAAAGAGGGGCAGGTGTTACAACAGCAAGGCTGAGCTTGAGTTTGTGTTGTTGGGGAACAACAGCGTGCTCGAGACAAGCACTTGAGACAATAAGAGCCATGATGGCATGTAGATGTTATTGGTCATAACACGCAGAGCAATTAAGGGCCACCCAATATCGGGGAATGTAATAGAGGGGAGGCAGAGAGACCATGGAGATGAGTGATGTCGCCAATGGTGGAGATGCCTGGGTTAGTGTGTGTGTGTTTGTGTCACCTGATAATATGAAGACAAGCATGTCACAATAAAAATGTAAAAATGAATTCAGGACCATGATGTTCTTTTAATTGAATAACATGCAGCTGCAGATATTACAATGGCAGGACCATCTGAATACATAAATGTGTGTGTGTGTGTGTGTGTGTGTGTGTGTGTGTGTGTGTGTGTGTGTTTGTGTGTGTGTGTGTGTGTGCCTGCGGTATGTGTGTGTTTGTGTCTGCATTCTACATGCCTGAACAATGTAATGGTCTATAAAAAGCTAAAATCCTGAAAGAAATCCATACATTTATTCATAACGCAATTTATTAACAACGACCCTCACTAATCCCACAATAACTAAAATGCCTGCAGCTACACCATCAAATAATGTTTCCATTTTATCCTTCAGAGGGCTTTTATGAATGTACAGCTCCCATTAAAAATTGTAGTTTAATATACGATATCAATTAACCATTAGGATTCGATTAGGTCTGTATTCCTTATAGGCATGCAGGTGCATAGCTCCATATCTATTAGAATCCGTGTGGCTCAAGTACACACACACACATGGGTGCAGGCACACACACACAATCCACATTTCCTCGCAGGTGGCCGTCCAGATACATGCACTAATTAAATTACTATGTACACTTTGACTACAATCCCTGGCCTGTTTCACCCCTTAATGATCACACACTGGGTGCAGATTGGCGCGGATCAAACACGACCACAGAGACCTAATGCACTTATCGGCCAATACCGTTCTTATTTACCAGCCGGATTAATTCATCATGGATATTAGCGGAAACACAATTACATATGCACGCTGCCATATGGAGCACGTCAGCAGTTTCCTATTAGAGGCAGGAAAACTCTTGGCATACGCACTGAATTAGGTGAGCCACAGGAAGCATTAGGCAAGCGGCGATTAGGCAAAAATGGAGTGAAATAGACTATCATTTTCCACCACTTGGGATGCAACGCCCTTGTGTTACTAAATATGTTCTACATACTGGAGACGCTTCCCGCGCCTGAAACTGTGAACCTAGGTGTGTTCACTGGAGAGACAGCAGGAGAGAGAGATATAAGGGGAGCGAGTGAGATAAGAGACACATGGTAGGGAGAGAGAGAGACGGGTAGAGAGAGAGAGAAAGAGAGAGAGAGCGGGATCAAAGAGTGACACACTGACAGCTGTCTTTGATTCACCTGTAAGCCTGCAAGTGCACGTGGGCATGTGCCTGTAACCTCACACCAGGGGTGGGTGGGGAGGCATGGAAGCACACACACACACACACACACACACAGGCGACATGCACAGCACATGGAGTTCACAATAATGAGAGCGCTTGTTTTCGTCGCACAGAGACAAGAGATATTTGAAGCATTTATTAAATTATTAATCTATTTATTTATTCATCTAGTCAGTCAGTCATGTTTTTTTCATGGCTGAGAAGCTCAGTGTAATTTCATTGAGCTACCAGATGGTTGAGGGTTTAATTAACAACTTCAAAAGCAATAACTGGAGAGAGGGGCCAACAACAGGCATGCACGTACACACACATACACACACACGTGCACACACGTGCACATATATACACCATCATGTACATGTAAGCGCACACGTGCAAATACTCAGTGCAAATGAACAAAATCCACACAGGAACATAGACGCATTCACAATAGCACACATAAACATGCACACATACTAATTAGTTTCCATGCAAAACCCCTTCGTAAGCATAAATTTATGCCAACCATTCATGGTTATTAATTGACACTACACAGATATGAAACAGAACAGTCATTGTACACCCAGCTTGTTCAGCTATGTATATTCTCTGCTATAGAAAATACATTTGATGTGGGGCAGGATAGCATAGTTGGTAGTGTTCAGCTCCCAGCCGTAAGGTACTGGGTTCGATCCCCAATGTCAACAAACTGAAGGCAAGGCAATGTAGGAATGCTTGAGCAAGATGCATCTCCTCTATATACACACACATACACACATACATGGTGATTCACCTCTATACACACATACATACACACACATGGTGATTCACCTCTATACACACATACATACACACACATTGTGATTCACCTCTATACACACATGCATACACACACATGGTGATTCACGATTCATGGGATATGTTTCTATGCTAGACTGAAAGGCCCGCCGGGATCCGCCTTTTAAAAATGTCTGAAAGCAACTAAATAACAGACGGGTTGCAGTCAATCTTTAACAAGCGGGAGATATTTAAACGAAACAGTTCATGGAATTGACCTAATCATTTAATATACATAAAAGATTTCTTGATTTTTGAACAAGTCTTTCCATGCCTGGTACATCTCTTGTTACCGGGTTCACGGCCATAAGGATTTGGTTGTTTCTGTCCCTAATGGGTTTTAAGAATCATGATCATATGATTATGTGGGAAGGGAAACAAAGCAAACTTGTTATTCACTAAGTTCATTCAGTGCAAAACGTTTTCGCGGGACTATTCCTGGCGTAGGATTCGGGAAGCTTGCCATTAATCTGTATCCCAGCAGCAACACAATCAGGAAAGAATGCAAACGAAAAAACGGGACACCTTGCTCATGTAAATCTACTTTGACTGCCTATACAGGAACACATTGTGAACTTTAAGTAAAAACAAAACACCCCATCTTGCATCTCAGCGCATTTTACAAAGCCCACAACGTTGTACTGCCAATTAAGTCCTGTTGATGCAAACAAATGCCAATAGAACACAGTGTGAAGCCCTTTATGACTAACTGGGATGAAGAACTGTACACATATTGAGAAAGTCAAACCTACTTCTGGGCCAAGTACTCCATACTATCGAGATTTGAATAGATCCGGTTTAAAGAGGCCACCAAAAAATGAATGGCGCAGAAGGCTGTCAAGAAATATTAAGAAAATTGTTAATTGAGAACACAAATAGAATAGCACTATGTTGAACTCTTAAAAAAAAAAAAAGCCAAACTCAGCATGACCAATGACCATGGAGGCAAAATGCTTGTTCCTACATTGTCAAAGAGTTAAGTAAACTAAGACCAAACAATAAACATACATTGTCATATTTTGACACGTTAGCGAAACAGAAATGTGTGACCGTGCTCTTGGTGACATCAAGATCCAAGTTGGCTGCTCCACGCATTAACAGTAGTGACATTTGTAAATAAATGCTGTTCATAAGCACTTTGTTCTTTTTTGTGTATCCTCAAATCCGTCATACACCCATTAGTGTCCAACTTCTGGTGTGGACTATTGCTACAGCGTTTGTATGCACAAAATCAGCATGAAACTTGGAATGAAGCCTCAACAAACAAACTTGTTTGTAGATCGATTAAAAAAACAAGTTGGCCACCATGTTGTGTTTTTATATGATAAGCCACACAAGCACCTTGGGATAACTCTGTACTGTAGATATGGGTTAGAGCATAATGGAGCATACGTGTCCAATGGCTGTTGATTTATCATGAGGGTATGCAGATATAAATGAATAGCACTCACATCGCTCCCTTGCGGTTGCTTTAGCTATGGCTTATACAGAGTGTACCTGTAGCAACCCAATTTTATTTGTATTACCCAGCATAATCTGTATCCTGCATTTATACTATTTCCCTACCTATTTCACTCTCAGCCATCCTTATAAGTGGAAACAAAAAAAATTGGGATTGCCTTTTCATGAGTCTGCCACCTTTCCTGTTGCCCTGTTTTTATTTTGGTCCGTGGCCTTCTTTCCCCTCTGATGGTTCAGGTGGTGCCATTTAAAACTACCTGACCAAGGGTCTGGCTGGACCTCAGCGGCTGTCATTGTGCCATGCAACTAAAACGGCCACCTTTGCTTAAATAGCCCCTAAGAAGAGATCAACCTCCCAGTCGTGCCATCCTATAGGCCACCAGGGAGGCTTGTAGGTTGATCTTATTACACATCTGGTTGGACACTGCCCCATGTGATCTCACCCCATTCATCTTCATGGGCATGTTCACCACCAAGTCACTGACGGGGAATAAAACATGTCCATTGTAGTGTGTTTTCTTTCTAATTGTATTGTTTATTGTAACCAAATGTGATAACAAATTAAACACAATAAAATAAACACTATCGTGAGTCAATGAAAATCAGAGAACTTAAGAAAGAGTTTGAATCTTTTTGTTAGATTATCATTGCTATTTCACAACAAATTGTGGAGGGTAATATTAAGGAGTTCCACAGAAATACAGTGTAAATCCCCCCCCCCAAAAGGAAAAGTGTGTTCGCAAGATTCAAATCTCTTGCCAAGACCAAAAGGGCATCTCTCGTTGCTTGCAAGAATCTGGCAGCAAACGCCAGTTAACATTAAAGCAGTGCTGGTTTGAGTCCATAGGGAACAGAGGCAGTTGGTATTTTCAAAGTTACTTCTGTTGGTCTTTCCAAATAGCTTTTTTCCCCACTCTAGGTCATAGAACCCAAAAGCATGCACACATGTGATACCAGGCAAAGTGCTTCAAGGTCCCAACTGACCGCGTATGAGCACAGCCTGCTAAACATCTAACAAGGGGCTTCAGCCAAATGTGTTTTTTTTTACACAAAAAACACTCAGAAACTCAGCTTAGATGTTTTTAACACAAATCGATAATTGTGATATTTAGAAACAAACAAAACGGGAGCTTTCCAATTAAATCCCAAAATGATGCATGGGTAAATGTATGTTTACTGTGCTATTACATGACTATAAATCCGATCCACCGAATATATGTGAATGTATACAGCCTGCGTTTCCTTTACCTCCCCAACCATTGTTGTTTGCAGGGTAAACAGGAGAATGGGCCTCTTCAGATAGCCTGCAGATCAATGTCCTTCCCAGTTGAAAATGTCAGCGTAAGACTGTTCATTAATCTTTCGCCACCAACCAAACAAAACAAAAAGCTTTGTTAGATATTGGACCATCCAACCTCACCTTTTGATAAATAATCCCCCTCTTCACTCCCGACCAAGCAGGAAATTGCTTACTGTATTTATTGAGAATTCCCCTAAGGATTTTAAATCAAGGTGACTTGATAATGGCATAACTTTAGTTTAGCATTGTACGATGGGTGATTCGTCCCAGCAACGTAGGGCTAGCTGCTAGTCAGGCTAAGCTAAACGGAAGGCGATTGTGTGGAGGAATCAACTCCCTACAGTGAAGGCATGGTGAATGTCATACGTGCCAATGTTAAAGGAAGCAATTAGCCACTGTTGGCATGAGTAATGGGCAAAAGGCCGGGATTGTCTAGCACTGATAAATTCTGCTGTCCTCCCTGCCTTATTAACACAATGAGTGTCCGCAAGAGGGGGGTGGGGGGTTGGGGGCGGGGGGGGGTGGCGAGAGTAAATGGGAGGGGAGGGGGGGGGGGGGCGAGTCGAGGGTGCAGCAGACCATAGGGGGTGTCAAAGATAAACCCGGATTGACAGCAGAGTGCGGCGGCTAAATGCTAATGTACGGACTGACATTTAGTCGCCTTGAGGAGCTGGCCCAGGTTAGCTCAGACGACGCGCCACGACGCTGACAGTCTGAGAGCTTGGCGGCCCTTCCGACGCAAGGGGGCAGAGACGAGGAGAGCAATAGCATCCCACCTCCCCCCCCCCCCCCCACCCAACCCAAAATACCAGCACCCTATCTATCTATTCTTTACTGTTGAAAAGGAGAGGGGGGGGGGAAAGACAGGAGCGTGTTGAGATGTTGACACAAGGCATTTATCGTGAGTGTGCAGGCTAAGCTTATAGCAGGCACTCTGGTCGCTGATAAAGAGGGAGACGGCTGAGGAGATGGCACCATAAGGAGACAAGTGGCAAGCGGAGAACAGAACAAGCTGCTTTTCTATCAACCTCCCAGGGAGAGGAGGCCGGACGTGATACCTGTCCAGTAAATCCCATGACCCCCCCGGCCAGACCATTACAGGCACAGGAAACTTGAGATAAGAACTTTTGCCTCGTTGTATTACGAGAACAGCCCGGGAAAAGCGGCCTGGATGGATGTAATAGAGCATTATAGGTGATATTTTACACCCAGGTTGTTGTTTCCGTCGAAAGACTTTCAGACGCCGATCATAATGGCATCTGAATGAGGTAGTTAGTGTGCCATATATTTTAGGCTTTTTACATGGACTCATGTGTGACATATTAAATTAAAATCTATGTATCTGTGTGTCTGTGCGGACGTGAATATTTCATCAATCAGATTTATACAGACATTGGCTACAGACAAAATTTGTCATCTCTGTTTGTGATCCAGTCAGATCTGACTTGATACACATGAATTAAATGTTGGGTAGTAACGTGCCCTGCATCAAAGCAATGGTGTTTCTGATTCTCAACTGGTAGATCATGGTATTCCTATAATGCTGTAATACATTGAAGTCTCTTATCCACTGTTTGGCTTACCTGTGTTTATGAATTAACATCCGGACTGCGTTTTTCCTCAGCTCTCCCTCTGTGCCGTCTCTTATGTCGTCCGGTTGTTGGTTGTCGTTCAGGATCAATTCCTGTCAACATTGAATAAACGTCACAAACCTTTCAGTCCTGCCAGTTTTCCCATTACTCATTCTTCTTCATCTCTGTCGATACCTCCACACCTCCCCATGGTCGAGACTTCAAGACTAAAAGGTGAGAAGGTGTTCTTACTTTCTGAATATGACACATTTCACATTTGTCGTCATCCTCATCGTAAGACATATTTCACATTTGTGATTTGGAATATTTCCACATAAAGCACAGTGAGTAATTCAAAGTAATTTTGCAAAAGAAAACGGTTATTAGTTGCTCAGCCCAAAGAAAGCCAACATGATGTTGGAGAGTTGAATAATGTGAAGGTCAAGTTCTAACCCTTTACAAGAATGGTCTCTTGAAAAACCCTTTATTTAGTTATCCTTTACCATTCCGGAAAAGCTTTACTTTTCTGATTGCTTTGTGAAAAACTAATCAATTCCTTTTTTGTTGCTTTTGGGATAGTAATTTGTTACTTCCTGTTACTTTTACGTTATTTTCCGGTAGTCTGGAATTTTCAGGCAACTTTTCGCTTCTTTTCCAGTCAAATCTATGATGCAATCCTATGATTTAGCCAGTTTTTGCTAGTCTCCACTGATCTGTTTGTGAACACACACGTACACAATCTCCATGTCTCATGAGGTCACCCACGGATGTGCTAACCAATGCTTCCTGTCTGTCCATGGGGGGATTACTCAATGTGGGCAAAGACACTGCAAGGTTCTGGCAAAGAACAGTTCATACACAGGCACAGTGAAACACTCAACACTTTAAAATAAAAATAAAGCATATTATGGATTGAATGCAAATTGTTGTTTAAGTTAACATTCAGTCGTTTTTTAATTCCTCCAAGAACAGCAATATACTCCAGGTAAAGCTGCCCAGTGACACTTTTAAAACTTTTTTATTAAATTAAAACGTTTTATTTGCACTGTGTTTTAGCATCTAAAAATAACATTAAAGACGGCAATGATGTACAAAACCTGCTATTTGAGCGCTTTGATTTTCATGAGGAATAGCCTGATATATGTAATATACAATATATTGTTTCAAAGCTGTTTATAGATCTATATAAATTGATATAATTGAAATGTACATAATCTATTCATATACATACATACCTTTATATTCTATTATTATCTCTGACAAATCACCTGACAAAACCTAAGAAAATCAAAAGGATTTGACTAGAGAACTTAGTGATCTGCAAAAAAAAACAGAAGTGAAATTCGTACAATTTTAATTATCATTAAGTCAACCATAGTTTCATGCAGCGAAGTGTCTCAGTAATCCAAGCAAAAATATTTGACAAAAGGGTGATTCCAAGTGTCAAAATAAGGAAATTCACCAAGACTCTGGCGGGAGGTCCCCCCTCAGCGGGCCACTAAGTCTCCTTCAGCGTCAGCAAGCTTCACACGCTACAATGAGTTCGTTTTGATACGTGGGCACCTCTCCGGAGGTAGACAAGAGGGTAGAAGCAGTAGACAGAGCCAGCCAGACACACACACACACAGATATGTGAACACCTAATGGGTTCTCTGCTTTAGCGATGAGCGCCGGTAATTAAGAAAAAGCCCCTCTGTGTGTGTGTGTGCGTGTGCGTGTGCGTGTGTGTGTGTGTGTGTGTGTGTGTATATGAGATTGATGGACAGGAGGAGAGCAGGGTGTGCGTTTTGGTGTGAATAATGACAGATGTGTGTCTATGTGGTGGGTCTGTCTACAAGGATGTGTGCTTGTGTGTGTGTGTGTGTGTGTGTGTGTGTGTGTGTGTGTGTGTGTGTGTGTGTGTGTGTGTTGGTGTGTGTGTGTGTGTGTGGGGGGGGGGGGGGGGGGGGGGGTACCGGTGGGGGTTCCAGTCTGCTCTGGTCTGGTCCTCTTCTTAATGAGGACCCTAATCAGCCCTGCGGAGGCTGGCCCGAGACCCCCATAGGTTCATTAAGTCCGGTAAAAACCCAGCCTGCCAAGGGGGGAGGCATCTGTGGGCTGCGGTGGTGGTTCTTTTGGGGGGGGGGGGGGGAGGATGGATGGTTGGATAAGGGGTTGAGGTAGGAAAGTAGACAGAAAAGTTGAAGGAAGTGAGTGAGGAAGATAACAAATCTGTTTCTGTTTCTTCTTTCACTTTCCTCGATCACAGCGATCAAGATCATCGGAGGAACACATTGAGAGAGGAAGGGAGGGAGGGAGGGGGAGAGAGAGAGAGAGAGAGAGAGAGAGAGAGAGAGAGAGAGCGAGAGAGAGAGCTGGGGGCTCTAGAAAGACCCTTATCGTAGCAAGGGGAGGATATATAAAATGGGGAAGGTAGAAAGAGAGAGAAGCTGAAGAGAGGGATAGATAAAGAGAGAGTGATTGATAAAGGGTGAGAGCGAGGGAGAGAAGGAAAGGGAGAGACGGAGGGAAAGAGACCAGAGGATGGCCAGCAGTGATAACATTGTGACTCATTGGCCCAACCACGGTTGCCGTATTGATCACCTGATTGGCTGTCCAAAGGCTGCAACATGGATGCCAAACCCTTTGTCGCATAAATCCCCCTCCTCCTCCCCCTACCCTCCGTGCTGTGTGTGCCCATGTACACAGCATGCGTGCATGTTACACACATGTGCGTTCCTAACATACCTATATTTATGGTAACACTATACAATCAGGGTACATTAATCGACATTAGTTATTATATAACAGTTATCTAATTAATGGTCCGGTAATCATTTACTAATGCTGTTTGTGTTTATAAATGGTGTTCATGTTAACTCAGGTGATGGTGTTCTTGCTAACCAAGTTATTAATTATAAGCATTATTAGGGTTAGGGTATATATATATATATATATATATATACAGATACACAGAAAATAATGAGCAGTGGTGCGTGTGGGTGGTATTGGCGTGAAGTGGTGTGTGGGAAAGAGGTGCTGCCGTGCGTATTATCTGCTTCTGTGTGTGGGCCTTGTCCAGCAACAGGTGCTCAGATCACGGCCGTTTCCTCAGGAAGCCGATAAGACCCACCTCATAAAGCGGCTGATAACAACCCAGCCCCCTCCCAACGCCTGCATCCCTCCCCCAGAGCTCACTGTTTCCCTTTCACAAGATCTGATGGGAATGGGCCCACAGAGAGACATACAGAGAAGGAGAGAGAGAGCAGAGAGAATATCAATGTATAATAAGCTGTCTATAACGTTAAGGTAGATGGGTAATGATTAGTCATTCCATGGCCTAATCCCAGGTAATAGCCTGATTAACTCAACCCTACACGGACCATAACCTCATTATGTACTACTATAGTTGTAGTTTTCTTTGTATAAACATGTAGAAAACATGTTTTTAATTAAGTATCATATGTTGTATTACCTCTTAGAAATGTGTGTTTTCCATGTAAAAAAAAAAAGCCCTTTGATTCTTGAGAGAGAGAGAGAGAGAGAGAGAGAGAGAGAGAGAGAGAGAGAGAGAGAGAGAGAGAGAGAGAGAATGTGAGAGAATTTACCCTGGTGTGAAGGTAATAGTTAGTGACATGTGCACACTGTGAGGGGAGAGTGTGAAGAGTTGGCTTTATCTCAGCCCCCCCCTTTGTTTTCCCCTTAACTCTCACATTGATTGGACAGGGGTACCAGTAACAAGAAAATAGCTTTGAGCAGTGCCACTAGACTCCCACATCTGCTCTGACCACACACACACACAGACTAACCTGCCAGCCAGAATGCCAAGATGGTGCATGTGTGCATGGAATGTACCCGGTGGTGGCATCCTCGCATCTGCCTGGGTAGATCATACCAGTTGTCCAAGAACATGATGCCTCAGTAGCAATGGGCATAACCTAAGCGATCGGAATAAAAAAGAGAGACGGAGAAATGATCGAATCAGAAAAATCCTCTGTGGAACAGTGCTAAAAAAAGGTGTTTTATTTTAAGATTTATTCTGTCAGTGGAAGCTGCGTGTTTGATCATGAACACCAACTGTCCTAAAACATTTTTTTTTATTTTCTGTATGGTTTTCTCCAGGGAATGTTGTCTTTCTTCCCAAGCTTCACGCCAACATTCTCGAATCAACCGTAAAAATATCAGCGGGGGTCCCCTCTCTGCTTCTCAAATATTTTTTTATCGCTGCCAAGTCTTTCTATTGCCGCTGTAAACGCACTTGAGACTCAATAAAAAAATACTAACCACATCACAATCTCGAGGCAATTTGAAATCGGAGAGAAGAAAAATATCTGGATGTTACACATTAAGCCAATTGAGTGTGCAAAATAACTAATTTTTTCCCATTCAGAGGAAGAAGATAAGACACTGAGATGGTTGCGCCAAGTCCTGCTCATGAGGTTGAGTATTAAATGCTCCGAGGGTGTATTTAAAAAAAACACCTTGGGTGGACTCGGATATCTGTCCTCGGTTGAAGATATGTCCGCAGACGTGGATACTGTGAACACTCCAACCAGCCTAAACTACAAACAACTATCATGCCGGGGAGACAAACATTTTGAAATTGTTCATCTCATCTAAAGCGGCCTCAAGGTTTAGGACTAGCTAACAAAATAAACCCGGAGGGGCTTTAAGTTTACCACTCGTTGTGGGCACATAATCTCTGCTTCGAGGAGACCAAGGTTCTTCCTGTGTGTGTTTCTTTTTATTTTCGCACGCTCCCTGGCCGCGTGTGTATTGGCGCATTAGAATAATCACCTGTTTTGTTTAACTAAATTATGGAAAGCGAGAGTGCATTATGACTGAACAAACAACTATTTTTAATCCTGCGTGTGTAACTCGATTAAAAGCTATTTGATGGCACTCCTGTTTGCAGTGTTAGGGTGCGTCAGATGTAATATTCAATACACACACACAGACGCACACGCGTGCATGTCGAAAAAACTTTGCTGCTTAATACAATTTGGGCATTTAATAACCAAATTATTCTAATCAAAAACCTCTTGCCAATCCAATTAGGGATGAATTATAATCTTATGATAAATTATCTTGTGTTGACAGCCTAAGGGAGCACTGCAATCAAACATTAATTATTCATTGGGTAATTAAGTTCATAGGTGTTTTTTCCCTCACTCTTGCTGACTCGCTCCATCTTCTTCCTTCATGAGGTCTCTCTGTTTGGCTATGTGTAGGTCAAGTGGCCTGATTGCAGTCTGGTATAGTTAGGCTGACTTTTCGAACCCGAGACAAAAAAGGTTTTGGATCATAACCTTAGTGTCAACAGGCTAACCAGTATCAGTTCCTTGAGCAGGACAGCTAACCTTGACCTGCTCATTAGACATATACCAAAAATATGTTTTGGGTAAAGTGTTTACTAAAATGACAAAGTTGTCAGTAACTTCAAAATTGTAAGCCTGGTCATTGTTAATCATATAAACTTTGTCAACCTTTTTTGCACAATGAAGTTGTCCTTTAACATCACGGTTGTAAAAAAATATGCATCCATTCCCAGTGGATGCATTTTAAACCTAAACCTTGCTCTTGTATGTTCATTTTGGTGTGACTCTAATTCAAGCTGTGATGTATACAAACCTTTCAGAGTCTGGTTGTTTTCATTTCTCTTGGTCAAAGTGATTAAAGCCTTGATTGCTTAGATACAAGGAGGCCTCCAAGTCCCCATCCACTTCTTACAGAAGGCCATTACATCATCATGCCATATTGTTTCAGTATTCACATCCTTTACTGTTTGTGATTCAGTGTCTCATAAAGGCAGAGGAGTCATTGCTTGCTCTGATGTTCTCTAAATGGAGAAATAACTTTTTTTCTCCCTATCCATGTCCATAAGACGAGGTAGAAAATGCTGCAATTGGTAAAATGATATGCATTATAGACACAAAACGTGTTTGAAATGGAGCAAAATGGAGATATGTATTCAAGAAAAACGTGGTTATGTTTTTTTTTTTGGTGGTAGAATATTAACTTTCAAATAGAAGGTAGTGTTACCGAGCACAACATGAGATGAAACATTTGCTTCACTGACAAAATAAGTGTCGCTTTGCACTAAAAAAAACACAGAAGGCTTGAGAAGCCTCTTGAGAAGCAGAACTATTGTTTGTTTAGAGCAAAAGGGGCATGTCCGAGTCGGGAGCAGAATTATCTTCAGGCAGGCAAAAATAATACAGCTCTGCTTTATTCACGCTCCGTGTGCTTTGCTCCATTAAAACAATATCAATCTAATTTTAATTTGACATCATCCTACAAATGTGAGGCGACATTTGTGTTTTGGGATGAAGAGGTGGGGAAGAGCTGCACTGGGCCACTGTTTTTGCCATGCTATGAGCCAAACATAGCCTAGCTACATAACCATGTATGAAGGACTTTTAACATAACACATAGGCACATAGGCCTCGATCTCAAGGCCATGATGGAAAAGCTAATACTACTACCTAAAACCAAACGGTAAGACCATAACGGATAAACGAGAATACCGGTGATACCAACAACTATGATTTCTTAACTCACTTAGGCCTAACAGTTGGAAGAAACGTGGCAGGGATGCATACCGTTTGACGACAGCTTGTATCCTTCTGTTGTCATCCAAAGGAACTGAAACTGCATTTTTTTCTCCTGAACAGGTCGTTCCAAAACCATATACATGTGCTTACTATTTTCCATCGACTAGCATGTAGCCTGCCTGGCTGGTAAAACTACGCTCTCTTTTTCCGGACAAAGAAAACCGAGAATCGCAGTTTGACTTGTTGTAATTGACAATCCAAGCTCTAATCACAAAACCCCTCGAGATAGACAGGTGCTGTATTGTTCTGAAAATAACCAAACCGGCCCAGATATGTCATCCGGGGGGATGTTGAAAGGACAGTGCGCGTTAGAGAGATAAACAAACGCCAACATTCATCAAGTTCAATTACGTGGAAAAGACGTCAAACTTAGACAAACGAGACAAGCAGGTAAGAATTTTTCTTTCTTCTTTTTTTGCTGGCGCTATAAAAGAAATGGTCCTTTTAGCAGTAACGAGATGGGTGGAGAATAAAATAAAATTAAACATCAAAGATATAATGGACTCTAACTGTCCCTCTTTGGTTTATTATTATTTTATTAGTCATAGCTACGCAGACATCCATCAGATCGCCTTTCTTCTCATACATCAAAGAACGAAAGTAGCATAATGCTGCCATCTACAGGCGTATAAAGGACTGATTCTTGAACGTGAAAGGCTCGAGGTAGGTGAGAAACACACACACACACACACACACACACACACACACACACACACAAACTCTTCTGTAGAAACATCATCTTCGTACACTGAAATGCCATTATCATTGTACATTCACTCAGTAATGTATATTTATTTTAAAATATTTTCTTTCTTGGATCATATTTAAGGTAAATGGTATACAGGTTAAAGACTAATTCAACACAACTCCTGTTTTACATCTCAAATATCATACAAACTGCAATTAAGGCAATCAGATAACCACACACACTCGCACACACACACACAGGAACGCTAGAGTGGAGGTTTAATCAGTGTGGCTGTGGTGTGGAAGCCCTTTCTTCCCCACAGTGCCAGGAAGTGTTGTGATGATGGCGGCGTTGGCATATTGATGTCAAGTCTTTATTGTGTGGGTTTATGGTGGGGGGGGGGGGCTTGATTATCCCCCTAACCTTTTCCCCCTCGCTCCCTCGCCACTCACACACTCTGCTAACGATGTTGATGTGCATGTGTGTGCATGTGAGTGTGTGCATGTGTGTGTTTGTTGAGACTAATGAAAGAGAAGCCTAGCCCAGAGCAGCTTATTGTCTGTCGACGTCAAAGAGACCTCAATCGCATTCTCATATCTTAGTGTGTGTGTGTGTGCAGGTGGTGTGTATCTTTGATCCCTAATTTACTTAAAACATATCTTTGAAAGGTGTTTTGTTCCTCCGTTGCATTCTAGAACCAAAGTATTGAAGCTATACGGCCACAAGAGATGCAGGGACGAGAGAAGACAATGAGCAAACAAAAAAAAGAAATAATAATACTTTTGGAAAGTTGGGGATCAAAACACCAGCCGAGAGAGACAAAAGAGGGAAGATAGGAGGAAGAGAGGCATCTTACATGCGGTGAAAGATCGGCAGACAAGCAGAGCCTGGCAGAGAGGTGCTCTTAGGGAACTTAAAACGAGGGCATGATTAAGCAAAAAGATCGGAGGACAGCAGCTCACTAGGCACACGCTGTCTGGGTTTTTAAAGACTTACATAGCTTCAGCTCAGTCGCTGTGCTTCCCATTTGCACACATGCATGACTTTGGGCACAGCTGCATACTCGCATGTGCCCACAAACATGCACTTTCCCATGCATATGAATTCCCACGTACCTGCATGTGCTGACCTGACATGCTCACAATGTCTGTGACTGTGTGTGTCTGTGTGTGTCTCTGTGTGTGTGTGTGTGTGTCTGTGTGTTTATGTGTGTGTGTGTGTGTGTGTGTGTTCGTGTGTGTGTGTGTGTGTGTGAGTGTGTGTGTGTTTGCACAGCAGGGGTGCTTCCACATGTACAGAAATATTGGGACCCCGCCGATTGATATTTCCGGTTCTGACCAGCTTCTCCATCTCAGCTTTTCATGATGAGTACTCGGGGAGAGTAATGGCGTGTGTGTGTGTGTGTGTGTGTGTGTGTGTGTGTGTGTGTGTGTGTGTGTGTGTGTGTGTGTGTGTGTGTGTGTGTGTGTGTTGATGTGTGTGTGTGTGTGTGGCGTGTTGGGGGGTCGCCAGCACTAGCAGTGGCTGTAATTGCCACTGGAGCAATTGGTCCTCATTAGATGCTATGGAAGCAGGTAATTGGCCAGCCCGGACTGAGTGATCAATACACCAACCATTGGCCATTACTGGCTATCTGGGGCTGGCGCTTCGCCTCAGCACACAGGGGTGCCTGCAAAGGTTCGCAGGGGAGGGTGTTGAGGGGGTGATCCGGCCTGAGGGGTCAAAGGGAAGAGATGTAGGAGGGGGTAAAGAAAATAGAGTCTGTGTGTGTGTGTGTGTGTGTGTGTGTGTGTATGTGTAGGTGTGTGTAGGTGTGTGTGTGTGTGTGTGTGTGTGTGTGTGTGTGTGTGTGTGTGTGTGTGTGTGTGTGTGTGGCGGGGTGCTCATTATTGCTTTCTGAGGCCCGACCCGCTTGTCCTGGCATCTGAGGCCAGTTCGATGTCCACTTCCCCAATCTGTGCTCTCGCTCTCGTTTCCCCATGCTCTCTCACTCCCTCATTTATCCACTCTCCTATCCACCGAAAGGCTTTCTATCTACGATATGACCCCAGTGTGCCTCATTATGGTGACCCCCCCACTTCCTCCCATGTCAAAACTGACTGGCGGGATTGATAGCCATGCCACTGTCGGTACATTCTTGACAGTTTGAAGGGTGATAGATCAACCGTTTCCTCTGCTACATTTAGGCTGTAGTTCGGAGCTGGGGTACAGTGGCAGGATAATGGTGGATGGTACAAGAGAAGTTAATAGTAGAAATTAAGTTTGTAGATATTTCAGATCTGTCTGTGTTCCCGTCTGAATTTGTGGACATAACAAATCTGTAATTCCTGAAATTATAAGTCTATTTTGAGTGGTTTGGGTTAAAATAGGCTTGTTTATCATTACATCAGTTTGGCTTCAAATTAGTTTTTGATTTGTTGTGTGTGAAAATGTAATTATGTTTATTTTACAAAGTTGTCATATTTGCCCAGGGTGAAACAATAACTGAGATACGGAAATGTAGCCGTATCTGAATTGTCCACAAAATATGAAGGGGATGTGGAAATGCAAAACAATGAACCAAATAAATTTATAATGAGTTATAGAAAAGATGTTGCAATGGTTACACACCACAGTATATTTGTCTATTAAATTTACAAGAATAAAAAATAATCTACATATGTGTGTGTATATATATATATATATATACACACACACACACACACACACACACACAGCCTACATACATACATACATATATACACAAACACATACATACACACAAACATATATATGTAGGCTATACACATATATATATCGTTTTTGTAAATACCTCTATACAATCGCACAGTGCCTAACAACATCAACCATCACACCAAAGGCCATTACGAAATCAATACAGCATTTGGCTAAATTCAATAGCATCGCCGCACGGCTCAATATGATTATTTTCACGCTTATCTGCCTCGTGGTGTGCTTTAAGAAAATGACTCATCTATAAGAGATATTGAGGTTGTGGTCTATTGATCTACTAAACAACTAACTAAACTGTTGGTTCATTCCAGTGAATAAGGGTCAATGGATAATTTGTCTACAAAATACATCGAACTATTGCGATTACATGCTTGTGAATGAACCTTAAGTAGTTTGTTTTCGATGATTTGCTCGGTGATTAAATAGATAAGGGTTCACGACGCTGAGCACGTAGCCTCCTCGGTGATCGTTTGATTATTACGCCATTTGATTTGTGTGTAGTGTCGGACTGCCCTCTATAGGACAATGTTTTACATTACAGCTTAAAAGATGATATACTGTCAATGACCACAGATGGGCAATGTTTACCTAATGATGAAATTGAGTGAAACCATTCAAAATAGTTTACATATCATTTCAGGAAACCAGTCCAGATATCACGTATCGGATAAGCCTGTCAATATTCTGATAATAACATGCAATTTTTAATGATAATATTGAATGCGGTCAGAAACTGCACATTGTCTACTCATTGCAAATGACCTGATTGAGGTCATGACGTTGTTGACCTACTTGAAGTTGACTTTCATGCTTGCTTTTTGTGTTCCCGCTACTTGAAGATACACAGTCAGTCTTTAGCCTAATTATAGCCTACTAGTACTCCCACAACCTTTTACATCTATGCATGTGTAAGTAAAACAATGACTATTAGCCTTGCACGTGACGCATCTCTCTTATTATTATTTCAAATTTATTTGTAGAATACAATTTACAGAGGCTTCTGTAATTGAGAATAGTCATTGAATAGGGATTATCAAAGTCATATTTTGCTACGAGACTTCAAAATCACGGCTGCTTCTTTTGAAAATGCGCATGCGCATGTTGTAGCGCAGAGGCATGGGCGCTAAAATCATGCTTTCCACTTCCATTTTCGGTATTTTGACCCCAACAATTGCAAACAATGAAACAATAACATATGATTTCTGTAACTTTAATGTTGTAAGTTATGTTGTAGTGTTAATTTGAGTGAAATATCTTGACAAGATGATTAAAGGATAGGTTTTGGAATTAAATATATAAATAATAATTAGGCCACCTATAACAAGGCTCTAAGGATCTTCTTCTTTATGCTTTGGCCGTATTTTACTACTCTCTGGAAGGCCACAATGAAGCATTTATAACCAGCTCGTCTAGAATACTTCAAAGTCAAGGTAATTTTGTTTATTTAAGTTTGTTTTTTAGTCACCAAGATAATCCAAGATTTGCGGCCTATATATGTGAGTTGAGCAAAATAAACTTGAACACTCAGTTAATGCATGAATCATATCAGTGACTGACATGAACATAAATAGGTGAAGGGCCTTGTCATTATGATAAAAAGTTGCAATTCACTACATTAGGTTTAAGTAGGCTACATATTTAGAGAAAGTCTTGCTAATATCAGAGATGTTCTGTTCTGCTAATATTAAGATGTGTGTTCTGAAATTAAAGCTAAAGTGACAGCCTAGCTAAACCTAGAGGAGCACACCAAGTCTATAAATGAACATCAAAACATCAACATATTTGACGTTAACAAGCAACCCCAAATAGATCATGAAACAACAGCGCAGATGATTAATGATCAATCTTGATTGGCATCGGTGCTATATAAATTCGGAGCGAATGCTCTGAATTTATTAGGCCCACCATTTAGGCGACACAACCGTGTAAACTCATTTGAGTCTAAGCCTGATGGAACTGAAGTCTGCCTGTGCCTGAAGTAAGTCAATCTTTCGTTTTTGCTTTCGCATGCAGTACTGGAAGCCTACCACATGGCGGCAGTGTTGACCCGCTAATAACCAGCTTTTGATCCGCTTCTGAGCTCCGTCTTCGCTTATGTACGTCCATTCACTGGGTACAGGACGTGGGAACCTGGTTCTATATCACACATTGTAAAGTTTATATATAGTAACAGAGGATGGTCATATATTCTCCAGCAATGTGGGATTGTTCAGAGCCACTGTTATCTTGAATATCACATATTGGGAGTATTTTTTAGGGAATTTACTTTTACATGCCATTCAAGTACTTGTATGTGTGCAGCCTGGCTCAGACCATAATAACTGGTTTGTCTTGAATACCTGCTATTTCCATTCTCTCCATCACTCTGTCTGTCTCTCTCTCATTCTGTATCCCTGTAGCATCATCTCTCTCCCTTTCTCTGGTGATGGTGGTCCTGAGAGTAGGATGTGTGCGTGTGTCGGGGATGCAGCTGAACGGGGCCCAGGAAGTGAGGGCAAGATAAGGGAGAGGGGGCGGACCTCTGCGATGTCACAGATAGGGGCCCTAATCACATTCATTACATCAATTAGGGGGCAGGCTGACACAAATGGGGAGCGGTACACACATACTTCCCCAACAGACACACACACACACAAACACCTGCACCCGCACACACACACACACACACTGCTACTGATCAATCTAGACTCTATATGTGTGCTGTTTCCGAACCATTACATTTTTCTGCCTTATTGCACTTTATAATGCTCCTCATCAATTGATTACTCACACACACACAGCCTCAATGACACCTATGCCATTGCACAACAAGGATGGGAGACGCAGAATGGAACACCTGACCTTGTGTGTCAGTGTGTGTGTGTGTGTGGGGGGGGGAGGGGATTGCGTGTGTGTGTATATTCAGAGGAAGAGGGGCTTGACCCCATGAAATCAATAGATCACCCTGCGGCCCAATACAGTTCAGCTCTTTGAAACAGTTGAGCAATAATGCGTACTATAAGTGGTCAGGGGCTGTAAAGTGCTCTAATGCAGCAACGAGTTAAAAGCACATTGTGAAATTCCCCACGGAGTGTGTATGTGTGTGTGTACACACTTGTGTAACTCAAACCCGTCCTCATAACGATTATGTATATGGAGACAGAAGAGTTGTTGAAGCAAAGATGAGCGGGTAACGTTCTGTATAAGACCACCACGGCAGTGTTTAAGCCCCACCACAATGGCTTCCCTCATAGCCACACACAGACGAGGGGTAATCGGAGCCACTCCATCATTAGGTGTAATTTGTACAGTATATTTGGGGGGGGGGGGGGGGGGGGTGCTGACAAAAGGGGGTAGAGATGGTCTTTCCCTCCCAGAGACAGATAACGGAGGCTGTACGTGGGTCTCGAAAACCCGAGAAAGAGAGGATATGTGTGGAAAAAAGGTTTTAGAGAGATGCAGCTGACTTAAATTGAGGATATTTAGGCATGGAACTCAGAAAAGGTTTAACTTTTTATTGTCTTTTTCTTTCTTTCTTTTTTACATTATTTTCCCGGTTGATACTCTCCACAGCTGAAGCTGAATCTTGTATAAAAACATTCATTTCCTTGTATTATTTGAGCACTACAGAGTCAATCCATCTATTGTCCCCTTGCCTGTGAGTCCAAATACACCGAAGGGCTATTTGAAAGCTGTATCGGAGTAGGAAAGCTTTATGGTTAGGGTGTTGAACTCACAGACGAAAGTTTATAGGTTTTTATACCTGCAAGATTCTACATTTACATTAACATTTAGGGCATTTAGCAGACGCTTTATCCAAAGCGACTTACAAGTACATTTGTCAGAAGATAGCCCAACAGCTGCTCCTCAAGGGAAATACAGTGAATTCATATAAAGAGCAATAATTATTGTTCTATATATAAAGCCACTGTTTGTTGCTTTGGATCTGCTAACAATGAGTAAAATAATATATGCAATATATACAGACATTTGGATGGCGGACATTTTGAAGACAGAAGACAAATCATACGTGCTATCCATGATTTAAGAATGACCTCCTGGTGAGTTTAAGCTGATGACTGTACTGTAGTCCCTCACGAGGTATAACAAAAACCCCAAGACAAAATAAATCACTCTGGCGACAGCGTGCCGTGTGTCTTCGGGACAATAGGCTCTGGTACGGCAGCCATTTGTGGAATGGCCCGTGTACATTCGAAGCCTCCGGATATCCGTCAGCGATTGGTTGCCCTGGCGGTCAGGTACGCGTCACCGCGTCTGCGGCCTTTGAAGGCTAAATGACTCGTGACTAGCAGGTGCATGTTGCATGCAAGTCTGTGATAATACAACAATCCTGTGTCGTGTTCTTTGTGCTGTGTGTGTGTGTGTGTGTGTGTGTGTGTGTATGTGTGTGTGTGTGTGTGTTTGATTGCATGTGTGCATGTGTGGTAGCAGGTTTCCTTGCTGACCTCGGTAGTATCAAGTTAACTGGCTCCACCCCCATTCTCCCCCCAAAAAAGAAAAACCTTTGCCTTGATCGTCTTGGCGACAGAGTGGCCGGCGACAACGGTCATGAGCGACAGCAGAAGAAGAGGAGAAAGGGTGCAGGCAAAAAAAGAAAAAGATAAAATGGCGAGATAAAGCATCAAGGTGGGGTCAGGAAAATGAAAGAAAGGGGGATAAATTGACTGCATGTGTGTGTGTGTGTGTTTGTGTGTGTGTGGAGGAGGGGGGGGGTTGGAGGATATGAGAAGGAATCGAGATATTGATACACCAGAGCGGAAAGGAGAGTCAAAGCTACAGTCTATACCCCGTCCTCCACCCACTGCATCCTCCACTGCCCCACCCTTCCCTTCTCCCCTCCACTTGGCTATCGGAAGACGTGCGCTACGTGCGAAGAACGTCCCTGTGGCACTGTGGCACAGTCTACGACGTAGAAAGGCCTGCTGACCCCATGTATCACCATCTCTCGCGGATGGTTGTTAATAACAACCAGGGCAAGGACATGATGGCTGGGGGAGACGAATTAGAGACGGAGAGAGAGAGAGAGACGTAGAGAGTACTGGACAGTGAGAGGAATATCGCTTTGCAGTCTAAGAGCCGGGAGAGTCGGGAGATGGGGACGTGAGATGTGACGTCAACTTGGACCAAGCCGTTTGTCTGTCTGATTAAATAAGCTAGCACGCTAAGCATGGGACGGCGCTATGCTAGCATGCAAGGCCGGCATGCCGAAATCCACCAGTATCACCTCCCTTTATTTATTTATTTGTCGGCCCACTCTCCTCTTTAAGCCTACAGACGGTGCCCTCTTTCCTCAGTGTATTTCTTCTCGTCCCCTCTCTGTCTCTCCCTCTCCCTCTCTCTGTGTTATCAGTATCTGACACGCAGTGAATCAGGGAGTATCTAGCGGCCTCACTATCAGACCTCTCTCCATCTCGCGTGGCCTCTTCTGTGCTCGGCCTATCAATCAGCCCCGTGGCTTGTGGGGGCCCCGGGGGGACGCCAACGGTCGGCAACGGCAACCGCGGCAGCACATGGGGGGGGGGGGGGGGGGGGGGGGGGGAACCGATGGCGGTGGTCGAAGGAGGCGGTGCGACCACACAGGGGGTCCGACGTGCGTGTGTGTATGAGCGGCATAAGACATGCCGCGATAAAAACCAACAGGAGTTTCTTCATGGCCCCGAACTGTTTGCTAGTCATGTAGCAGACACTTCCATCCAAAGCGACGCACTTCAGGTAGGGGTTAGGCCTCTTGGCCCAAAGGAAGCCTGTAGATCTGTTTGGGACATTAAACAGGATGGAGCCCAGTAGCATTTGCTTTGGAAGGAGGACACCGTAGCCAAACACTACAATATCCTACCCTCTCTCACAATATCATAGCTTTATACAAAAGCCATCTTTCCACGACCTCCACCATTGCTTGCTTGGATAGTTTGTTCGGTTATTGTATGGTTCAGCAGACATGCAGTGATTCCCATTGCAAAACGTTGGGTTGAATGAAGCCTAAATGTAATATCGCGGCATAGTAGTAGTATTAGTGAAATGGGATGGGTGGGGATGGGGGGTTTAAAAAGTATGTTTAAGCGCCTCATCCTCCTCATCTATTATTGAAGAAGGCCACTAGATCAAGATCTCATCAGGCCCGGGACACTGGATAGTGTTTCAGCACGGCGTTGTCTTTAAATATTCCCCTCGATTGAAAGCTTCAAAGTAAACTTCAATTACTGCTGTGATTAGATCTGGCCTGCTCCATTAGAGGACATTCTAGCTCGCAGAGGAAGGGAGTGGTGTGTGCGTGCTTGTGTGTGTGTGTCTGTGTGCGAGTGTGTGTGAGCGCAGGGATTGGAGGGGGGGGGGGGAGGTTACAGGCTTACAGACCCCCGCCGCCATCAGCCCCCCCAGCCAAGGAATGACCAACTATTGATCTTGCTGCCACAAGCCATCTGACAATGACATTATAGTGGTTGTAGGCTGGGAGAAAAGGCAGGCCAATGCAGTGCAGTACAGTGCAGACCACTACCAGGCCACACGCAGGGCTAATGCAGTCTCCCCTGAGCTCTCAGACATGGGGGATGAAATCCCATTTCATTTGGGGTAGATGGATGGGGGGGAAAGAGGAATTAGTTGTGTGTTTTTTCTGCTGTTGACTGCGGCTGGGTGGATTTCCCCCACTTGATATCAGAGCCAGGCTGCTTTGGGATATGTGGAAACATTGAGGGATGAGCATTAAGGAAGAGATTGTTGGACATAAATGTGATTTCTAAGGAGAATGCATTCCCATGCTGTGTTGATAATATAACCGACTTTGTAAACATCATTGGCAATGTCGTTGTTCTCCCATTCTTCTTGTTTCATCATGGATGTTAGTTTTCTTTATTGGAATATTATTGTGTATTGTTGCTGTGGTTTTTTATGTGTTATATTGCATGCTTCCTTAGCAAGTGCAATATTTAATCACAAAAATATACATAATCTGCAGATATGTTAAATAGAGATAAAGATATATGGTGGTAGTTTTATTTATTAGAAAAATAACAAAAAAATATATAACAAAGACAATAGATGACCAGTGTTGGGTAATATTGGGTGAACATCGGAGAAACAGAGGGAGAGGAAATAAAGATGGAGAGAGATGGAAGAGAAGAAGTTTAAAGAGGTGGAGAGATGGGAGGCAGAAAGGCAAAGAGAGATGGAAAGGACTAGAAAGAGGAAAGAGAGAGAAAGAGAGAGAGGGAGGGAGAGAGAGAGAGTGGCAAGGAACGGCAGAAAAGGGAAAGGAGAGTCGAGAGGCATTGATAGATGAACAATGGAAAGAGGGGCGAGCAATGGAGAGAAAGAGCTGAAGACAGAGTGAGAGATGGCGAGAGTGAGAGGGAGAGAGAGGATGAGTGAGAGGGAGAGAGAGAAAAACAGAGAGGGAGAGAGGGACAGCGAGAGAGAGGGAGAAAAAGAGAGGGAGAGAGAAACAGAGGGGGAGAGAGAGAGAGAGAGAGAAACGGAGAGAGGGGGGGAGAGCGAGGAGGCAGAAGATAGATCAGGGGCTTGAGCGATTGTGACAAGCATAGACCCTATCAGCCCCTGTTTGTTTGCACACTTCTCCGCTCTGCATTAGAGGAGCCGTCCGAACCCCGCCAGCGCTCCATCTCACCACCTGACACGCCAACAGATGTTATGGCCTGATAACAGGGTGGGGGGGTTAGGGGTGGTGGCGGGGATGGGGGCTACACAGACACCCCCACAACCTCCTCCTCCTGTACCCCTCACGGAGCTAGGCCCCGCCCAGCCCCTCTCCCTCTCTCTCTCTCTCTCTCTCTCTCTCTCTCTCTCTCACTCTCTCTCTCTCTCTCTCTCTCTCCCCCCATTCTCTCGCATCTACTATTACCTCCACACAATGGAGGAGGAGATGGGTGGAGATGCTGCGGGGTGTGTGTGTGTGTGTTTATGAGAGAGAGCATGGGGCGGGGGGGGGGGGGGGGTCAGGATGAAGGTGTTATGAGATCCAGAAGGTGGGAGAAGATAGAGGCAGAGGAGAGCAAATAAATCAAACGAAATGAGAGATAATATATATTATTTCTCTGTTCCTTATGAGCTCAGCCACCAGTGGGTAGAATAAAAAAAATGATGATGATCATTATTATCATGAAAGAAAGGATTGATGAGAGTGGAGGAGACGGGGAAAAAAAGTGGGGAGGCCGAGATGGGAGATGGGAGAGAGAGAGAGAGAAGGATCAGAGAGCGAAGAGGAAAGGACAGAATAGGTGGAGAGCAGGAGACGCGAGGAGAGCAGACAATGCATACAGAGAGGAGAGGATTGAAAGGACAAGGAGATAGAGGAGAGGATTGGAGAGGGGGGAGAGGACACCGGTAGAGAGAGAGGAGAGGAGATGAGAACATCAGAGAGGGACGGATGGAAGAGAAGAGAATGGGGCGTCATTAGAGAGGGAAGAAGACGAGGGGAGAGGAGATGCGAAAAGTGGGGAGTAGCAAAGAGGAGGAGAGGGAGGGAGCCGGGGACTGAAGGAGAAACAGTGGAGATAGAGGCTCATTTGTCCAGTATGAAGTGGTAAATGGCCTAGCTGGGCTTCCTGGCCCTGCCACTGTTTGTCTCTTTGCTAATCGGCTTAGCCCATAAGCACCACCGCACCGGCGTCATTAGCCAATGATAATGATATTATTTAACAGAGTACGGGAGAATTAAGGAGGGCGCCACTATCTGATGCCGAGCTCCCTTTCGCCGCACTCATTTCCTGATCATCGGAAAATGTTGCGTTTCCCTTGATAAGGGTTTGTTTTTGCCGGGCCTGCTTTAATGTGCAGGCATATCCAGTGACTGTATTGGCTTAAAAACATCATTAACTCTCCAATGTTCATACGCTCCCATTATAGGGAGGAGGGTTTGTTCTCTAAATTACATGCGCCAATTTGGGAAGTCCAAAATAAATAAATAAGTTTTTGCTTTGGTTATGGAAAATGTAACTCAATAGCTCCAATCATAATACTAATAGTAATAACAATAACAACAACACACACTCAAACACACTCACACACACTGCATTATCTCCTTCCTCTCCGTGTCCTCTATGTCTGCCATGCTGATCAGTCATTTATGATATAATTCAGAGCCAGTTCTATATTTGTTCCGCTGAAACACTCGCCGTGGCATCGAATTACAGCCTGAAAAAGATCGCAGAAACACAACATCATCCTTTCCACTGTCTCCATTGCAACCCGTGTGTGTGTGCCGTGTGTGAGTGTGTATGTGTCTGAACCATCTGAATGGAAAGATTGCCCTTTCTTCCTCTTCTTCTCTCCCCGCACCCATCTACCGATGTCCTCCTCCATCACCCCACCTGGGCCTATGTAGGGGGGGGTTGGGGAGTGGTGGAGACGGGTGGAGGTGGGTGGTGGGGGTGGTGCTGGTGGGGATCTGACGTTACTACACCACTCAGCCGGTGAGGACAAACAAAAACGCGGCGGAGATAAACAGCGAGGCAATCTTCGTAATACGGATAAACAATGTGGAGGCAATGGGAGGCACTGTGCGTGTTTGTGTGTGTGTGGCGATGTGTGCGGTCGTATAGATTGAATAAATGCAGATGATAAGCCGGCAAACCAAGGTAATCAAGGTGGTAATGATGGGGGGGTGCAGTGGGTGGGGTTGGGGGTATGGGTGTTGTTGCTACATACATCTTGCACTATCGCCAGGGCCCATCAGTGGAATCTCCACAGTGGGGCCGTGCGGGCCTGGGCTTCCTTCTGTGTGTGCGTGTTTGTGTGTTCTTGTGTGGTTCGCATACACACAATGGCAGGCGTGCAGGCATGTGCACATGAGGGTGCAGGCGGGGTGTGTGTGTGTGTGTGTGTGTGTGGGGGGGGGGGGTACCAGAGCGAAAGCGTGACAAACACGTCATCTCTTGTGCGAGGGAGATAAGCCTTAAATAATTGTGCTCTGACAGGCCTGAATAATGGCCAAATTAAACAGAAGGTGCGCGTTTAATACGAGCGCCGAACACACAGGGCCGGCGTTGACGCGGCTCCGCTTTTGATTAAGGCTTCGCCGTGCCCTGATGATGATGATGGCGATGATGATGATGATGATCATCATCATGGGGGTGGCGCTGGTGGCGATGATGTCGTTGTTAGCCTCCCCCACCCACCAAACGACTACCGTAAATCACATTTCCCGCTTGCCTACTTTTCCTTCCTTTAATGTCTAGACTTTCTGTCCTCCAAGGACTACGGCGGTGAGTCCGGTCCCCGGGTTACCTCCTGATGACCCCCCCCCACACACACACACACACACACACACACACACACAGTCACACACACACCTAGAGATTCACCAAATAGTAGACTCCCGAGTAAAAAGTAAAACCGATCACAGACACAAATACCTTTTAAACCCTATTTCAGATAGCAAACGCAACAAAAATACACAGTTATAAAGAACTGTTCATTGTGCAAACTTATTTCTTTTTACAGTCATGTGTTCACCAAACACATGACTCCACGGAGCCTGGGCCGGAAACCAAAAACTGAGGGGCGGAGTTACGCCTTGTTTCTTGTTTCGCTACGGAGATATGCGACCAAAGAGAGAGATTGATTTACCCAAGTAGACGACGCTTTCAGAAGAGGATTTATTCCCACAGTGGCTAGTCTGAACGCTGTTGATTTGAAACCTTTACAGAGACTTTTACAGTTTACTACTGCAGGCCCAGATTGGGTTCACCGATGAAACGCTCACTGATCCCGGCAACATGATTGGTCGAGACAAACACGTAGCCAACGAAACGCCCCGTTCACCCATATTTCGGCATGTCTGCCATTCGATTTATGAGATCACCTTTCATGTTACAGGCGCACCTTTAGGCCCCCCCCCCCCCCCCCCCCAACCTGCATGCAACCACACACTGAGGGTGGGGTCTAGAGATGAAAGCAAACCCCCAGAATGGACGTGCCGATTAATAGTAAACAAAACAAAAATGCGCGGTAACAGGGCCCTTGGTTAAAAAGCAGAGAAGCAGGTCAGAGAGGGAGGGTTGAGGAAAAGATCAGGGTGCTGACAGAAGACCCAGAAGGGATCGGTGCTTTCATGTCGGCCCTGGCCAGGGTCTAGGTGTTGTGTCTGGGATGTGGTTAGGCCGGCTGTGGCCCAGCCAGGGAGATGAGAAGAAGGAGGAGAAGGAGGAGGTAGAAAGGAGGAGCCTGGAGATGAAACTCAGAGGACACATGGAGGCTTTGAACCAAAACAAGCCGCGCTTGTTTTGTCGTCCACAATCTGTTAATTCTAGTGTGGGGGACTTCTATCACCTTTTATATATATATATATATATATATATATATATATATATATATATAGTGGTGCTTAATTAGAGCTTATTATTTATGTGTGTGTGTGTGTGCGTGTGGGCCTTTATGTGCACACACACACACACACACACACACACACACACACACACAATCAGATAGCTTTGAGGAAGCAGCTTCTTCCGTTTGTATGTGTGTGTATGTTGTAGTTGTAGTGTATGTTTACTGCTGTGTATATCCACAATTGAGTAAGATTTGAGTGCGTTTGTAAGTTTATAGATGTCAATGTAATAAACTGTGTGTGTGTGTGTGTGTGTGTGTGTGTGTGTGTGTGTGTGTGTTTGTTTTGGAGAGGACATGAGTAGGTTTTGGCCCATGTACCTTCCCACCCAGCCAAAACCCAGTAACACTGCTATGATCACAGACACAGACCTCAAACCAATGGCGCTGTTGTGGTTACTGTTTCATTGTGTGTGTTTGGGTGCGTGTGTCTGGTTTGTCTGTTGTCAGTTTCTTTTCTTTTGCATTGACATTTGGACATTGATGATAGGAATTATAAAGGAAACCGAAATAACTGTTTGTATACACTGTAGAGTAGACAAACATATATATACTGTATATATGCATGGGGATCCCTGTTGTCTTTGTGTATGGTTAAAATAAGTGAGTATGTGTGTATGTTTCCCGGTTGGCATCATGATCAGGTGATATCCTTGCTGGATAGCTAACAGCCAGTCTGTGGTATATCAACCCTCTTCATCTAACCCCCCTGTCCCGGGCAGGAGATGTTCCCATGGCCAGAGCGAGAGCGAGAGAGAGAGAGGGAGAGAAGGATGAGAGAAAGAGATAACGGTCTTCTTCTCTCTTCAGATCTGTGGTTGGAGGGAGAGCAGAGAGAGGAGAATAGTAGAAGCAGAAGGCCTAGTAGTAGAAAGCCACAATAAAAAGTACAAGAGTGTGTGTGTGTGTGTGTGTGTGTGTGTGTGTGTGGCAATCGGCCCTTGCCGGATCAATCCCCCTCCCCCTCCGCCCAAGAAATGGACCAAGTTCTCCCAGTGACCTCCTCCTCCTCCATCTCTTCCTCCTGCTGTATTTCTCCAGAGATGAGGCTGTTGGGGCTCTCTTTTTGATTGCATTACCAGGCTGAGGTAAAGGAGGCGAGAGGGAGAGAGAGGGAAAGAGAGGGAGAGAAGAGGGGAGTTTGTGAATCTCTTGTGAGTGGGCTAGGTATGGATGGGGGTTAGAACGTCTGTGAGTGTGTGTGTGTGTGTGTGTGTGTGTGGGGGGGGGGGGGGGGGGGGGGGATGGAGAGTGGAGTAGAAAAGCCAGTTTGGGGGGTAGTGGTGGAACGGCAATCTCCACGTCCACTGCGAGCCTGTTTCCACCCCGATCCCCGACAGCATGAGAGGCGAGGGGAAAAGGCAAATCGCCGCGGGGGAAGGCAAAAGAAATTGCGCCCACCTAAGGGAGCCTGGCTGCGATGTGCCCACTCGGGCTTTACGGACGCATGAACTTCACACTGTGTAGTGTGCGGATAAGCGTCTCCGACTGAGGGAGGGCGGATCGAACTCCGATTCCCCGGCCCAAATCCTTGAACTAATCGAGCACAAAGTTGCAGCCCCAGTCGTGTTCAATGTGTGGAGGGGATGCGGTATGGAAGGAGAGGAGGAGAGGAAATAAATACATTTAAGTGAAATCAAACTGATGTGGGATTTGCCCGAACATCGTTTGGTAACTTTGTGTGCGGCGGATCGCTTAGCACAGCCCGGGTTTTGCGCATCGTGTACGAGTTTGTCGTTTGAATGCCGCCATCTGTTTACCTCTGAGTAAGAGGTAGCAAGAAGTATAGCGGAAGAAAGATTGAACATAGTCAAGACGGCTAGAAAAACAAGCTAACTTTTCCTTTGGTAAACAGATATTGATTTGACGTGGTAAAACCTACCATCAACAAACAACAATTTCCATCGCAAAAACCACCAACAATAAAAAACTAGCATTTAATCTGTTGGCTTTATAATGTTACTTAATGCAACTCCTCTTACATTGTCTGCAAGTCTCTTTCGGCTTGCTACTCCTACATCGTCCCCACAACTGCTGGCAAGCCAAACACGGAGAACCATCCCAAGAAGTTTGTGTCGTCTATCGTAGGCTGAGAGTAAATCCACATCACATCTCCTTTCAAAGTCCCACCAGCATTCCCTCAAAGAACCTTTAAGAGAGAAGCGCTCTCATCAGTGTCTTCAAAATGGCACCAAATACCTGCCCACTTTATCCTTATCCCCCGCTCGTCCTCCTCCGTCCATTGTCTATCAGTCATAGTCTCACTGCCCTCTCCCCTCCTCTCTTGCCAAAATGCCAATCATCTCCCCGCTGGTATCTACCTACCAAAAAGGAGTCATCCTCCAAACAAATATAACGGCCAGCTGAGTGGCTTACAGTGGCTCGATTTATCTTTAACCCCTCGGTTCACATGCAACGTGCTCGCATGTTCAGGAGCACACGCTCACACCCACGTGAACCAAAACTAATGACATCTACCGAATAAAAATCCCTTGTTTCCAAGTTTCTATCGTTCAACAACCGCTCAGCCACAACAGAGGCTGTCAGTTCTTTGTGCTTCGCTACAGACCTGTCATTTTTTTCCCGCTAACTTTCTATTTACACATACACAAACTTTTCACATCATTGTTGGTCTACCTCTCGCTCTCCTCCCTGCCTCCCTCTCTCTCTCTCGCTCTCTGTTATTTGCGTTCATCTAGGTTAAGTGTAACCAAACAAGAAGGAAACAAACAGGACCCTGCACCAGCTCAGGGCAAAACAACATCAAAATCAAACACCAGCCAGGCTCTGTAGTCGGCTCTTGTTGTCGTCTTGTTTTGTTACTGCTCGACAATTCCTCCTGTCACAAATCCCATTTTGTTCCGACGTCCCTATCGTGGCTGCCCACCAGCGCAGCACAAACGCCGGTGGTCAAACTGGAGGAACGCGGCGGCCCACCCCTACTCCTTGCTTGTACCGCACCTCCCAACTCCGTGTGGGCCCCCCGTCACAGTACCACCGCTTGCACAAATTCAGTGTGACCAAGTGCCGCGAACCTCCGTCCGACCGGACCAGGAGAAAGTGAGAGTCCTTTTTATGTCGGTTAAAAGAACAAAACACATATATCAACAATGTCAGTCACTGCTCCCTTTAGGGTAAGGAAAAAAAAAACGAAGAATACAAGTGTGACAGCGGCCAACCCACACTTAACGGGCAGGAGGGGGTAACCCTGTTACTCCCACTCCTCTCTCCTGCCTTTTTGTTACCGGACGCCCCCCACCTCTCCCTCCGGGCGCGCCGGCATGCCCCTGCTGGTGGTTATCTGCTCAGGGCCAGGGTGCGAGGGAGGCTATGGGGACGATGAGCTCCAGGACTGGGTGAGGTGGGGGTGAGGGGGAGGTGGGGATTTGCCTTTGTCTCACAGAATGTCACTTACAGTCACCTTGTCAATTGCTGTGGTTCCCCGTGTGAGTGTGAGTGTGGGTGCATGTGTGCAAACGCATGCATGCGTACCAGTGGCATACTGCATGTGGGGTCTCATGATGTGCGCACACACGCGCACACACACACGCACACACACTCTCTTATCTCAACTAGTTCTTTCATTCCATCTTTCAATCTCTGTCTCTCTCTCTCAAACCTACTCACACACACACACACACACACACACACACACACACACACACCATAACCACAAACGCACAGACTCTTTCGCTGCAAACCCACACAGCGGATTGTGAAGGTTTGCAGCCTGGTGCAGCTCGGTGCAGCAGCGGTGGCAGCAGACTGTGTGTGGGTGGAGAGGGAGCCACGGGGGCTCAGTGTCTCTATAGCCCATGTGAAATCACATGTAGGCTGCGATCAGCCTCAAACCAAACCAGGCACAGTAATCAAATGTACAGACACACAGGGAGGCGAGAGAGAGAGAGAGAGAGAGAGAGAGAGAGAGAGACGAGAGAGAGCTTTTAGACCACCAGCAGCACTGTGGCACGATGAGGCTGTCTTTCGTGTTATGGCCTTTTCTTATTTTTTTCTTCTTCTGCTCCAAAGTATTCACCACTTTAACCAGATTAAGAGCTTGAGGAATAAACAGCCTTGGTGATGCTGTGAAGGGGGTAGACGATGGAACGGGATGTGTGTGTGGGGGGGGGGGGTATTTAGAGAGACAAGAGGGTTAAATAAGATGGAAGACACTTTATTTATAGGGGATAATGCTCAGAGGAGACGCGATCAGAATTGTTGCGATATTAAGGCCACAAAAACATAAAAAGGAAAAAGAGGTTTTGAACCGCTGAACAAACGCCGGGATGAGCAAATTGAGACGTTGTGTGCGTTCGGGAACGTTGCCCGCCTTTCCATAACGACGCATGACAGTGGAGTCAGAGCGCTGTTGTTGTGGTGTGTTGTAGCCCAGAGACAAAAAAAGGCTGAGATCCTGTGTTTGGAATTTGGCATGTAGATTAGGATCAGTCCACAACAAAGAAAAGGGCATTTAATATCATTTTAAAATAAGGAACCATTACTAAACCTAACCATGAAGCATAAACTAATGTTAATTATCAGTTAATTAATGGTCTAGTTATCATTTACTAACGGTGTTCATGTTGACGAAGATAATGGAGTTCATGGTAATTAAAACACATTTTAATTATTCAATATCCCTAACCTTACTCAAATCCTAACCATAACCCCTTTACCAATGCTATATAATAATGCTTAATGCTGCATTTAATAATGTTAATTCATGGAATATGAATGTACCGTTATTGTAAAGTGTTACCAAACATTTCATAATTATGTGATGGAAAAAAGTAACTTGGGTAATCTCTTCTTCCCCTGGGTCTGTTCTCTTCCCCTTGCTCTGTCACAACCGTTTTACTATTTAACAGGTATACATATAGCAAACACTATTAACCACAGCGGATTACACTGAACATAGATACAGCACATGCAGTTAATGAGCAGAAGGGCACTTTGCTCAAGGATGCCTATAGGTTAGGCTGCAGACATTGAGGATCGAAACTCAGTAACATTTTCAGCTGGACGTCGAACACCAAATCCATTACACCATATTGCCTTCTTTCCCTTTTTGCTTGAGACAACGGGGAAGGATATGAGAACTTTATGCCACGCTCAGTATTCCCTGAATTCTTGCTAACTGTTGGGTAACAGGTTTGATTCCCATCTTGGCTATTGTGTCTGCGGTGGAGTTAATGTGTTCTGTATAGTGTCAGCGTTACCGATGTCTTCCTAGCCCATGTGACTCACTAGCTGCCCAACCTTGAACATGATATTGGACCGACACATAGGATGAATGGATAAAGAATAGACATCATCATAGAATTTAGGATAATGCTTCATGTTACACCCCACACTCCTCTCCCTCGCAATGATGGGCTGGCATCAGCCAGTACATCCAAACAAGACTCCAGTCCTTTGTACAACATTTAAGTGACATGTATTGTGTTGTTTGTGTGCTGTTGTCGAGCACAGAGACTTTGCGGACCAACACTCCGTCCAAGGTCAGACACACATACAAGGGGTCGTCGAAGAAAGAGAGGGGAAATAAAAGAGATAAAAGGAGAGGGCGGGACGGAGGAGGAGGAGGAGGTGGAGGGGGAGAGACCGAGAAGGGGAATGAGATAAAACACACATTGGTTAATCCTTAGAGGGTTCGTCACGCCTTTTATTTGTGCACGGGTGGGCACCCTACAACTGAAAATACACACACACACACACACACACATATATATGCGCACACAGTCTCAAACATACAGAAAAACCCGGACACACACACACACAACTTTAGGATAACAATATTTTTAGAATAACAATACGCTAAGTTACCGTGACGATGGCGATGATAATCAGGGTGCCGCAAGTCAACACGATGGGCGTCTGTGTATCCTCCCCCCCCCCCCCCCCCCCCCCCCCCCACCTCGCGCTGGTTGCTGGTGCAACATTCACAAAAGACGCACGCGGGAGGAAGGCGATTACCATAACAAACACCCCGTCCCTCCCTAGGGGGGTGTCAATCTAAGTGGGAGAGAATGTCGACATTTACAACCATCTGGGAGAGGCGCAGGGGCCTATTTTGCAGCTGTTTAACTTCAATTAGCGTGAGGAGCGAAGGATGGATGGGCAGGCGAGGCAGAGGGACGGACGCCCGGGCAGAGAAGGAAGAGGAACAGGGGCGACTTGTTGAGCCGGGTGGTGAAGCCGTTGGTGGTGGCCGTGCGGGTGCTGGTGGTGGTGGTGGTGGGGGTGGTGGTGGTGCTGGTGGTGGTGGTGGTGCTGGTGGTGGTGGTGGCGGACTATAGGAGTTGGTAGGGAGAGATGGCCAATCATTGAGGTATAAAGTCTATCACCCACTTGCTTTGTGCCACCTCGCCTTGGCTCGTCTCATATTGACGGAGGAGTGCCGGCCCGCTGATGGCTGTCCCAGATTATGTTATTGACAGACGATGCTAATGTGGACCTAGGTTCCGGACTGATTACATTGGCCCCCGACTGCCCCCCCCCCGTACACCGGCTTCATTCAGTCAAACACTGAGCAACCAAATAAATACCCCCAACCTTTTAATTTCTTTAAGGTCAAACTTTAGTCTGCTCACAGCCCCTCCTCCCCACACAAAAAAGAGAAAGATGGCAAATCCCAACGGACAGAGATGAAGAAAGAATAATAACAAAAAAAGCATTATGAGGTGTGTGTGTGTGTGTGTGTGTGTGTGTTGTGGAGAGAGGTGGGGGATTGGGGGGGACAGACTTATGGGACAGGAAATAAAGTGCGCTGTCAGTCAGTCGGCCATTTTGCGCCCAGGCGGAGTCACCCCCCGCTCCCAGGTTATTGCTTATTGTTTACTCTCTTCGAAAAGGTCAGAGTTCACTGCGACCACATCTATTTTCCTTTCCATCGCACACCTCCCCTCCTCTCCCTCGCCATTCTTCTCTCGCCCTGCGAAAGGGGGAACAAAGAACGCAGCGGTGGGGGGCGGGGGTGTGGGTGGGGGGAGAGGGAGGAGGGTGAGGCAGAATTAGAAAAAAAAATACAGAAAGGGAGAGCAGTGATCAGACAGCGCTGATAAGAAATGGAGGGGGGGGGAGTTGGCGAGGGATGGTAGGATGGAGAGCGGGAGAGAGGGAGGGAGGGAGGGGGGGGGAGGCTGTGCGCTTTGGGGTGATGTGTGTATTCAACTCCAGGCCGACTCCTCTTATGCTAATACAGCCAATTTCCTCTTTTATTTCATTTCTGGAGCCGAAATCTGCGATCTGCGATAAGGTTGCCGTGGCGACCGCCTGTTCCCCGGGCGGATGCGGGCAGCCATGTGATGGAGATGTGTAAGTCGGAGGGAGCAGCAGGGAATGAATAATTTAAAACTCCACCAAGCTGGAGAGATAAGAGAGCGCAGGGCTGAGGCCCTCTCTCTCTCTCTCTCTCTCTCCCTCTCACTCTCTCTCTCTCTCTCTCTCGTGCACACACATCCACACACACACACACACACTCACACAATATCTATCCCTCTCCCTCCATCTCTCTCTCTCTCCCTCCTCCACTATCTATCTCCGCGCCTCACCATTCCCAACTCCCAACCTCCCCCCTCCTCCTGCCTAGCCCCCGCCCCCCCTCCCCCGACATCCCTTCTGCCATCTCTCTCTCTCCCTCCCTCTCTCCCGCTCTCTCCCTCTCTATCCTTCCCTTACTCTCTGACCAGCTAAAGCTTCCTCCTTCCGAGCTCGCTGACCTCCAAGGTCAAGGGCATGATGGGTAATAGAACCAGTGATTAAGGGGGGGAGGAGGGGGTGGGCTAACATGGATGGATGAATTGGGCGAGGCGGCCGTCGGTCGCAGTGTATTCCGAGAATGTTCCACCGGGTTTCCGAAACGCTGACTTCAATGGTGTGCGTTTGTTTTTTGTTTTTTCTACCAGCATGCTAATAATCCCGCGCGGTGTTGCGGCTGCCAAGCTCCAACCACCGAGCCCTCACTTGAGAGGGGAGGGGGGAGCTCTCCTCGAAAAGTTAAGACCCACTAGGCCTCGTGTCGCGCTCACATCGCACACTCATTCACACACTCACCGGCACAAAAGCCCCCGTGAATGGGGCACAATGGGCCCGGGCACTTGAATGTGTAACACATGCCTGGAATAGTGGAGTGTTTCAGGCTCAGCGGTGCTACTATGTAAACACGGCAGACTTGCGGGGACGCAATGTCCTCAGATGGCTGTGCGCATGTGTGTGCGTGTGTGTGTGCGCGCGCTTGCATGTGTCTGAGTCGTTGTGTGCTTTGCAGGGGACCGAGACGGAGGCGCTGGCGTGCGATGGCCTGGCGAGTTGTGTGTTGTCTTTAACCAAATTTTTTCTTCTGAAGCAACAGAGATGTTCCGTTCTCGTCTGAGAGTCAGAGGTGAGGAACAGTTCAATCACGCTTATTAAGGAGGGTGAATCGAAATTCTGCCGCAAAAGAAACAAACAAATAACCACTGTCTCAAGTGTTGTTCATCAGGGGCCTGTCCCTTCAAACAGGTCGACGTGTGTTTATTGTTTTCATATTTCTCCCGTTTTTTTTTTGTTCTTGGCCTCCCCTTGACCGCAAAACTGTTTTCATTCTGCAGCCATGGCGCAAGGCTTTTGTCGCCATGGAGATAAACCCTGTCGCCGTTTTAAAAAACATTTCCTGGGTCACGTCTGGGTGAAGGGTTCAGGGAGAGGCGTGCCCGGCTTTACACACGCCAACCCCCCCCCCCCCCCCCCTTTCTCATTCCTACCTGGGTGCACGGTCGGTCATCCTCAAAGACACAAGCGGATAATCGGAAGCGAGAATAAAGCTGATTCATAAACACACAGGGCGCCCACACAGGTGATGTCAACCCAGGCATGTCGTCTTCATCCCTCTGGCGCCAGGCGGCCCGCCGTGACACACACACACACACACACACACACACACACACACACGGAACTACACTCTCACACACACACAAAACAAAAACACACACAAAGACACACACGAACACAAAGACACACACACGGAAATACAAACATAAACATATACGAACACACGCATACACAAACACACACACACACACACACACACGGAACTACACTCTCACACACACACACACACACACACACAGACACACATGCACACACATACACACGGAAATACAAACACACACACGTACATGAACACACACATACGTGAACACACACACGTACAGACACACACACACTCACTGACGGACACACACAAAAACACACACTCACACGAAAACACACGCGTACAGATGCAAATGCAAACACTCAAAAAAACAAATCTTGGGGGAATAGCAAAGACAAAAGTCTATCTTTTCAGATGAACAATATTTTCTCAAACGATCAACAAAGTTTTCTTTGTCCCCCTCCACAGTGTAACAGCAGCATGTGGTCCGCTACGGTCCCTGACACCCCCCACCCCCCTACCACCCATTCAACTACCTAGAGCCTTCCACAACATCAAGGGTGGGTCAGTGAGGTGCTCTGTGGGGGGGGGTTATCAGGTAGGGTGTTTTGTCTGCGGCGCATGGCGGCGAGATCCAGCATGTCGTCTTGACACCGAGACGAACCCCTGCCAGCCCCCAAGAGACGGTGTGTAGACGGGCACGTACATTCAGGCGAACAACAATAACAGGTATGGTCATAGAAAGAATAACAGGTATTTAAACAAAGAGAATACCCACCAAAGAAGAGAAACACACACACACACACACACACACACACACACACACACACACACACACACGCACACACAAGAATAAACACACTGACATACCCACACACACACAAAATTGTCCCCAGTCCTAAGATGGCAGGGGAAAGGTGTATGGGGTCTGGCTGAACGGGAGGCGATTCAGGCTGCAGTAACCTTACCGGACACATGGTGGCACTACATACTTATTGGAGGCCCGCAGCTGTTCTATCGCGGTCTCCGTTCCCCACTGAACGTATACACTCTCCTGAATCAGATCAAGGTAAATACACACACAAGTACACACACACACACACACGAATGCATACACATCTCAGACACTTGGATACTTCTGATTACATTGATAATACCGAAAAAATATTGGCCCATAGAAAATAATACGACAGTGCGATAAGGAAGAGGGCTATCTTCCCGGATCACGATACCATACTAAACGCACGCGGAATATCAACCCCTTACAAACAAGAAATAAGAACCTGCACCTCACGTTACTGAAATGACAAAAAAAACGACCCTCACATCCTCCATCTAATACTATTGAAACCGAGTAGCTCAAAACATCTCCTATCTTGATGTGTTAGCGCTGGGAAATCAGCAGATTTTTTTCTTTACTTCTTCCAAGCACACGCTCGTTTACAAAGTAGATTTTTCGGCTAGTTGCTAGCTGAAAACACATTAAACATAGCAGTTTTAGGCTTTGAGGCTGTTCTGTGTGTGTGTGTGTGTGTGTGTGGTTATTATAATTTCATTAAACAGGATATAACAGGATATGAGCTCTTCTTTTCTCCTTACTATTAATCTAGATTAAGTTTTGTTTGGATATATTCACAAATAGACGTTGAATGTATAAAGCAAATTAAACAGACACACTGCACTCATCAAAACCCATTCGTACAGGGTCAAAAATATCACACATTATTTTTTGTTCCTCATTCAAATGTCATTATCTCTTTAATTAAATTATTCCCCAAATGATTATTAATATTTATTTTTTTCGTTGTTGTCAAAACTCTAATCAATGTTAAAGGAATATAATAGTGTTAATAAATTTGTTTTGAATGGGGAGATTTGGGCTGAGAGGCGCATCAAACTGTTGAAAGGCACTAGTAGATTTACATTCCAATTTGTTTAATTATAGAAGCCTTGCGATCATCTCTATCTACACTGGGAGTGTGTGTCTGTGTGTGTGTAAAAAAAAAAAGAGTGTAGTAGGGGCCTCAATTAAATCTGATGCTAATTAAATCTGATCTTGTTTTGTGTATTAATCAAGCGTCAATTTTAATCTAGTGAATACACACACTGCCGCAATAAGCAATCCGGATACAGTGGAGGGAGAGAGAAAGAGGGAGAGAATGAGGGGAAAGCGAGGAATTACTTTAATTTCATGCTTGTGATGAATGTTTTGGTATTATTATTATTCTTGATTCGGCTGAGTTGCATTAGTTCCCTTCTCCCCTCTTCTCTGTGTTCCCTCATGCAATCCGAGCATCGGGATGACGGCTTGCCGTCGCTAAACGCCTGCACACGCATAAAAGAGACGACAAGACGCCATGCGAGAGACGGGCCCCGGTTTACCGGTGAGGAGACTTCACTGAGAAACTCTCTCCTCCGTCTCTTCTGCAGGGGGAGAAGGGCCGTGTGTCTGTAAGTAACACCGTCACCTTTGTCTACATGGGTGTTTTGTTATGGTGTGGACGGCTGATGTTTTTCTTGTGTTGGTTAGCCTTCATATTAGAAAGACTCTTGTGACTGCACCTGTGTCGGGGCCAGATGCTGTTCAAAATTGGGTGTCGGGTGTGTGTGTTTGCGTATATGGTTTGGTGGTTTAGGTTTAATGTACCACATTGTGTGTCTGTGGGAGTTGAATGTGTGTGTATGTCAATGCATGTGTAATATGTATGTGTGGGAGTCCTTGTGTCCACTCTTGCCATGCTCATGTATGTGTATGTGTGTGTATGTTTTTTCTATGCACACACACGGTAAAGGTGTCATAACCATCCCCCCCCTCCCTCCCCCCAACACAGACACACACATACACACACACAAACACACTTATTCACGATGTAAAGCACTTTGGGTACCTTGGAAAGGGTTATAAAATGTACCTTTACTATAATCATTATTAAAAGTATGTATGTGTTTGTGTGTACTTTGTGTATGTATTTATGTATGCGCATATGTGTGTATTACATGTGTATATTTATGTGTGTGTGTATTTTATGTGTGCAGGTATGTGTGTGTACGTGTGTGTCCATGTATTTGTCTATATGTACTTGTTTGTGTGTGTATGTATGTGGGTGTGTGTATTTTGTGTATCCACGTATACCTATTTGTACTCGCATGTCGTGTGTATGCGTGTGTGTTTGTATTTTGGTGGGTGTGTATACCGTGTGTCTGTGTGTGTTTGTATGCATGTGAGTGAGTATCCTGTGTGTGTGTGTTTGTGTTTTGTGTATCCATGTATCTATGTATTTGTATGTGTGTGTGTGTGTGTATCCCATGCGTGTGTGTGTGTGTGTGTGTGTGTATGTGCTTAGATGTTAATTGTGTTTGCATCAGCATTATAAACCGCCGTCTTATCTGATGCGGCGCTGCCTGCGCACAGGACGGGTTCCTGGTAAGGTGACAGGAACGCAGATAAGTGGCAAAAAAAAGTACTTTCCTCCGTGGTCAGCAACTCTCTCCACCAATGATACACGCACACACACAGACAGACACACACGCGTACACACACGTTACTTTCATCTCGGTACTTTTAGAGCAAGCAAACAAATACACACCTATACAAACACACAAACACACACAAACGCTCTCTCTCTCTCTCTCTCTCTCCCTCTCTCTCCCTCTCTCTGTCTCCCAGCCTCTCTCTGTCGTTTGCAAATAGATAGTGAAGGCGGGAAACACAGCCTCCGCCCGAACCACATTAGGCTAATTAACAAACTCATTTAAAGTCGGAGGGAAATATTGATTGCCGCCGTACATTTGGAGAAAGGCACCGCAAAGAGAGGAAGAGCGAGAGCGAGAGAAAGAGATTGCTAGAGAGAGCGTGCTAGAGAGAGAGAGAGATGGAGAGAGAGCGAGAGAAAGATGGAGAGAAAGAAAGAGAGAGAGAAAGAGAGAGGGGGGTGTCATTGGGTTTGGCAGAGAGAGAAATAAATAAGGAAATAAATAACTAAATAAAAAAAATGGTGGCAGGTGTATGCAAATTGTTTGTGTTGGCAAAGGGGAACATTTTTTAAATTACAGTTCAATCAGCGAGGAAGAGTAGTCGTGAGGGGGGGGTGGAGGTGGTGGAGAAGGAATGGGGGAATAGAAGACAGAGGGGGAGAGAGAGAGAGAGAGAGAGAGAGAGAGAGAGAGAGAGAGAGGGAGCAGGGGGAGAGAGGGAGCAGGGAGAGAGAGAGAGAGAGAGGGAGCAGGGACGCTGTGGTTCCTTCCCATCGCCACGCTCAGTTGCCATTTCACCGGCGCGCGTATTCAGCGCTACGGGTGCATTTCACACCGCCAGAATGAGAGCAGGCAATCTCGCCCGGCCGACTAGAACAATAATTAGAATGGAGATTAAATAAAAATAATTAGAAAAAGTTCATCTAGTTTTGATGTATTAATTATTCCACCCCCTGCTTTATTCCAACTCTAATTATCTGCTTCAGTGAAAATGCCGAGATTTTCCTTGTGAGTCATAAAAAAAAAGAAAAAAAAATTACATTCATGTAATTATGTCAGCAATTTGGGGGGGGGGGGGGGGGGGGGGAAAGTCGGCTGAGCGGAGCCTCAGCCCCCACCCCTATACCCCCAACCCCCCATCCTTACCTCCCAACCCCCTACCCCTCCCCACCCAGCCCCACAGACCTCGAATTTAAAGTAAGTAACTTCTGACTACTTATAAGTTAATACTGTCTCTTTCAAGCCACGGTTTTAAATAATAGAATGCAATGGGAGATTATTTACTCTTTAAATGAGGGGCGGCTCTCTCTCTCTCTCTCTCTCTCTCTCTCTCTCTCTCTCTCTCTCTCTCCACTCTCCCCAGTCACACGCGCCCTGCGACGCCACAATGAAAACAAGACGGTTTTTTATCCATTCTTGGTCACTAGATAATAATTTGCATATAAATGGAAATATTTATTGTGACAAAAAGATGGAAAGAAAAAAAAGGAGGTGGGTGGGGGGTGTAGGGGGGAGATGTAGGAAGTAATATACTCATTTTTCAAAAAAAGAAAGAAAGAAAGGGAAACTCACAGGGCCCTTACTGTGATGTTTTTTATTTCTTTTTAAGGCGTGAAGGCATTTAGAAAATATATAAATAATATAAATACCAATGGAAATCCGGGATGGTAGAAGAATGAGAGAAGAGGGAGAAAGGGGGATTCGATGGAGCCCCTCTAAGATGTTTTCGACACAAATGGGAGTCTCGGGAGAAAGACGGCATCTCCGTTGAAATGGAGAGAGAGCGATAGCCGTCCGCAATCCCGGTATTTTTCCACTGGTCGCGTGAGCGGGAGACGGGCAGGCGGCCGGGCGGTAAGGAAAGGGAAAGGGGGGGGGAGTATATACGGCCTAGACCCCAGCGGTAATCACATCCCTCTCCTCTTCTACCTGAAACCGCCGGGAAAAACCAATAAAGTTCCCAAAATAAACTCCCCCGGCTGGGGGGAAACGTATTAAAGCCAGATAGGAAATAGGTGACTACACTTGAAAAGAAATCGAATATATGAGGGAGTCGGTCGGAGGGAGAGAAGAGGTAGAAGAAGAAGTAGTAAAAAAATGGTGGATTCATTCCACCGCTCAGAGAATTTCAATGAAAAATTTAAAAACGAGTCTGTGAATGTGTGTGTGTGTGTGTGTGTGTGTGTGTGTGTGTGTGTGTGTGTGTGTGTGTGTGTGTGCGTGTGTGTGTGTGTGTGTGTGTGTGTGTAGGAGTAAGGGTTGGGGGGGTAAAAAGACTTGACATGTATTTCATTGGAGTTGTAAAGTGATACGTCAAAGAGTGCATATCGTGATAACTCAAACACGAGTGGTTTGGAACGGTGAACCTCTTCTCACAATTATACTTTAGACTGAGGCGCTGTTAAATAGAGGAAAGAAGGGGACACCTATTTTCTTTTTTTTTCCCTGTGTGAAAAATTAAAAAGCAGGTTTAAAGGAGCCACTGTATAAAAAAAAACAGGGTAAATAGACGGGGCCCACCTAGTCAGGGGAGTTCTCTGGTTGCGTGACTGGCCCGTTTTGAAAAGGTAAAATTACCATAGATAAGCACCTTTTAAAAGGATGAATTACGGCAAGCATAACGGGACAAAAAAGAGGAGTGAGAAAGACGTTCGTATTTGCTCCGTGGTCCGTGTTCCGCCGCAGGGTCCCCTATTCATCACGCCATAACCCCCCCCCCCCCCCCCCCCCCCCGGTTCGCTTAAACACTCTATGATGTCCCTTTCCGGGGTTGGAATTATCATACCGTGTGTCGGAGTGTGTGTGTGTGTGTGAGTGTGTGTATGATATGCATTATAATAGAAGTGTTTCGGTACGTAGGCAAGTGGAATGTGGTAACGATTAGACAAACAGTGAGGCTTTGTCGACCGGGCCCTAAAGTAAGTACAAAGAAATTAGCGGGAAACAGAAAGAAAAAGAGAGCAAGGCGGTGTAGCGCGTCGACTTTGGTTTGTTGTAGCGCACGGTCGACACAGATGCCTGTGTGTGTGTGTGTGTGTGTGGACTCGGGAGTCCCATGTAAATGACACAGTGGGGGTGAAACATGCATTACTGCACGGGGAGATATGTGCATTTTAGGCTCCTGGGAACCTCAAAGCTCGGCACGTAGATAAGTGGCGCAAAAACAATGTTTCAATTCATCTTTGTCTGATTTCTTGTGCAAACAATTCATGTGACAAATCTGCTGGCAGGCTTTGCATCAATATTGGGGAAATAATTTAGTATATATATACACATACACATACACACATATATATATAGAGAGAGAGAGGGAGAGAGAGAGAGAGAGATAGAGTTAATTCTGAGGGGAATTAAGGATATCATCTCGTCTCTCTGGCTTGTGATTTCTCATGGGGATTGTATCACTGCGTGTGTGTTTAGTGTTTATCTCGGTATCTTGTGTGAATACGCCATGTAGAAGGAGCTGTTTATCGGCGTCTGATCGTCGCTTGCAGGAAACATGCTGATTCGAATACGAATAGACGAGCATAAGCACACACGCACGCAGGCACACACGCACAGACGGTCACCAGTGGAAACTTCATCTGAAAGGCTCGAGTTACGTTTCTAATTCATGAGACATTTGGCAAATATGTGCGTTTCATATGGAAACTGTAATTCTTCCTGATTAAATTACATGGGCTACATCTTTTTTCTCTTTTTCTCTCTGAAGGCCCTGAATGCGGGCATGTGGATTTGCTCTTTATATATGAACAAGCCCCCGGTATCGCCGCTCCACTTTTCAAAGTCCATCAGGATTTCAGTCAATAAGGAGAGATGTCCCTTTGTACACACACACGCACGCAAGCAAGCTCGAACACACGCACACACATGCTAAATACTCATGCACTTAAAAGCTAAAATGCTCACACACACACACACACACACACACTCAGACAAACATTCTCAAAGGCAGACACACACACACGTGCATATGCTTAAACACTTACACACAATATACTCAAACACTACATACAGGGTCTCACATGCACTCATATGTATATGTACAGGCTCAAACATACACACACACACACATCAATATGCTTATCCTCACACAGTCCTACACACACACACACACACACAAACGTGTGTATGCTTAATCATCCACATGCACAACCATACAAATGCTCAAACACTAAATACACGTTCCCATATACACTCATGTGTTTGTACATGCTTACACACACATACACACACACACACACACACACACACACACCAGAGAGTCTTCTTACCATGAGCTGACTCTGATACTATGGTGCTTGGGTGCCGGGTGTTAGAAACCAAACCAGTGCTCTTACGTCTCAGGTGTCAACAGGAGTCAGGTGAGCACTAGTCATAGTCCCGGTCAAAAAGTCTGCCTTGTGAACCTTGAACTTCACTTCCTGTATGGCTTTGATAAAAGCAAATTACAAAAACACAAAACCAATTCTTTGTGCACCTCTGTGTGTGTGTGTGTGTGTGTGCATAGACGAAGGGTGCAATCAGGCAACATTGTGTACACAGGGGGTACAGAATGTTACCCGTTTACAGCCATTAGATGCTCATCAATGGGCCAGAGAGGTGCTTGCCCTGGTCAAGGAGGAGCAGAAGAAGTAAAGAAATGGTAAAGCTACGGGCCGTGGCTGGTTAACGAACCAACCGACAACATAACAGACATGAAACCATGACTCATTCATGATCCGTTTCACATGCCGGATTCAGTCAGCGATGCATTCGTGATCTCTTCCATATGTCGAATTTAGTCGAAGACATGAGAGTGAGAAAGAGTGAAAGGCAGAGTTGGCACCCCTCTATTGTGCAAAGAATCGGCCGTTGTATTCTATTATTTACACCTGTGGCTTGGGATGGAGCGTATAAACGTGTAAGGAGTCAGAAAAAGAAGAATGTTGCTGCAATGTTTCAACAGGTTCTGTCCACATAAACGTGAGGCTGGCCGCCAGGTCAGCACCGTCTAGATTTAACTTGAAAAGAAGTGTGGGAACCTTTGAAAAAGGAAATAATACACTCTGCCGTGAATTAGAGCTAGAATCCTGCAAGCTTGTGGTCGTATATGGTGACAGGTTTGCTGTGTGTGTGTGTGTGTGTGTGTGTGTGTGTGTGTGTGTGTGTGTGTGTGTGTGTGTTTGTAATATTGTGGTCTTACCTCATGATTTGATGATTATGATGGGTTATTTTGTTTTGCAATGCACCTAACCAAATTTCCACTTCGTAATAGTGTATTGAACAAGCACACACACGCACGCACGCACACAGATCAAGCTAAAATAGGAAGAAATCCAAATTGAACAATTAAAACAATTTAAACCTTAATTTTCCCCTCGCCAAACCTGACTTGCAGGGCTGAGGCCTGGTTTTGAGTTCCTCCGAAACATCCTTTAAGGGCAGTCAGGGACCATTGCCAATTCCCAGCGGATTTGCCAACGCAAACATGACCCAATCAATCCTTAATCATACGCAAATGCCCCTGCATCAAAACACACAACACCCACACAATTCACTTTGTGTCACCGTCCAGAAACGCCAACGATTCTATCTTAATGTCCTGCTTCCTGATTGGGGCATTCTGTTTGGAGTTTTCTTGTTGTTGTTGTTGTTCTGAAGCCATCATCATCCATCATCTACCATGGGAGTCAGACCATAAAACATATCAAATGTGCCTCTGGCAGTGGCACTCTTAATAATCGGAGTTCTGAAGTGGAAAAAGAGCGGTCGAAGCTGATCCCGGGAGCAGGGAATGTTTTCTTTCGTTAGTTATTTAAAGCTGAGTTGTCTTTGGCCCGACGAAAGGCCTCGTAAAAGAACACACTCCTTTTACCACAAACGATACATGCACGTACGCACGCACACACACACATAGACCCACAGGTTACGTCTGGAGGTTGTCTTGTTTTTTTCGGCGTTCCCAGGGCTCACATTAATTTCTGTTGAATGCCTTTTCGATCCCAGGGGAGCTGTCCCCAAAAGCAAAGGCCAATGTCGGATCCTTCTGCCAGCCGTAGAGGAGAGGATGTGTGTGTGTGAGAAAGAGAGAGAGGGAGAGACAGAGAGAAAAAGCGGGAAAAAGATGGAGCATTTGTTTCCCCTTAGATATGATCACGTGACCTCGTGTCGTGTCTGTTTTTGTGAATGGGTGCTTGCCAACAACTGTCCGATGATCTCTGCTCGTGCAATTACAACGTTTGGCGCCAAATCGCAGTCAAGAGTCGACATCCAGTATAAACAGACCTTCTCTTTTTTTTTAATATAATTATTTTTCTCTTCATCCCCCCCCCCCTCACACACTTTCACTCTCTTTCTCTCTTCCCACCGTTTCCTCCTGCGTTTGTTCCCTCGCTCACCTTCCTGATGCTATCGCATGGCGTATGGGGGGGGAGAGGGGGGGGGGGGGGAGGGGCTTCATCGGGACCCGGGCTCGTCTCCGCGGTCGAGAGTGGTGGAAAGGAAAATAAAGCCGTCATTAATTAGCGAGCGCGGCGTTCCTCCTTTTAGCGGTTTGTTATTGCTATGTCTGAAGCGGGCCGGCGGGCGGGTGAGAGAGAGACAGAGCCAGGGAGAGAGAGAGAGAGAGAGAGAGAGAGAGAGAGAGATAGAGAGAGAGAGAGAGAGAGAGAGAGAGAGAGAGAGAGATGGATGGATAATTGATCGACAGGGCCGGTGGGACCAGGCAATGATAATCAATAGTGACACATGTTTTCTACCCTGGCTGTAGCTCATAAACATCTCTGGTGAGAGACCGCGGGGTTACATCGCCGCCTGGGTATGCGGGCTTACGCTTTGACACCCGGGCCCAGAGAAAACAACCCGCAGCTCCATATTTAGAAGAAAGAAAGTGAGAAAAAGTACCATAAATATATCAATAATATAACATAGCGTCGTAATTGTATTAACATTACGCTTCAAACTGTGGCTTTCGAAGAGCCCTGAGGCAAAACCAACATGGCGGGATGGAGGGTTGGTTGCTTTGTTGAATGTTTTAGAGTAGACTATAGGAATAGCAAATGCCTGGCTCCTCTGAAGGACCCTTGGACAATCTACACAGTGCTGGTCATGGCACACACAGGCACACACACACATGGTACGCTCATGCAACGGCAAACAGGCGTATAAAATTGAAACATTCGCTCACAAAATTTCTGAATCAGATTTGCCATTATGTGCCGTCTCTCTGTGTTCCAGGTAAGCACAGTCCCAACGTCTTTCTAAATAAATGAGCAAAGGATTGTTTGGTTTGCAACTTTATTGTACGGTAAACACTCAGATCTGACGACGTTGTATACGCCATGGGTGATTCCTTACGCATGGCATGTGGTGCTGGGGGTCCCTTGTGTGTGGGGTGAGGGGGGTAAAGACATGGGCCCAACATATTGGACAAGGAAGAAGGGGCGCATGGGTCACATGCCAATAACTAATGCCCTCCATCACAGGAAATGACCCTCTGCACACTTTGGCCTGCAATTAATGCATTAGAGAGGTCAAAGGTTATGTAAGCACCGCCTTTTCTCTGTAGGTGAGTAGGCGGGGCTTGTCTAGCCCGGAAACTGAGGCAGCCATACGTTGTCATTTTGACGTTGATTGTTAAAGAGCCCATCCAATAGGCTTGCACTAAGAATTTAGTTTAACCGATCAGTGCACTTCATCTCTCGTCTCGTACAATACACACCACCAACACAGACGGGTATTTTACCTGACGTTTTTTAATCCAGCGACTCCCGGTCATTTTATCTGCCGGGAAAGCGGAAAAAAATGAGCAAGACCTGTCGCTTGTGCGACTACATCCACTGTTTGTTTTCATATGTTAGAAAACCTACAACTGAAGTTAACGCTGAAAAAATAAACCTCTTTCAGAGGGTATAAAACATTAACACCAGCTTCCTTTGTTAGTCACGTTTTTTCGCCGCGGTCACGGTCGCCCACAAAACGGCCCACCTGACAAATTCCCAATATAACCCCTGATTAGCGGTACTATAAACACTTTGTCTAAACGTTTTCAGGATACATCACTCCAACTGTACTTTTTACCCCTGCTCTCTCCCCTCACTCGGTGTTTTCCTGGAGAACAGAGCTGGGTATATATATTACATGACTGACCTGAACATTCGCTCATGATCCTACATGGCTTGGGGAGAAAATTGTAAGTTACTGAAGTTGTGTTTGGATAGAGGCCCTCACAGCGGCGGCGGCAGGGTGGTGGCGAGGCAGGGAGTCAGGCGATAGAAAGTCACGCAATGTGCCACTTAACGGAAGCCATTATTCTTTATTTACACTTTAATGCGGCCGTGAACGGCACATTATGGGGGCATTCATCTGCCAGGTTTCCCCGAGTCACACACTTTACTTTTATACTGCTCTCTCTCTCTCTCTCTCTCTCGCTCTCTCTCTCTCGCTCTATGAAGCTGTCTCTCGCCCCTGTTTCCCCCCCCCCCCCACCCCCCCATGTGTGTTTCTATTAGGCAGTTGAGTGAGAGGGCTGTCATTGGTAGTGCCTCAGGCGCAATTCCACATTAGCGCTAACAACCACATGCGCTCACACGCACACACACACACGCACACACGTGTAATCTAGGAAATGTGATTTGACCTCGCCTTTCCTTTCCCCACAATACTTTATCCCTGCATGGCTAAAGAGAGACAAAGACAAACTAAAGAGAGAGAGAGAGAGAGAGAGAGAGAGAGAGAGATTAAGTCTTGGTACTAATACTGCTAGTGGGATTTGCGTCTGCCTGCTCGTGTGTTTCAGGCTCCCCTCTCCTTTAATGTTGACCAGAACATTCCATTATGAACTATTTTGTTTCAGTCCACTCCGTCACTCATCGCACACTCTGAGCACTCCAGAGATCTCCCCAGTTCACGGCTGCTGTACACTTATCCAAACATTTTACAGCCACGGTTTGATCCGGGAAATCCCATTGTAACATGTCCTTTTTTTTTGTTTTTTTTGAGACACGGCTCGCAACTCTGTCAACAGCGATGAGGAAACAACCTCTGATGCAAGGGCAGAGTGTAAAGGCTTTAGGATATCAGGAGAGGTCTCATAAGAGCAGCACGTTCAAGCGATGCAACATAAGCACTGTAACGATACGCAAGAGATGCAACACAATGTATTGCGAAACCCAAAAAAAATCGTAATCATACCAGGCAAATGTACCCAGACATAACCCAGTGATACCATTTGTGTGTCAAAGGCAACAGGAAGTGAGTGGGGGGTTCGTTGTGTTCTCTACTTGTGTTAGACTTTGAAATAACACACACAGAACTCTCTATCACTCTCCCACTGTCTCTGTGTGATTCTCTCTTTCTGTGTCTCTCTCTCTCTTTGAGGTGGTCCATCCCTGTATCTCAACAGTGCTAATCATGCGTGACGAGAACATGCCTCTCGTCACGGCGGTCAGAAGGCCACCGTGACTCCAGGTTTCAGCCTCACTGCCAGGGTCTGCATGCTGCTACGCTAGCCGGCGCTGACGTATATCAGGGGTTAGCACTTAGCGTAGCAGGCTGCAAACACATCAGGGCAAACGCATCATAGAAGCGGGCCGAATATACAAATTAATAAAACAACTTTTTGATGCTGATCAATATTTTTTATATTCCAACCAAAACTCACAATGCTTTTCCCCCAATGTTTGCAGACCAAGTGTAAAGCAAGGAGTGAAATATGGGAAGAGGCACATCTGTTAAGTCCATGTAATTCAACCGCGATTAATCCACTGAAATCAATACGTTAATGGGATGGAAAATGTGCAGGATAAAATAAATGAATAAAAGGATATGATAAAAGTGATTTTGTTTTCTTAAGCACAGACTCTATGGCCGTTGTACAGGGAGCGGAGAGAGAGGGAGGAGATATATATATATATATATATATATATATATATACACACAGAGGCTGAGACAGAGACAGAGACTATGGCATAAATTTGGAGCTAGAGCAAAGGCCAAGAGGGATGCAGTGGGAGACGAGAATGGAAGATGGATAAGAGGACATAAAGATAAAGAAAGACGAATGCAGAGCGAGTGAATGAGATGGAGAGCAAACGGGGTTTGGGCCTATGAGTGTGTCTGTGTGTGTGTCTCTGTGTCTGTGTCTTTGTGGGGGTTGGGTGATTGAGGTTTGATAGTTTAGGCCAGTGCGATGCTGGGCTGGGCTGGGTGTCGGAGGGGGGGTGGAGAGGGGGTGTGTGTGTGTGTGGGGGGGGGGGGGGGGATAGACAGTTGAGTCATATTTCAGGGCTGATTGGAACTGACAAAGTGTTATTGGAGGGACGGTTCCCCACAGCATTGTTTGCTTTACAAAGTCACGGCCGGATTTATGACTGAAAAACATTAGCGGGATCGGAAGTGGGGGGGGTCTGGCTGCAATGTTAGGGATACAGAGAAAAGAGGGGGATAGAGAGGTAAAGACAGACATCAGAAGAGCTAGAAAATAGGTGGTAGCAAAAGAGTGAAAAAAAAAAGTTTGGGCAGAATTACAGAGATGCATTAGGGGTGATACAATGTTAATTGTGTAGAAAAAGTTACGACAGAGTGCACTGCAGGAGGCGGCTGCGCAGAAAGGCAACCACTGAGCACCAGGACTATAAAGCTGTCAGCGCGCCCAGGCCTATATTTATCCGTGGCCCCACTTACAGAGACAAATGGCCAACATTCTGCCACCTTTTAGTGCTATAGCCGTCGCCGCTAACCACACTGGGGAGATATTAGCATGGATTCTCGTGAGTTAGGAAAACCTCCCTTTTCAAGTTTCCCACTCGATCCATCTTCCATTTATGAGTTTGACCCATCTTTCTTCGTGCTTATTTTTGTTGGTCTTTATTTGGTGACAGAAACTGTTAATGTGACCTAACAGTGGCCTTTAGGCGCTGTATAGATGTCAGCGCTATAGCGACAGTTTGCTTGCTGTCATGTCCAACGTAGCGAACCAACTAGGAACTCTGAGCGGCGGGTTGTGGCTGTGAGCACAGCTAGAAACAACAGAAGAGTAGGGGGGAAAAAAGGAATGAGAGCGGGGCACTCTCTCTCAACCCAGGGCAACCACTCCTGCGGCTAGTGTTAGTGTTCATAGTTAATGGAGGCTAAGCTAGCGGTATTTAGCTAACCTCTGCGTGACCTCCCCTCACGCCCGTTACTGCTGCTAACGCCGAGGCTATTGTGGGGGCCACTGCACAGAGAACCAGGGGGGTGATGAGAGGGGGGTGGGGGCGAGAGGCAGGGGGAGAGGAAGTGGAAAAGGGAGGGGAGAATGGAGTGACAGAATTGGACGTGCGAGCAAGGCTTTGGCTAGCCAGCGCTGTCCCATGTTGTCCTTTCGTCTGGAGCCGCGAAACGGGACCGACCACGCACTAGGACAACCCATTTAACAACTCCCATGTGGATGGAGGGTTTCAGTCGTAGCCAACATGCAGCAGCAGAGGTGGCCCCCACGGGAGTTGGAGCAAGTACCTGGAAAAGTGTAGCATGACCACAGCCATCGTGAATTGAAGCCAATTCTAGCCGTCCAATCCTATTAGGTGTAATACAACGAACAGACTTCTTGATATACGTGACCTGACCTGATGGAACCTGTCCATCTTGTTAATGTGAGCCAATAGGGGCCATTTTGTTTAGAAGGCTTCAAAACATTATCGGATTGCTGCAAAGCTCGTGTTTCAGTCCTCTCAAACTTCTGCTTCTTCTCAATACATTAGAAGGAGCCAATTTTCTTAATATTGATTAATTAATGGATGAATTGGGTTTGAATCACTCAATCTGATTTTGAATCGCATATAAAACAGTCTTTCAAACAAAATGTTTTTGACTGATGTTATCAAAGGCATGTCCTAGTGGATGATACGTGGGTAGCAGGATTTGCAAATGGCGTAAGATCTATTAAATCTGGAAGGTGATATAGTGGAGAAGCGGGATTAGCAAATGAGTCTGTTACTTCTTGTGATATTGTTATGAATATAAACGCTTTGACAGCAAAAAGCTGAATGTATTCCGAGGAGCAAATTGCCATTTGGTCCAATTCTGTCATATTGTACCATACTGCGTGCATGTTTTGAGTTCAATTTTGTGGGTTTGTGTGTGTGTGTGTTGGAAGGGGAGGGGTGTTGGAGGGGCAATAGGGGTTTCCTGTGTTTCCTGCCCAGGGGCTGTTTTTTTTTTCTTGATCCATGTAAGCTTGGCAGCATCTCGTCCCGCACATTCACTGTGTCACACACACACACACACACACACACACACACACACACACACACACACACACACACACACACTCAGACAAGAACACACACACACGCAAGCACACACATACACACACACACAGACCAGCTGAAGGCTTCAAAGCCTGGCCTGGGCTGTTGGACGGGCCGGCGGATCCTACATTGGGCAAAGACCTCCACTCTGATTCTGCATCTAGTCGAGGGAGTCGGGGGGTGTCTGATCCCGAACATCGGTTTGAGATGAGGAGGAGATACAGGCGGGGGAAAAGAGACAGAACTCCTGCCAAACGCCAGACTGAACGATGCAGATAAAGAGCGCGAGAAAGTATAGGAAAGAGGGGGAGAGGGAAAGGGAGAGGGAGCAAAGAAGGGCAGATGCTAGAAACGAGGAGGGAGAGTTAGAGAGAGAAAGAGAGAAAGAGAGAGAGAGAGAGAGGGAGAGAATGCAATTAAGAGAGGGAAAGAAGGGAGAGTGGACAGGGATGTGCAAAAAGAGGCGAAAGAAGGAGAATAAGAAGCTGGGGGATTGGTCAGATGATTGAAAAAGAAAGAGAAAGCAGAGAGCTTGAATCAGAGAGAGAGCAAGAGCGAGTGATTGGGAGGGAGACAGAGTGGGAGAGAGAGAGATTGCCTGGCAAGTGTGAAGCACCTTGGCTGCCTGGTGCGGTGGGAAAGCTCTTTTGCAAGGGAGAGATCCAGCAGGCCCTGAGCATGAGCTTCCATTGCCAAGGGGGCGAGCTGCATAACAGATCTCAGAGAGAGCGAGAGGGAGAGATACAGAGAGAGGGAGGGCGAGGAAATTATGAAGGCAGTGAGGTGAGGATAACCAAACACCCTGCCCAGAAACAGAGAGAGATATGGAGAAAGACTGAGATAAGGAGAGAGAGACAGAGAGATAGACAGGGAGTCAGATAGACAGGGAATAAGATAAGACAGTTATAGGAAGCTATGGAGAGATAGATGTGGTGAGAGGAAAGATTTTGTGACATATAGACCAGCGGACGGATAGACAGGCATTGAGAGAGAGACACAGAGAGGCATAGAGAGGGAGACAGCTAGACAAACTGGCAGAAGGAGGGTCATGACACACACACACACACACACACACATCATCAAGTCATGTCATTGGTTGTTTGTTTGAAAATAATTCACATCCTGTTTTTTGGGGGGTAGATGGTGTATCCACATCCTCCCCGTAAATCTGACGAGAAGTTACCGGTTCAGAGATTAAACATACATACACATACTAAAATGGGATCGGAAAAAAAGTACAACAACACATCAGACTTTTGATGTAGGGCTTTGAAAGTGCCATTTTTTTTTATTTTGTATGGCTTCCTCCCTAATTAAATCCAATCCAAATAAAGTGATTCATTGGACCAAGATGATAACAGGGACCCTCATTTAAACCAGGAACCACCTGAGTGACCATGTCGTCACCGTCTCAAAACATCTGAAATCCTTGAACTCCAGCGACATGTGGGCCTCCTCCATTCACTGTCCCCTCCCTGCCCCCAGTCCCTCTGAAACACCGAAGCCAATGAAAAAGGGGGCTGGCATTTTCCTTTTTCTGGGTGATTTTTTTGAAGAGGGAGATAAGTTCAGGCACTGATCCCTCATGTGGGTTAGCCGCCTGGGTCACAGGGTCACCACAGGGTCGGCCTAGATGTGCTGATCTAGCGGCGATTAGTCTAATATGATTAGCTGCGATACGACACGCTAGCTAGCACCAGGTGTGGATGAAGGAACTCTGTGGTCGTCTGCCTGGGAGGGAAGGTGGTCTCCGGGGGTGGTTTTTGTTTTTATGACACGCGTAGAAGAGGGAAATGTCAGTTTGATACACTTTGTTGAGACTTTAGTCATATAGTCAAAAAGTCTTGTATTTATTTTATACCGCCAATGTGTGATGCACTTGAGTGGGACTTTGGTAATGTAGTTAAATGTTTTTGTATTCATGGGTTAAAAAATAAGTTACACTGAGCAGTGAAACACAGAATACAGAACAGAAACACAGACTAAGAGGGCAGATGAGGACTGATGTCTACTTGACCTTTGACCCTGTGGTGGGAGTCCCAATAAGTTGACTCGGCAGTCAGACGCTGTTGGTTCTGTCTAGAAATGCCAGCTGTGATATATGTTTTCCTAGGCCTGCTGGTGAGAAAGGAAGTGAGGAGGAGGAGGGGGTGGGCTTTGAAAAAGGAGGGAATACCATTTATTTTTTATCTGACGGCCAATACCGGAGTCTGCACGAACCACACGGCTTCAGTGAGCGCTGGGCTGACAGTATGTATATGAAATATGTGCTACCAACGGCAGTTTTTAATTATATGTTTTCCGCCCCCCCAGATATATCTATCGTTTTAGTCTCCAGTGAGGCATGTTTTGAGTGAACATATTGTTGGGCAGAATTTGTCAACAAGCATCTAATTCACGTTCTTATGCTGTTAAGAGATGTTGTTGGTACTTTCATTGATTTTTTGATTCTAATTTAGGGATGAGCTGATCTTTCACTTTCACATTCCAAGAACCTGGCATTCTCAAATATAAGGCACATCTGTACTTAAATTTGTAATCACCCCCTTACATTTATTTCACTTAAATTAAACTCATTTCTAAAGGCCATCCAGGGACAGTTCTTGTGCGAGTGTATCAGGATGCACACACACGCGCATGCACGTGGCGGTCAGTGTGAACATAGAGAGAGTGAGCGAACAAGGCTGTATTGATGCAGCAGGTCTGGTGGGCGCAGGTGTTTATGACACACGGATCCGCCTCGCATCTCCTATCTGCTTGTCTATCTGTCCCCGTCTGCTCATCAGTAAGAGAAGTACGCTTTGTTGTATCACACACACACACACACAGAAACAGACACACACACACTGGTGTTACCTCAACAATACACCGTTTGGACTCACGTGCAGGGCAGCACTTTGACCTGGTTTCCTGCAAAGGACTGTGGGAATAACCCTGGTGTAGATTTACAAACACTAACTGCTGTTTTTTCTGTTCATATCTAAGCAAAATGAGTTTATTTTCAATTCATGTAATCGCTAATTACTAAAAAAATCTATTTTAGGTGTCCCTTTATTTGTATATTTTTATATCAAATAAAATAAATATCCAAGTGACTTTATGTACTTGTGTATAATTTAGTGAGTCGATATTAAGTCATAACATTTTTTGTTTAAATCTAATATGCTGATTTATGAGTGAGTAGTATTTATTTAGAAGATGTATGTCATTTACTTTAGTTTGCTAGTTTTGTACAGTTTCCCTTATTCTACTCTTTTAACTGCAAATATTTAAACTTTACGTAACATTAATTGAACTATAAGACAGATAAATTGCAACCCCCCAATAATAAACACAAATCAACACAACAACAACCGCAACACAAACTGATCAGCATTCCCCTGTCACGCTACACGGCTAGCCCACCCCGGACCCTATCCGAGGCTCTATGCTCAGAGAGAGAGAGCTCCACAAAGTAGCCCCTGTTGGAACACCTGGGTGCCCCAGGAGCCCACCTCCTGGACCCCGAGGTCCCGGGGCCACAGCCGGGGCATCCTCCACGCAAACCCAGGGGCCGCGGGGCCCTTTGTCCGTGGGGCGCCGTGCCTTATCGTGTTCCCTGCTTCCACACGGCGCGCTGTAAGCAAATACCGCAACTACACGGGGTCCTCGCGGCGGTCCCGCCCGCAAGTGTGTAAGAGCCTAAACGCAATTCATCGGGGGGGGGGAACGTGATCCGTGAGTGCGTGTGTGTGTACGTGTGTGTGTGTGTGTACGGGTGCGTGCGTGACAGAGTGGACATCCACGGCGGACACTGTAGCTTGAGATGAATGGCACACCTGGATCCTTCAGGAGCTCAGCCCCCCCACCCTGAATCCCCTGACCCCCTGACCTTTCACCTGTAACTGTAAACCTGCAAATACTGGAATAGCACAGTAATGAAGACGCCCCAGTTCAGCTTGTATGTGTGTGTGTGTGTGTGTGTGTGTACGTGTGTGTGTCATCCGTGGACTCCCCATTACCTCGGAACCACCAAGGTAATACCGCTCGTTAATTGAAAACACAAAACTTCCGTTGCACACACACAGGAGCGGAGCGAACAATAGTCTTGTTTTGTCCTTTGGTCCGTCTCGAACAAAGGACCCAGGAAGTGTGTAAAAAAAATAAAAAACTGCAGAGACCAGCTGCAAAGTACATTAGGCCGGACCGGGAGTTCCGCCTAGCGACCGATGAGTTTGAGAGTGATTGGGTTCTGTGGTGAGCTCATTAGAATGAGCCAGAACAAGAGCCTGGACATGCCGCGTTGAGAGCGCTAATCTATTGCTGGTCTCATTGTTAGCGCTTCCCGTCTTTTTCGGTTTTGGTTTTGGTTGGGGTGGACTTTTTTTTGTTTTTCTTTGGACATGCTCGCCTGGGGAGTAATCCGCCCGTCAACACTCGCATAAATGGCCTAATTGGTCCCTTCTCGTCCAGTCACAACGCAGGGCCCCCCGAACGCCATGGAAACCACTAAGCCCCCTGAGCGACCTCTCACTCACAGCCGGACAGAAAGTCTTGCGTGCTGCCACGGCAACGTGTCTCTGTTAATGAAACACGGACAGACCCGAATACACACGTCGACACACACACACACACACACACACACACACACACACATATAGTCAACAGAAGGCTCACACACAGGCGTACTGTATTTCACGTCTGTGATCGTTCACGGACACACATTCGCAGGATCACACACAGACACATACACGCACGTCAATGTGGGTACACACACACACACACACACACACACACTCGACAGACACATACAAGCACTCACACATTACCCCACTACCCTTGCACTCATTCAGTAATTCTGTAATTTCTATTTCTTCTCATCAGTGACACTAGAATTACAGAGGGATGTGCACTGGGTTTACGGGTTTAACGTAACATAATATGCTGTCAGGCGTCGGGGAGAAATAATGATAATTGAAGGAAAAAGGCCGGATTACATGGAGTCTGAAAGGAAAAAGGACATCCACTTGGGGAAAATGTCAGAACGTACAGAAATATATATCCGTTTTTTTTGTGCAAGAGTCAGGACTTGATTCGTCATTAAGTGCCTGCAAGTGTCTATAGATTATGTCAACACGTATAACTTAAAACACTGCACGACCGTCCGACGTGGAAGAACCGGCTCAACTTAGAGTGCTTAAGAGTGGGTCCGACTGCCAAGCCAAACCAGCAATCAATGGCTGCCTCTCGTATCCCACTGACGTCCAATTTAAAAAAGGTTTAATGTACGCTCGCATTAGAGAGAAAGAGATAGAGCTGGAGTTTTCTACGTAATGTGTATGTCGATACGCATGAACTCATTGTCAACGGCATCATCATCATCATCATCGTCATTAACTCCATACGTGATGATGAATCGAAGAATGGAATCAATAAAGGATCCCTGGTGATGACATCACTAACGTGGATTGGATTGAGCAGTCTTGTTGCACAGGGCAACTAAACAAAACAAACAGAGGTCTTAGGTCATGAACCCACGTCGCTGTCGCAGAAACCAGTTAAAACCAGCAGGAACCCCTATACCTCACTCTACCCGTCTCTCTCTCTGTCCTGCCTCTCTTTCTCCCCCCTTCCTCTCTTTCCCTCTATGTATCTATCTCTCTCTCTCCCTTTCTCCTTAACCCAAACATGGATTAACTATCGTGTCACCGTGGCAACAAATCAAACTACACATTAGCGGTGCCAAGTTAGCTAGCCAAATCTCGGTGAGCATATGCATTCAAAAACTTCATCCCCACTTTCGAAACTCTTCACAGATAACGTTCATTGCAATTAGGTTGACGTGCAGCCGGGTGTCAAACAGAGTGAGAGCACAACACAGAGAGTGAAAGAGAGAGAGAGAGAGAGAGAGAGAGAGAGAGTGTTTGAGTGTGTGTGTGTGTGTGTGTGTGTGTGTGTGTGTGTGTGTGTCAGGTAAAAATATGTTGGCCCCGCGCGGATAGAGGTCAACCACAGTGCGAACGGCGCTATCAGCACACCAAGAGGTTTTAGCCGGCTAAATTAGGGAGATTAGCCGTATGTGAAGCGTCTACAGGTGGACACGGTTATTTCATCATTTCCTAAACTTTAATTAAATCAGCGATAGAGAGAGGAGAGGAGGGGGAGGGGGGTGGGTGGGGGAGATGGGAGGTGAGAAGGCTGGGGATAAGGGAGATGGAATAAAGCAGAGCTAGAGAGATAGATGTTTGAGAGGGGGATGAGAAGGAAAAAGAGGTATCGTGACTACATTTCCGACCAGCCGAATGACTGGCAGTTTGTCTACTCAATTGTTAAATATTCATAACTCTTCTAACTCATATTAAAAAATATTGTCCAACATATTGAGAGACAGACATAGACCAAGACTAAATGAAGAACTGTTCATTTGTCTATAGTCCAAACGATGAGTAACTGAACTACAAACACATGAACAATGGCGTACATGTGGTGGGTTTTCACCCACACACACACACAAACACTGGTGCTTTGTGACCACCCCAGCCTATTGACCAAAGGTGAGGGCTTACTATGGGGGGGAGCAGAGAGTGTGGTCTAGCCGAGGTAAGTCACTGCATGTGCGTGGGAGGAAGGGAGGGGGGCAAGAGAGCCCGGCATGAGTGAGAGCGAGAGAGAGGGGCCGGTGTTTCTTTTTTCATGTGTCTATGTGTGTGTGTCTATGTGTGTGTGTGTGTGTGTGTGTGTGTGTGTGTGTGTGTGTGTGTGTGTGTGTGTGTGTGTGTAACTGAAGCTGTCACTGGGCTCGGGGGTCACCTCCCCAAAGCACGCCGGCTGTCTCTTTTAATAGACTAAACACATATGTCTCTCTCCACCACCACATGACCAGGAGCAAGAGAGAGAGAGGAAGAGGGAGGGAAGGGCGGGGGGGGTGTGTGGCAGCCATGAGCCTGACCTGTCTCTTCTGACGATTTCCCTGATGGATAAAAACGGAGATTGACCAAAAATATGAGACGGCCCCATTTGGCCCCCAGTCGTATGGCGGTATCTTCTAGATTTCAGTTCACACTGGAGTCAGTTTCTTTGTGTCAGTTGGGACGGAAGTCGCAGCCATCGGTTTATTGATCACAGATAAGAAGTGAATAAATACTCATGTGAACGAACACAACATTAACGCTAAAATGTTTCAGTCAGATTTGGAATTCAACGCCGCATCTCAAATGTGTACTTGTGCAAAAAGTGAAACCTGTTGACAATTATGTGCAAGGCCATGCGTTTCTCATCGTTATGTGTTCTCTTCACTTGATCACACCGAGCTGACAGCCTCAGATACAAATACAACACAGGGCGATACAAGGGAAGACGAAAGAGCTGGGAGGTGATAATCAAAAGAAAACAACTGAAAGGGGCCCGCAAACGGTGCCCTGAGAGACACCCATGTCAAGATACCACACAGTAGTGTGAGAGGGATTTGGGGAGAGTTTGGGGTGGAGGGGGGGTTGGGAGGAAAGAGAGATATGGCTAAGGGCAGCGGAGAAGACAAAAGAGACATAAAAGTGTGTTGGCAGCCATGATGGAAGAGAAAAAAGGGTTGAGGGATGGGAGGGGGGTTACGTCTGTGCATGAGTGTGCACAAACACGTATATATGGAGTTTGGTGCCGTTGTGAGCCACGCCATGCTGTTGAACTTGGCCTTGCCGCGGCTCCACCGTAACCCGACACCCAGTAACAGAGGGGCCCTGGCAGACATTGAGGGTAGGATGGGGGGGAGGGGGGTCTGGGGAGGTGGGTGTGGTGTGAGGGGTAGGGGGGTTTGGGGGGGTGGGAGTTCACAGTGAGGCCCGCCGGGACCCAGGGTGCATTTCAAACCCATCAGTGTCAGTTAGTTGACTAAGTGGTGACATAATCACCGTCGCCGCGGCCGTCCCTCTGGGAGCCAGAGTGCGGGGGGGAGGGGGGGGGGGGGGGGGAAGAGACAGAAGGACCCCCCCCCCCCACACACACACACATACCCTCCTTCTCCTCCCAGCCCCTTGTATACCCCTCACACTCACACACACCCTCCAGTGGGGGCAGCCGTTCTTTCGTAATGTTTTTTTGCGCGGGATGGTGTTCTAAGTGGAACCTGTCTTTTGGATGACCTCATTCTTCCATCATCCAAGTTTTGGGCAGTAGTTAGCGCAACAGCGCTTTATCGGTGCTTGCTAACTTCTTTAGTTAGCGAGCGATGCTTGTTGCCGTTTCCTGTGTTGACCACATGAGTGGTGCGGAAACAAAGCGTTTGGCTCACAGGAAGAGACGATCCACGTCCTATAAAAAGATGCAAGCAAACTCGGAGGCAAACTTTGATTTTTTCGCCTTGACTTATTTACATATTTTGCCGTTAAATACTTTCATAACAGTGTGCGTTTGGTTTTTTGTCCCGCAGTTCCCACTGAAAAAAATAAGTGTTTTTTATTTCCCTGACACATTAAAAAAACTCCCTTCAAAGGTTGAGATCAATTAACTTTGAAAAACAGGAAATTGTCTGATTTCCACCAGAGCACCCCCCCACCTCCCCGGTAAGACCACATAGACCAGGATGTGGGCAGGAGTGTCTCTCACCAGCCGACTTATCTGCTTTACTCGTGCCGGAATGCATCAAAGAGCACAGATGAGAAAGCTAGCACGCTAACTTCCCCTTCATTTTCTTTTTTTATATCATGGCCACGGAAGCTATCTGGATTAAATCCTCACCAGAGACACCACACTGCCTCCGTTCAATCTCAGTACAGATGGGTATCTAAGCTTTTTTCCTCTCTCTCTCTCTCTCTCTCTCTCTCTACCACATTATTAAGATGTTTTCCTTCAAATCATCATTCATCATGCATTATCAGTATTAATTACATAATAGTCAATCAATTGTGGAAATGAAGCATCCCTGTCAATGTTGTTATTTTGGATGTGCATAGCTAGCTTGCAGCTCTGTAGGCTTGAATTTCCCATATTAGATTTTTCGATTTGATCTCCATAAAAAGCAGAGGCGTAATACTTTGCTTTTCTGCTCATATGCGAAGCTCAATTGGTATCCGCTGTGGTATTTCTTAATAAAAAGATGTAGCCTTTGTTTAAAGAGAGAATTATCCATAACATCTTGAATGATCGTGTATTTAAGTAAGGGGTATGCCATGTTGGCTGTTGTACTAAATCAGCTAGTTTTTTTCAAGTTGATGTTGCTATATCGTTTTAGTTGTGGTCATCTTGGGCAAAAAAAATATAACATTTAAAAAGCCTTTCAATGTATATTATTATTGTGTTATATTTTATGATCGGAATATCAAACAAAATCATTGTAGGCTATTTAGATCATATGAATTAACAGATAGCAATAATATTTTGGATTCCTCATTTGTTCATATCCTGCAATCTTCTTTGGTTTGGGAATGAGTACTATCTACAGCCACACATTTCTCTCCTGCAAGATGGCATTATAGGTAGGGTTTGTTAGTATTCATACGTAAGATTTAACACGATAGTACACGACACACTTCACGGAAAGGTACATTCATCTTAACCTGCTACAACTACAAACGATTTTTGTACAATTCCTTCTCTGTATCTAAGCCTCCTCGTCGAACCACGAACATAATAAAACTTTTGATAAATATCTGGATGATAATGTAAACAGTCGCTTCCTAGGCCCCTGCTGCTATCTCCCTGTGCTATCTATGATGGACAAGACAAAGAGGATTATTAAACAAGGGGCCAAAAGAGCACTAATAGCCAATTAAGATACTCTCTGTACCCTGCTATCACAGAGTATCCAAAGTGGCTATCGCCTTCCAGAAGGGCAACAGAGAGAGCCCGAGCAGAAGGTAGCGAACGCGGGTCTGCAAAAACAAAATAAATGCAAACAGATAGGTGAGGCTGATGACTGCTGAACGCAGGAAAGTTGTGAGGTGGAACTGGCCTGTTTGACTACGTGTGCATGTCTGTGTGTGTGGGTTTAAATGTCAGGTATGAAAATAGTGAGAGACACTAGATGGCACTAATGAATGGTGCTCACGTTGCACTGTTTCTCAGTTGAAAGTATTACAACAATACATATTAATTGTACACTTGCTTACAATTATACAAAATTATAATTTGTATGCTTGAAATTGTAATTTATTCCATTGTAATTGTTTTATTCCTGTGAAGAAAACGCAAAGCTGCATACAATAAATAATGGTCCTTTAGCATTTCGCATTATCACAGGCCCAATAAAACTTGTGTACAAATAAACAAATAAACGCAAACGTAAAGAAAAAAACAACAGGTCTGCTAACCACAAGATAGATGGACGTATACTTTATTGATCCCCAGGGAACATTCAAAGTCACAGTAGCTTGAAGACATCACAGACACAGCATACACATACAACATAAACAAGATGATAAAACAGAATAAAATATCCACATGGATAATATGGACGATAAAAGTGCTACAACGCCAGTTAACAGCAGTCGGACCGAACCCTCGCTGCGTAGCACTGAGCTTGTAACGCAATCTTACTCTCCCCTCTCCAGATACGGTCGGAAGCACGTCAGCCCAGCGAGGAACTCGAAGCACTCGTGTCTGAGAGAGGGTCTGACCTGGCGGTGATAGGACCAGCCGGGGTGGGGGTCGGAGATGCCCATACTGCGGTGGTGGTGGAGCTGCTTCTCAACCCCTATTGGTCACTTCGGCCCCCTGTAATCGCCCATCTGGGGGGGTGAAGGGGGGAGGGGGGGGCTCCTGAAGCTATACTACCAAGCAAATGTGCACCACCTTCCGTCTTTCTTTCTTGTCGGACCTTATCGCCGACCGCGGCTTAATCTGCCCCCGTCCTGATAAGATATGTATGACTCTGTGTATACATGTGACACACACACACACACACGCCATCCAGCCGCAATGTTCCGCAGGCGACTCAATATCTGTATCACATGTCTGCCCTGTTATCATTTCAAGGTAATTCGTCAACACATTTTTTTTTCTTCTTCTCCCTTCCTCTCCTTTTTTTAATCGACATTTTCGAGATTTACAGTAGGACCGACTTTCGGTTCCCTTTGAGAGCCTAAACGAGAAATACGAGTGTCGTTTAAAATGATCAGGATATTATCGCTTCATGTATTGATGAATGAATAGTGGGTTTGGTGTCAGGATATACTTGAAAAAAAAAAAAAAAAAATATATATATATATATATATATATATATATATATATATATATATATATATATATGCTTGATTTAAAAACAACAATGTCAATTCTGCGATGTAAATGTAGTGTTGATAGTGCCTGATGTTTTCCGTCAGTTAACAGAAATCCCCAGCTTGACACGTGTTACTTTCTGAAGATTATTTTCCACATACGCCCCCCCTTCCTTAACCCCGCTGATGAAGGATCCAACTGTGTTCTCACAGGCTCTCACTCATTACCATATCAGCTACTAATAACTGAATCAACACAATTCATAACTTTGTGGTCGGGGGGCTCTATCCCCTTTCTTCACATTTCTCTAACAGGTGCGAACGGCAAACCATAGTATCATACCAGTCATTTATGAACTGAAGTGTATATGAACTCTTACGCAAGGCTGGACAATCCCTATACGACGGAAATAAAGGGGAAATATGATAGCATCAAATGGAACCAATTGAACTAATATCTCCCTGCTAGAAGCTCCTCTAGAGTGTGGTGAACCACAGAGCAAGGAAGAGAAATATAACGGAAAATTGCAACAGACACTGAGAAATTGGCAACGTAAATGCAAACTTCAATGTTTAATGGCTGCTCAGACATTTTATAAAGACAACAGGACCTTCTGCAATCATTTTGTATTTGTCAAAGATGTTTAAATTTGTTAGAAGGGTTTAACATGGAAGGTTTTTGACGTAGCTTTGTGGCTCACCCCGTCTAGAGGTTAGCGTGCTATCTAGGTTATGTACGGCTTCCAACCTGTGATGCTGCACTACCTCGTCACCCCACCCACTTTCATCGTACTTTTCATGTCTGTCTTCGCACAAAATCTAAAGTTGAATGTTTTTTGTTTTTTTTATAAAAAATACGCTCATTGCATCGTCACGCGCTGACAAGGCACATTTGGGGAGCGATTTTAGTGTTGACGGCGGTGGAAAGACGAGGTGGTAACAAGAGAGAGAAGGAGAGAGAGGGAGTCCCTGTCTGCCACAGTTGGCCCCGCGCCCATCTCTTTATCGCCGCGGCAGCCAAGGAAAAACAAACCAAATATGTTTACAACACACCGATAAGATCCTCCCCCACCCCTAGCTACAGCTTCACAATCGGCGTTAAAAGGTAAACACACATACACACACACGCACACATACAAAGAGAGACAGTTAATATTACATATTACAATATTGAGTTGTCACCATAATCGTCACATAGACGAACTGTTGACGATTGGCATTGCAAAGGACCAAGATGTGTCTCTCTCTCTCTCTCTCTCTCTCTCTCTCTCTCTCTCTCTCTCTCTCTCTCTCTCTCTCTCTCTCTCTCTCTCTCTCTCTCTCTCTCTCTCTCTCTCGCATATTATCCCCCCACTACTTATTAAAGCTACAAGGCTCATACTTGATATTATAGTTTTATTGTAAAAGTGATCCTTCAAATCGCATTTACAAAGGACGATGAGCAACATCTTTTGCATTTGTACTTTTAACATCATTGTCATTATTATTACCATTTATTTGAGCAGTTCAGACGGTCAACCGTTTTCTTTTTTAACATCTACATTTGCTTATCAGATGAAGGGGGTGGATATTGATTTCTTGGCAGTTCTGTGATAAGATATTTTACAAAGCGCACCCTTCTATGAGCTCTCCTGAATTTCTCCCCCTCCCGCCCCTCCTTCCAATCTGCCTCAGTCACTTCCAGCCATATCAAATGCTCCCAAACACACTCCAAACCCCTGAACCTGCATGGCGACAGACATGTCAAAATTCACTTCAGACAGTTTTGTATTTTTTCCCCCTGTCTCTCACTCTCTCGCTCGCTCGCTCTCTCTCGCTTTCTACCGAATACAACAAAACAGGAAATGCTGATTTAATAAAGTGAAAGTCTGTGAAGCCTACAGTGCAGGCTGGACGCCGCACGTCAAAGCCTAGCTAACAGCCCGCTTCCTCGGCCTACCCCGAAGTTCCTCAGTAAACACTTTGAATTGAATAGAGTGCTCTCTCCTTCTCTGTGTTTGTGTGTGTGTGTGTGTGTGTGTGTGTGTGTGTAAGTGTATGTGTGTGTGTGACAGAATAATATAGTTTGGATGTGTCTGCTTGTGTGTATGTGTGTCTGGACGTGTGTGTCTTTCTGAATCCATTTTTTGTTTGAGTGTGCATGTGTGTGTGCACATTTTTGCTTGTGTGTATGAGATTGAGCGTGTGTTTGTGTGTGTGTGTGTGTGTGTGTGCCTGTATATTGTGAGTTTATGTGAATGCGTGCTCTGAGAGTGCTTGTATGTGCATGTTGGTGAGGGTATGCATGCATTTATGCGTGTGTGTGTGTGTGTGTGTGTGTGTGTGTGTGTGCAAGCAGCAGACATTAATGGAACAGACTTGAAGGAGCCTCTGAGAGAGTATTATAATGGTGGCTGATGACAAGCCAGCAGAGCTGGATCTGTCTGAGGCCACCAGCAGCACCGGCTGTAACTTAAAACACACACACACACACACACACACACATCATACTTTACATGCATACTAAACTAACACTAATACATATAGCAAACACACAGACACACACACTCACCCCAACCACTATGCGCAGCACATATAAAACACACACATGCATGCATATAACACACAATAAAAAACACACCTATACGTATAACACACAAACAAACTGATGGCCTTGCAAAGCACATAAAAAGACACACAAATGAAACACAACAAACATACATACATGCATTCCTATAACACACACACACACATACATTACAGACGCAAACACATATACACAGACACGCTGACTTCACAGACATAACACACCCCAATACATGCCAACACTGATCCAGCAAGAAACATCGACGGTAACTGCACCCACACAAAGAAGAACGCTGACTTGCTGTCTGTGAGTGAAAGTGTCCCCGTTGCTCTTGGGTGAGTAAATGTGAAAGGAGATAACATGTTTTTCCGGTCAATTCTGCCTTCGTTCTTTCGGTATAAAGGACTGCTGGTTTCATTCTTAATTGACACATTAATTCGTAGAATACAGTCACTGTGGTATTGGTAGAGGTATATATGTGGTACCAGGTATTGGATATATCCTTTGGTTTTTAAAGGTACATTTTTAAATTTGCTCGTGGTACTTTCTTTCTTTAGTCTTTTTAAAGATTTGCTTTGAAATAGATATAGTTTGCGTTCTTCTTTTAATCTCAATAGAATATTTTCATATATCTTTTCATTGCCTCAAAAAACAATGAGGACTTATACCGCATGCCCCATATAAGAAAAACAAATAAAACTAAGTAGGTTCATTTCTCAGCATCCGGAAACTTATTTTTTCGCCCTCTCCTTTAATAGGCTTTTTTTTTTAAACCATTTCTACTCCTTCTCTTCTTTTTATTATTTCTTTCCTCGTTCGCTCCTAACTCATTCAGAATAACCCTCCCCCCCATAAAGCTGAGTTACAGTTACACCCCCCGTCCCACCTAGCGAACCCATGTCTTAAATCCACACACGCACACACACACACACACACACACACACACACACACAGACATACACACACACTCGTATATCCCCTGCCTGCTTGTCATATTTACAGCCTGGGCTGAAAGATGGCCGCCATGCGAAGGAGAGGGCAGCGCAATGCCAGCACAAGGTCCTTTCAGAGACCTGTGGAGGATTAATTAATTAACCAGGTTTATTGTATTTATTTATGTATTCTTTCATCATATTTATAATTTGATTTTATTCGTTTTTAACTTATTTTTAAGTTTATTGATGTATCCCTACGGCACTTGCTTAGTGCTACGCTGTTAGCTTTCAACCTCCCTCCCTTGGTTTTGAAAAATAAAGAAAGAAAGAAATACAGAAGGGAAAAAAAACATAATAGCAATGCCAAAAGATCAAGACTTTATCAAATCAGAGTTTGACTACAAAGATGTCCTCTTTTTATATATAAGGCTTAGGTATTATCTTTTTTTTTTTAAGTTAGGTTGTAAAATACGAGAAATAAAAAGGAGGAGATGGGTGGGAGGGGGGGGGGGGGTTATAATCTCAGGCGGGTAGATTAGGTGGATTAATTAGGCTTTTTATTCACTAGGGTGAATTGGTGCCCAACAAGCGTACCCCGACCCCTCCACCAGCACCAACCCCTCCCCTCTGCGATGACAGGAATTATACTCCACCCTTCATTATTATCATTACTATTTCAGGGTGGAGGAATGCAGCCTTACCTCCTCCGAGAGCCGCCCCAGCACTGTGGCGGAGCACAGAGTCACATCTACGGGTGGACTTCACTGTGTATAAACTGTGGTATCTTAGCTTTGATACCTGCACCTTGCCATTATTACTATCTTGTTGGATGCTCACTGGATTGTGTTGTGTTGCTGTGCAATGACAATACAGTAGAACCAGATCTAATAATCAATGTATCATAACTAATGGCTAATCTTTATGTAATGCGGAGTGTGTTTTTGTTTTAATGTTGTGAAACCATTTTTTTCCCTTTGAAGACCTTCAGCTTCTTATTTATTTCCACTCAGATATTTCTTTGTTGGTTAGACCGGCAACCAAAGCCATCGCGAAACCACTAAGCTGACAAACGAAGCGAAAGAGTGAAAAAACAATTCTGTGAAGGTTTCCTGAGGTGACTATGGGTGTTGTGGGCCTCTCATAATACATGTCATTGAATGACTCCAGGGTCTCTGATGTGTCTCGGCTACAGAACGGCGTTGACATTAAAGAAACAGGGCAACATTAGAGTCTTTCTTGTTATTCTATCTTAAACAGGAACGAATACGTGTGTTTCATCGAAAATATCTATAAAAAGGGTACAATTTGTAATGAGTTGTATAGACTTATCAACAGTTTTGGAGTCCCATTCACATGCACACACACAGACACACACACACACTCAAATAGGAAAACAAGAGAGCCTCAGAAAGAAGAGCAGAGAAAGAATAGAGAGAAGAAAGAAGAGAGAAGATACAAGAAAGAGAAGAAAGAAATCAGAGAGAGAAGATAGAAGACTGACAGAAGACAGAAGAGAGAGAGAGAGCACACAGAAGAGAGGACGAACATAGAAGGAAGAGGAGAAAGAAAAAAAGATGGCGGAAGAGGTCGAGAGACGCAAGACGAGCCGAGGACAAACGGAGAGCTGAATCCGGACCCCTTTCTCGTGGTCGGACACAATGCGGCCCCCCTGCGCCCCCCCACGCCGGGAGGAGCCCAGCATCCCCCCCGCAGTCAGGTGACGGCTTGGGGAGTGGGGGGAGGTGGCGGGGTGAGGGGGTGTACATCTGCGTCTCACAGGCCAGGTGAGAGAGGACGAAACGCTTGACTGGCTAAATGTTCGATGCCCATCTGGTACCGGGGGGCCGGGGGGTCTTTCTCCCTTCGTCTCCCCCCTCACGGGGTTAACCCTCATGTGGGGTGGGGGATATGGAGAACGTGTGTGTGTGTGTGTGTGTGTGTGTGTGCATGTGTATGTTTGTCTCTTTGTGTTCGGGTGTGTGTGTGGGTGTGTGTGTTTGTATGTATTGAATGAGTGTGTTGCACCAGCTTTAAGCAGTGAGACCTGAGCCTTGGGGATGAGAAGGTACTGAGCGCGCTCACTGCAATGCTTTTCACTGCAGGAGAGAAAGGAGAATACTAGCAGTTCACAGGAAGAGGCTGGTCGTCACGGAGACGATGCTCACAGCCTATTGGAGTCTAAGCCGATACAATATAAATGCAAGGGGTTGTTGAGATAACAATATTGTACAATAATGATTTGCCACCGTTAACATAAATATGCTGTAGGTATGACAATGATGCTGTAGGTAAGCCAATATTCAAGTTTGTAATTATTCGAAAATAATTACTTATTCTAACTACATTGCTTCATAACATCAAATAGAAAATATATCAAGCATCAAGTGTACATATTTAGATCATTTGAGTAAATCACTTATTTCAATAATTGTTTTCAATGTTAACCAAAAAAAACATTCTAAGATCTGGGATCATTATTTTTTAACACCTCAAATATTGCTGTTTATCTCCACTATCTCAATTATGATTTTCTTTATCTTTTTTTATAAATCCTAGCATTTAAAAATCACACTAGAATGAAGCCTATCATATCACAAATGTTAATTTAATGAACGTAGAATATATACAAATGAATATATAGCCCTAATATGGATTTTTGCTCTTTTGAAACGGGTCATGCCTGCCAGACCTTAGGTTCGTCTTCCCCTGAAAGTACTTCATAACTTTCTCATTCTGCGCATTAAAACTAGGTCAAAAGGGATTTCCTGCTCTGTCTAAAACCAACACCTGCTCTTTGCAATAGCCTTGTGTGCGTGCGTGCGTGCGTGCGTGCGTGTGTATGTGCAAGTTTCTTTGACTTAAAGTAGCAATGTTTTAAACATGTATTTGGTATTGATAGTACATTAGTAAGTTCTACTAATCAAAGAACTATGTCGCTGTGCTCTCAGATTCCAATTCAAAGTAATGAATGAAGTCTCTCTTACATACTACTATGTAGTCAAATTGTTTTAACCTTAATGCATGAGCCTGACAACACACCTTGTACCGTGGTTAATGCGACAGAACAGGCTGACCTCAAACTTTTCCAAAGAAAACCGCACGGAATAACAAGATGTGAACATGAGCGTTGTTCTCGTGTGTAAAACATGACTGAAGGCTTATCTTAGTATGCGAGTGTTCTAAATGTAGCTTATTTTAAGTGATATCAATTTCGACCAGCACAAACGCTTTAACTGGTGTCAATTTTTAATCTCACTATCACCATCAGCCAACCGATCACACTCAATTAAAAATACACTTACACACATACACACATATGTGTCAAAAACAAAGAAATGTGTTAAAAGCAAAGAAAACTGATGCATTAACATGAATTATTTGGATACCGTAGTACTTTGATTGAGAACAAACAGTAACACACATACACAAATACCAACCAATTCACACAAACACACACACACCCAGACACACACAAATCCCCCACCTTTCACACAGACACACACACACGTCGCTGCAGCTTGACAGTTGCCCCCCTGAGGTAGGTTCAAACAAACTGAAAGTAGGGTTGAGGGGGGGGGGCCAAAGAGGTTAAGCTTCATGTTTGAAAGTGAGAAACTAAAAGAGAAAATCCCCCCCCCAACCCAAAGCCCCCCGACCTGGAATCAGAGATGGGTTCTTAGAACAAAACGAACAGATCGACAGATGGGGTAAAGGGCACAGTTTACCTTAAATGTTATCTCTTTCTTTCTTTCATTATTCTCACTTTCTCTGGAACACTGCCCTTTGATTCAGATTGAGGGGCAACGGCATGTCAGATATTTGGAGGTTTCTCAATGAATAGAGGATAGACAGACGGAATATGTCCTCTCAGCCCGTCCTCCATTCGTTGTTCTCTGCTTTCTAACGCTCTCTCCCTCTGTGTGTCCACCTCTTTATCGTACCCCAGCCTCCTTCCACACACAAACACACATAGGCTGAAGAGTTGTTGCCATGGTGACGATCACCTGAAAAACACCTGTGTGCATGACTCACATGTTATACCCTGTGATACTCCGACCTGAGGAGAGAACAAGAAAGAGAGAGAGTTCCTGGAAAAATATTCAACTTAATCTTCTGAATAAATACATAGTCATATATGTGGGCTTTTCTATTTAAGAGGAATAAGTGGAAGCATGACTTTTTCGATATAATGATTGAGAACTAGAACAGCTACTTTGCACCCACACACACACAAATTCATGCTTATACACGTATAAACGTACACACACCCACACACGGATGCAGATGACATACAGGCACACAAACGCGAAACAAAGATACAGAGGGGGTGTAGGGTCGCCATCAAACTCAAAGTCAGCCCTATTCACCACCCTACTCCCACCCACCCATCCATCCCCCATTAAAAAAAAAAAAAAAACGAAACATGAGGACTGTAACCTCCAACGGTTGAATTCTGCTCACGAGTCTCTTTCTCCGGCACCGGACTCAGGTCCCGCTGCACTGTGGGAGAGAGAAGAATCACTTCTCCTTAATTACACCCGCAATTACCCGACTACCCAGATACTAATCTGCATTATTCCTTAAAGAAGAAGGAGAGAAAGAGGAGGACGTGAAATGAGCAGAGGGAGGTAGGGAGGGAGGCGTGGATGCATGGAAGGAAGGAACGAGAGAGAGAGAGAGAACCGGTGTCTCCACAGGGATTGGTGACTTTCGGAAGGGAAAACAAAAGAGGGGAGACAGAAGCGGACGGAGAGAGAATCTAATTAAAGCTAATAGAAGAGAAAAATAATAGGAATGTGTAGTTGGTGGTAATTACAAAGTTTCAGAGATCCTTAACTACCTTGCAGTTCGGGGGATGATTTTAGTTTGGATTCTTTGAATTTAGTCTGAGTGCAAAATGAGAGCGAAGTGCATGAAACCGCCAAGTGCAAATAAAGTTTTCTCATTTAGGAGCTGGCAGTCGTAACACAAACCAAAATGAGTACATTCGGAGCGTACACGAGCACTTAAAATACCTCAGATATAAAGTTTTTCATGGTGAAAACCAGAATTTTTATGTATGAAGCCACAACCTTCAACCACAAGGAGACAATTGTTAACAGAGGAAACAAACCCACCCCCGACGGACCACTAGGGGCTGTGTGTGTGACCGAGGAGTGGGGCCTGCGACGAACATATTCACCCTCTTCAAACCTCTTCAAAACTCAACTTTACAGAGAAAAAAAAAGATAATAACTTCTTTGAGGCTCCACTTTCTCCACTTCTCATGACAAGTGTGTGTTTTTGTGCGCCTAAGTGTGTGTCAGGATGTGTGTGTGTCAGTGTGCATGCTTTCTTGTGTGTCTCGTGGTGTCATTGAGTGGGTGTTTGTATGCGTGTCTCGTGGTTTAATTGTGTGCGTGTTTTCGTGTATCAGCGTCAGGATGTGTTTGTGTGAGTTTGTTGGCGTGTCAGTGTCAGGATGTGTGTGTGCACCTGTGTGTTTTTGTGCATCTGTGTGTGGTGTCTTGTGGTGCAATTGTGTGTGATTTATGTAGGTGTGTTGGGCTGGTTGTGTGTGTATATATACGCTAGCGCTTGTGAGTCCGGTTCTGTTGTGTATCTGTGTTTGTGTGTGTTTACGCTTGTGTGTTTTCTGTATGTGTGTGTCTGTACAGTCGTGTTCACGCGCGTGCGTGTGTGTGGTGTGTCCATATTTGCGTGTTTACACACATGTCTTGTGTGTGTGTGTGTGTGTTTTCAGTGTGAAGCTGGATGACAGAACATCTGCTCCTTATATCCGTCTGCTGCTTTCCACAAAGTGGTCTCTCTCTCTCTCTCTCTCTCCTCTCTCTCTCCTCTCTCTCTCTCTCTCTCGCAGCCTACCACCACAACTCCCTCTCCAAACACAATTGGGAAAAGAGACTTGTTTATCCAACCATTCAAGTCTCGGATCGGCGGGAGATAACGTCTACAGCTATTTTCTTCTATTTTTTTCCCTCTCTCTGTCTCCGTCCGTCCGTCCGTCCGTCCTTCTCTCTTTTGGATGGCGTTTTCCGCCGAGCCACACATCTGTATCTGTGCTCGGCCGTCAAAGAGCTTCCTGCGGCTGATGCAAATGTTTGAAATGCAGCCTTTGCAGAGCGCCGTATACACGCAGTATAAACACAAAGCCATGCGGAGAAACGCGACCCACGTCTCTGACCCCCCTCCTGTGCGCCCCCCGCCCCTCTTGCTTGGCCGTTCTATCGTCCGGTTCTTTATTTCTTTACCATTGCTGTATTATCAGCTATTCTCTATGCCAAAGCTATTCGTTTCAAAGTACTTCTATATTACATTAGCATTGCTTTGACTCGTTTTTGCAGATGCATTTGTCCAAAGTGACTCAGAAGTGAGGCCGAGGGCAGTACAATTAGAGCAACAATCAATCATTTAATATTTGGATTATATTTATAGGTTATATTTTACTATTCCATATCCTATTACTATTCTAGCCAAGACTAGGAATACACCAATGCACGGTCCAAACCTAAGTTCTATAACCGTTTAATTCTATCAACTGCGTCATCGACTTTACTGCATGACACACAATTCATCATATGCACTGCGCTTTTTTGTATTTGTGATGTTTTTCCTTAATAACTCAACAATCTCAACCCACCCATCATCCGCTCCTTAAGGTCAATGACAAAACCCCAACCGACAGACAAACAAACAAAAACCCAGCACGCATTTGAAATGAAAAAAAGGAGAATATGATTTACAACTCGGTGCATCCCAGATAGGAAATGGCTGAAGAAAATCTCAAAGCCATGCCATTATTTATTTTTGAAAGCCCAAACTGATTGCCGTCAGAAAAGTCACCCTTCGAGAACGAGTAAAAAAGAAAGAGGGGGAAACACACACACACACACACACACTGTCTGAAACAGTTCAATAAAGACTCGCCGACGTACGATTTGGATCTTGCTCATATTCTCCTCTCGTCACCAAGATGAATGTATTTGCACAAAATGGATGGAAGGGAAGGGAAAGGCTTTTAATAAATCCACCATCACCACACACACACACACGCACACACACACATCCCCTGCCGCAGACAAGTGGCATTTATTTTAAAAAGACAGCCTGATAAATTAATTTTCTTTATATTATCTAGGAGTACATGGGAGCGAATAATGATGTTGGACTGGGGGGAAAAAAGAACATTTTAGAAACGTGTTCATCCAGATGATGCTCTTATTCTTGTTTTGAAAGGCAAAGAAAGAAAGAATGAAAGAATAAATATTGCAACCGTGTCATTTGGTCACCTTCTTGCTATCTTAAAAGGGAAAAAATATTGTGTGCGTCAGTAAACCAAAGGAAGCAGCTACTTGATTTTTTATAAAAGTGAGCAAAAACATTGAGACGTAACAGGAAAGACAGATCAGATAATTGGCTGAAGGTAACGTATATTATCCCACACCTGCAGACCTGTGCCGACGCACATAGACACACACAAACACCTACAAACACACATTTGCAAGAAAACAAATTACCACGCGAAACCAAGCCGCAAAAAAAAACAACACACAAACATCAAAACTCTGAGCTTGATAAATTCAGCAACTGCTGAGGCAATCATAATACCCATATCAGCTATATCTCTCTCTAACACACGCGCGCGCGCACACACAAACACACACCATCTCAACCATGCCGGCAATATCCTTCAGAGGACACAGAATACTAAATGAATCAATAAAATCGAATGCCCCGAAACCTCAAATCCATTAGGGGCGCAATGAGGCGCATATTACTTCAAAATGGAGTCGCATTAAGTGTCAGATGTCCCTGATAAGACGGCCTTCATCATTTGGATTTTTGCTGTGTTTTTTTCTTTTTCTTTTTTTTGTCCCGCTGGCAGTGGCGGCGGTGTTGACTCCTTATCATTCGCGTCATGAAACACGCTATCTGTGTCTCTCATCGTCCACTGCTGCATGAAGGAGGCCGAGATAGAGGAGAAGGACAGCGAGAGAGAGACTTAGAGAGAGAGGGAGACAGAGAGACTAAGACAGAGAGAGAGAGAGGGGGGGGGGGGGGGGATGAGGGCGGAATCAACAAAAATAAGACATGGAAGTGATAGAAATCGCAGGGTTTTTGCGGTGCACACCTATCGTGAGAGCGCACGTAAGTTTGGCGCCTTCTGTGCGCTCACTCCTTCAGATCAAGAGGGGTCGAAGGTTAGGACGGCGCTCTTATCTTGTTGACTAGTTTAGCCGCATGGGAAAGTGTATCATTGACGAGAGCCGACACTCATTTGAAAACTGCAGAAAAACCGATGGTCTGCAAATATATATTGTTTTAGCTTTAATGACAGCCCACGCGCTTATCTTTTGAAGGTAAGTCCATTTCTACGAAATTCAGTGCATGTGTGTATGTGTGTGCCAATGTGTGTGCTAATGTGTGTGTGTGAGTTTGTGTGTGCATTTGTGTACGTGCGTGACTGCACATCCTAATAAAATCAGATTAAACAGACTTCAACGTATATCCGTTTTATTTCGGGGCCTCGGTGTGACGCAGCGAAACTGAATCCTCTCTGAGAAAAAAACCCAGATAATTCTCAGAACCGAAGCATTTCGGTAAAGCGGCCGTCGCGAGGAGACCCGGCGTGACTACAAAATGAAACGCAGCATTTGCTCGCTGCCTTTTTCCGCCGTGCGACAGTTTAACGCTTCAATGCAGATCTCGATGTAGCGGTAATGACCGAGCCCCGGAAAAACGTTGCCCCTGTGATTCGCTTACCGCCCCCGCCCCCAACCCTCACCCCCGCCCTCTTACCTCGACACCCCCAGGCTCCCCCCCCCTCTCCATGCGACGCCATAACCTTAATCGCAATGCCTTTCACCTTGCCATTCTCCCTTTCTATCGCTCCTTTGTGCCTCCTCCTCCTCCTCCTCCTCCTCCTCCTCCTCCTCCTCTCCCGCCCGTCTCCCCCGTTCTCCCCCGCTGCGTGTTTGTTTATCCGGTCTCCCCCTATCCCCCCCTCCCCCCTCGCCTCTCTGAGGAGCGCTTTATCTGGCGGCCCCACCTTTTCACAACGCCGCACCCGCAATCACAAGTATCGCCCGTAATTATCTCCACCTCCCCCGCCATTCCCCCTCCACCACCGGTCCCACCCGACCCACTGTCCCCCAAACCCCTCCCCCCTGTCGTATTTCCCTCTATTCCCCGCGCACCCCCGCCTGTATCACCGGCCCTCATCTCGGGGCCCCGCGGATTATACCCGTTCCGCCAGCCGGGGGCCGCCGCGGCTCGCCCAGGTCCCCACGGAGAGAGAGAGAGACAGAGAGAGAGAGAGAGAGAGAGAGAGAGAGAGAGACATAGGGAGAGAGAGAGAGAGAGAGAGAGAGAGAGAGAGAGAGAGAGAGAGAGAGAGAGAGAGAAATAGGGAGACAACTCGGGACGAGCAAGAAGACGCAGGAGCGAGGATGAAGAGGAGGAAGAGGAGGAAGAGGAGGAGGGAGTGGGGAGAAGGCCGACGGAGGCTCTAAACGACCTGGGGTCGGTGGTGGTGTGGAGTGGTGGTACTGGGAGTGAGGGGGGGGGATGGGGGAGGGGACAGACTACCGATGGTGGCAGATTGCGGCCTTTCACCCCCGCCTCTGACCCGGTGCGGCCGACGGGCCGGACCCCCGCCCAACACACGCCGTTAATTGCTTTGTTTTGTGTCAAGCTTTCGCCAACGCTCTCTTTATCACAATCGACTTCTGCGTTCCTGCCATCCCCCCCCCCCCCCCCCCGGGTACATATTACAGCCCTGGCTCCCCTGTCAAAGTCGCCGTGACCTTCACGAGGCGGAAAACGCACGGCCGCGGCCCGCGGCCCACGCAGACCCCCGCTACCCGCCACACCCACCCATTGTGCCCAATAAGAAAACCAATTAATGACTTATCCATCCATCTCAATGTCAAGTCTTTCTCTGAGCTTCCACACTATTATGTCTGTTTCTCCGACGGGCCGTTAATTAACTCCACCCCGTACTTCCGCGCCCCCCCACACCCCACACCAACAGCCCCCACCCCTACATATATATTTATATATTTAGGGATCGGCATGATAGCGTGAGGAGAGTTTGCAAGGCCCCGGTAAAGTGGCAACACGCATACACACACACCCACACACGTTTCTTCTTGTCTGTCTAAACATGTTCTGAAAAACACACACACATATACACCGACAAACACACGCACATGCAAATGCACACATCAGCACATACACACACACACACACACGGTTCCTCTTGTCTACGCACATGTTCCTCGACACACACACACAAACCCCTACACACATCTACGCTCTTGCTAAAAGTTCTCAGGGCGTTGGCACACTGAGGTGGTGGTGGATGTGGTGATGGTGGTGGGCGGGGAGTGAGCTATGAAAGGATTTAATGAACACAATGTCTGAAGGGGATTTCAATGGAGAAGCCCCCCCCCCCCCATCCCCCCCACATGATAAGACTCAGAGTCGTTAAAGAGCGAGCAAAGTGCCGCGCATCTGCCTTTTAAGGCGGGGACGAACTGTTTAATATATTTATTTATATATTTTAGATAAAAGTGGGATTTCTTCCCTCACCTTTTGAACGTGAAACCCATAAAATGCTTGTCATCTATGAAGGAGGGGAGGGCGTTTAGATTTTCGCCTTTTATCGTATTCAGATTAATATATGGGAGTGAAATGTCAACGATGACAGACAGTTCACTTTTGACTCCTTCCTGTTTGAAGCGATTCCTGTCCTCTCTCAACCTCTTTCTCTCTCTGTCTCTCTGTGTCTCTCTCTCACTCTCTCTTTTCATCGTTTAAAGGGTGCCGTTTCCAGGGACGGTTTAGACAGTTATCTTTATCGTTTTTTCGTTGACTATTTAACAGTTGTTCGTTTATCTGTGTTTGGTTACAATTTAATAGTTGATGGCTATCCCTTTCAAAAAAACACGGCCCTCTACGTTTATGTGCAAGATGGCTGTTTGTATTCCAATAGCATCATTTTGAAACTGAGACAAAGCAAAGCTGAAACTACTATGCTTGCGATTATTTATTCAAAAGAAGAAGAAGAAGAAGAGAGAGCAAAGAGAATAGTGGCCATAACCTGTGGCTAAGTTCACCCTTGGATGTCAAGCCGGATCGGTATCACTCCATATTCCTTTTTAATTAAAATACGTATTGTCCTAGGGGATAACTATTATGAAATGTATTCCAATATTTAAAATTACGGCCGCCACAAAGAAATGTTTTTCTTTGCCTTTTTATTTTTTTTAAATTCTGTTAATAAATTATCACACAGCTTCGACCGCGGCGCGCCGTATCTTTCTAATTTTCCTAATGTAATTCATTGCTCAGCACACGGATTCAAAAACACTCATTAATTTGTGTTTGATAATTTGCTATTTTCATAGCATGACATGAGTGCATTTTATTCCCTTTTAAACTTTGCCTGCACAAGTTTAATTAAGTGAAAAAACCCTTCTGTGTTATCAACATCGCAAATTAGAGGCGTTGAAGAGCAGGAAAAACGCACAAGACACCAGATAGCTCGAGGAAGTATACATTTCAAGGTAATTTTACATTGACCTGGGAAAGGGGAAATTGCAGAAGAGCATGGATGCGTCGAACATAATCACAATTAATTAAAGATTTTTCTTATTTCTATGGTAGTTTCAATTTCCCCCGACATTGTCCATACGTCCCAGAGCTAAACAGTGGACATTTCCAGTATATGTATGCACTGGGCCAATGCGGAGAGGAGGACTTACGTATTAGACAGTTTTGCGTGTCTGACGTCCATAGTCAGATGGGAAACACACCAGCTGCCATAGCAACCAAATGTATGGAAGCAATGGAGGATTGGACTGCAATTCCAACTTGACTTGAGAATGGTTTCTGAAAGAACCAGATACAAAACAACAACTTGCTCCTAAGTTCCTCCTAATCGTCTTTGACTTGCAGATTTTTTTATTTTTCAATAATTTAACAATTTAATACATTTCAGGAAGCTTTCCGCTGGAAGTTTTAACTATCCTGACCCCTAAGGAAAAGACGCCAGGAGTACCGGTAAAATGTCAAACTTATTCCACTATCTAACTTTTTATACTATAGAATTAAATACGATGACTATCATTATACTATATAATATGAAAGTCCCTTAGAAGGAAAAGTCTCCAGGGATTACATGTCACCAGAGCCAGCCAATCAGAGGCCAGGGTTTTGTGAGGGAAGAACTGAACAATGGATCTATTCCTCCTCCTTCTTCATATCTTATTCTGTTTTTCTTTTCTTCCTCCAGACAGGGAGACGACAAATTGAGCAACAGCCCCCGAATTCTAAGCAGCCATTTTAGTTTATTTTGTGGGCAAATTGTCCAGCGACGTCTGTGAGTGCTGAGCTTGTCGTCAACATTGCAGGGAGAAGAAAGATGGGGGAGAAACAGAGAGAGAGGGAGGGAGGGAGAGAGAAAGAGAGAGTGCGAACAGACACGCAAAACGATGTCCTCCGCTCCGAGGAGGGCGAGAGAGAGGAGTTGGTGAGAGACGGACCGGGCTGAAAGAAAATGGCCTCGGCAAACTGCCACCGGTTTCCAATTCTGCCGACTGCCGTACACAGAAACCCCCCCCCGACACAGACACACACGAGAAGCATCCACGCAAATCCTAATTCTTAGTTCTCCACCTCAACACACACTGACTGACATTTTCCTTTTCTTTGTAATGCTCTCCAGGGTTCTCTGTTGCCCCACCACCACCTTATGGGTGGGGGTGGAGCTGTGGTGGAGGAGAGGAGGCGGGGTTTAGGGTGGTGCCACTTAGCCCTTTGTTGCACTTCCCTTTTTTTATTTGACAATGTTCTTTTTAATTTATTTCTTTGTTCTTCGTTCGGTTATTCTAGTTTTGGGTGGAGTTTAACGCGGCGATCGTAATCACTCAGTGGGTTTCCATCGCAGACTTTTTTTTTTGTTCCCGCCTTTTTTGTCTAGGGGACCCAGCGTGCGCCCGGAGGCCGTCAACGGGGGGCTTACAGGAGCGCTGCATACCACAGGTAAGGGGTGTGTGTGTGGGGGGGGAATGGGGCATAATAGGATTTCCCCAGCCCACCCTGCCACCACCACAGCCCAGCGAGACCCCCACATGTAGAGCTTAAACACACGCATGTGTCTACAGTTAAAGCTTACAAAGTAAACGATGAGGAAAAGGGAGTCTGGGGGGGGGGGGGGGGGGGTGATAATCTGCAGTTAGAATTAGAAGCGATTTTTTTACATTCTTTTTTTCTTTTTGTTAAAGTGAAGTTCGGGGCTGGGGGTGTGTGCCGCTTTGGAACTCTACTGGAAGTGTGAGCGTGTTTTACGTATCCAAACAGCTCCGTGTTTGGTCAGTTAAAAAGAAAAACGGGAGGGATTTTAGTGTGGAAAAGCCGCTTCACGCCATGGTTGTTTAATTTGAGGAACTACGGTATGCTTAACGGGACGTATGTGAAGGTAGTCCGGGTTCACCTATTGTCTGCGTTCATCTGCCCTGCACGCCATCTAGTTGAGTTCCCAGTGACAGTATTGCTTTACTATTACTATTGCTGTTCAGTGTTTTACCTTAGTTATGATTCCAAAGAACAAAAAAAAGTGCATTCTGGGATATATTTTGAGGTTTCGATTGTCATCCCCGCAGAGGAACTACGGAGCACCGAATTTTACTTTTGTTTTCTCCAACACACACACACACGTACATACACCCACACACACACGCACACACACACACACACACGCACACACGTACATACACACAAAAGAATACACATTTCAACGGGCCCTGAGTGTATCACAAATGCACGCTCAAACATGCGTTCGCTCATAGACAAATACGGAGGCAAACAAAGTACAGAGCAGGTAAAGCTTTTTTTCCATTACTTTCTCTGTCTCTCTTTCTCAGCCTGTCTCTCTCTCCCTCTGCCTGTCTGTCATTCGTCCCGGTGTGCCGGAGGCCTTGATTAATGGCCTGCTTTAATGAATACTCTTACAGTACTTAGTGCACAGACCTTGCAATTAGCTTTGGCCTAAAGAGTGTAATCACCTGAGCTTATCCCAGATCCTTATCCACACACCGACAGACAGACTCAATGACAAACAGCCTGTGTGTGTGTGTGTGTGTGTGTGTGTGTTTGCGTTTGCGTGAGAGAAAGAGAGAGAGAGAGAGAGAGAGCATGTGCATGCTTGCATAACATAAGGGGCTGCATGAGCCAATAATGCTCTAAGTGACTTTTAAGTGTTCAACTACTTCTTGTGTTAGTTGTATGAGTACAAATACCAATAGTAATCCAGCACTAATACACTAATAGGTGTACTAATAATGAAAAAAACAGTCCTGTTCATTCACAGAGTCGACAAAAAAAATGTGTGTTCTTGTTTCCCGTGTAACTTTATCTTATGAATGAAAACAGGGGCCCACAGACCGTATATAGAAGTCATAGAGCAGCAACAATGGACATCAGCGGGGCTATTGTCGTTAGCTTAGTGTTGTACGCGTCCGAGATGGTGGATGGCCACCAACCGGCATTGGGTCTTTCAGTTGTACGTGGTATATATTTTTTGAGGTGTGCGCTATTGAATGTGCAAACCACAATAAACAATCGCCAAGGGGTTAATTCACAAAGGAATAAGCCCGAGTAAATTATAAATAAGTCATTCCTTCTGGTGTGTTTTTATAGATTTATTTATTGTTATTATTTTCTGTGTTCTCAAACCCATATAGTGTATCTGCATCGGCTAGGGCGGCACAGAAAGTGTTCAATAACTGAGGCAAGCCAATTGGACACACGCACGCGTTGACACGTTAATGCTCAGTGTTGGAACAAACAAAAGCAACGCCTCCGCCGTGTTTTAATGGCGGGTGAGTCAGGGAGGGAGGGAGGGAGAGAGGGAGGGACACCAGAGGAAGGTGGGGAGGAGGGCGGGGGAATGGGCTGTGGAAATTCCACAGCATTAATTACAAAATGATTAGACAGTACTTTTGTAGCGGCGGCTGTATCATTTAATTGAGAGACAAATAATGATCACAATTTCGGGGGAACTTGTAATTACAAAAACAACTCAAATCTTATCGGGGGGGGGGGGGGGGGGGGGGGGGGGGGGGGGGCTTGAATACGCACACACACACACACACACACACACTAAGACTCAAAAAAAGCACAAATTAAAGAAGCACTTATGGCTCATGCACACACACGCGCACAAGGTTGTCCTAAGCTGAGGGCCGCCTTGGTGAGGATTATGCCGTGAGCACTTTACCCAAACGATCCGTGGCGTGGTGCCGTCCCAACAGACGAGACACACAGACAACTGATGCTCCGATTGCACCACCACAACACCCCCATCCACCCAGCCATCCTCCACCACCAGCTCGAACCACGGCCCACGTTGTGCTGTCAGGAGCTGTTACAACACGCGGTTGTTATCTGACATGGTTGAAACACGCGCAACACAACAACACAACCCACCCCCCCACCGCGACTTATCATAAACCAACAATGATTTAAGTGAATATTAAATAAAGCAGAATCAAATGTTCACAGGCAGGGTTTGTGTGTTGGTGGGTGTGTCTGTATGTGTGTGAGAGCGTGTATGTGTTTGCTTGTATGCGTCAGAGAACAGCTTGGAACAGGAACAAGAATAGGAAGAACACAGACACACACACACACACACACACACGCACACGCACCTTCCCAATGGGAGTCTTCGATTGAGATTTTTATATGGATTGGCAAAGGTATAGAAACCGTTGGTGTCTTTATGCCAAGCAAAATATCCCCCTAGCAGAGCACGGGCGTTCAAAGGGATTGGGCAATGACCTGGGATTCACTGGCTGTGTGGACGCAGAAGACACTCGGGGAAGTGGAGGTAAGGAGCGATCATACAGTTTAAAAAGTGTGTTTCTAAGCGACACCGGCCTGATTCTGGTTCCGAGAGATCGTCATTGATCAACGCTTCTCCACCTTAAAGGCCTCATTCACAGCAGGGAGCAGGTTCCAACCGTTGTGTCTGTGATTGTTGTCACAAATGGGAGATTTACGAACTTTGTCTAGCCACCCTCTAGGCAAAGATATGTTTCATGTGTGTGTCTGTGTGCCATAGCCCAAAGCGTTTGGCCATGACACACAGTCACACACACATAAAACATCAATGTATTGGGTGTGGGTGAGAGGCAACAAATTACAACATTTCGGTAGCATTAACGGAGTTGGGCATCGCTATTTAAGTGCTAGGGGCGGAATGCCGAGAGCATGGCTGGCTTACTCTAGTGTCCTCGTAAACACAGTCATTACATCACGGCTTGTTAGCACAGCAACGCCCCCACCCCCAAACACACAAGTACACACACAGAAGACTGGGCAGTAAATCACAGGTATCCTCGGCAGGCCCAGACAGACAGGAGCAATTGATGTGAGAGAAGAGTTGAAGGGCTACAACCGCGGCGGCACATTTCTTGATATTGAAACACCTGCAGGTTGAGGTGGAGGGGGAGGGGTGGGGTTTTGATTTATCTCTTTCTTTGGCGGGAGGTTTGTGTTCGTGATATGTTTGTGAGCCGTTATCTTCGAAGTCGAAGTCGTCTGAGGATGGAACTCAAAAACAAACTTTCTTGCATATCTTGAGGTTTAATCTACTTTTATCTCTTTCAATAACTCAGTTTTGATGACACGTGTCATGCGCTGGGGGACAGAGTGCACCAGACACGCAAGCACACAGTCAAACACACAAAGACATTCTGGACAGTAGGGATCAGCATAAATTAAAATCGATTAATATAGAATACGTTGTAAGTCTGGCTAGTTTCTCAGGCTTTGGGTACACAAATGTCTAGGGGGGGGGTTAACCTGCCCCAGACACAAACCCCGCCCCCCTCCCCACATCATTCCACCAACCCCTTCGTTGCCGAGCCTGTGGACATCTCCCCCTTTGCACAGACAGAGCGGTATTGTGTTGCTATGTGCAGGGAGTCTCCTTCTAACCAACACCGGGAGGCAACCCGGACACCGGCGTTAACACACTGGGAGCACGCACACCGTGCACCTGCAACCAATGCATGCTCCTGCACAGACAGCTCACACACACATACAGACACATGACTCGCATGCGCGCACACACACACACACACACACACACACACACACACACACACACACACAGTAGGAGGCAGCTGAGCCTCTACATGCCAGGTGGCAGAGGAGGCCTGAGGCTGTGGGAAGAGAGAGAGAATGAAACAGTGTGTCTGTGTGTGTGTGTGTGAGTGAGAGAGAGAGGGAGAGAGAGAGAGAGAGTTGGCTGCTCTTGAAAGGCAGAGGCACCAAAGGCCCGGCCGCTGCCCAGGTTTTGGATGCGGCCGTGCTGGGAGCTCCGGAGGGCTTTCCTGGGCAGCCGTCGGAGGAAGCGTGGAGGTTGGCTGCGGTGTGTGTGTGTGTGTGTGTGTGTGTGTGTGTGTGTGTATAGATACAGATATATATATCCATACAGTATATATGTTCATGTTGTGTGTCAGTGGAGTGGGTTTAGGATAGGTTCTTGCTGGTGTAGAGTGGGGACGAGGAGGCTGTAACTGAGAAGTGTGAGCCCAACTACAGCTGTCCTGTTCTGGGTCGGACCCCTGGTCAGTGGGACTCTGAGCTGGACCAACCCCACCATCGCCACCACCACCACCACAGCAGCATCAGTGGGTACGCCCCCCCCCCCCCCCTGGCTCGCCGGACAACTGAAGGAGGGCCCCGGCCCCTCTCTGCCCCCGGAGGCTCCTGCAGGATGTTTCCTCGCCACGTCGCATTGTGTTCACATCTCTAGCACCACAACACAATCAGAAATAAGATGGAGCCCATTGTTTACTCTCTCTCTTCCTCTCCCTTTACCCCGTCTCTCTCCGTCTCTCGGCCTTTCTCCTGCGCGCCCTCCCTCTGTCTCTCCCTCTCTCCGACCCTCTGTCTCTCTGTATGTCTCTCCGACCCTCTCTCTGTCTCTCTAGCCCCCTTTCTCTCTCCGTGTATGTCTTTCAACCCCCCCTCTCCCCCTCTCTCTCTTATTCTGTGTATCTCCCTCCACCCCTCTCTCTCTCTCTCTCTGGATGTCTCTCCACCCCTCTCTCTCTCTCTCTCTCTCTCTCTCTCTCCCTCTCTCTCTCTCTCCCACCCCCACCCCCCCCCCCCCCCCCCCCCCCCTCTCTCTCTCTTTGGATATCCCTCCGACCTCTCTCTCTCTCTCTCTGTGCATCTCTCCCCCCCCCCCCCTCTCTCTCTGTGGATGTCTCTCTACCCCTCTCTCTCTGTCTCTCCATGTCTTTCTACCCCTCTGGGCACCAGTTTACAGTGCGCCGGCCGGGTTCGAGGACAATCGCTATGCTAATGAGCTGCGGAGTGGAAACCCAACACCTGCAGATAAGGACCCCTGTGTGTTCGCACCTGGCCGGGGCGAGGTGATCAGATAAGGTGGACCGGCCGAGTGAGAGAGAGAGAGAGAGAGAGAGAGAGAGAGAGAGAGAGAGAGAGAGAGAGAGAGAGAGAGAGCATAGATACAGTATCCAGATGGATTGGGTACTATGGTACGTCCACAAATTCACATGAACACATGCGCACACATACACACGCATCCATATGTAAGACACACACACACACAAACAAAGGCAAACGCATATGCACACACAATAGCACATGACTGTAAAATTATACACAAACACACACAGGCAAACGTGTGCAGACTCAGAGAAGCACACAGGCACACACACACACACACACACACATAAATTGAAACACAAATGCAGACACATTCACACAAACGTATACAAATTCACAGGCTCACAAACACACGCTGACACACAATCACACAGTAACAAACTCACGAACTCCAGCAGTCTCACATTCAGTTAAACACACACACACACACACACACACACACACACACACACAGGTCACCTCCAAGAAAATGGCTGCAGGCTTTAAAACCATAATAATCAGCACCATAAAAACAATCTTTATAGAACTCTTTCTCACACTCCTGTCCCGTTGTGTTTACTGCAGCTGGCCTGGGCGTCGGCGCGGGCTCGTAAAGAGGAGGGGTGGGAGAGAGAAGGGTCCCTGTGTGTTTTATCTAGCAGGGTACAGTACACCCTACACATCAAACCACCAGGGGAGCGATCGCATCTCAGCCCCTTGTCCCCCGCGCCCCCTAAACTCTCCAGTGACACAAACAAGACCCCGTCCCACCGGAGTGAGGGCAGGGGAGGGCCATGGGTGCCGAGGACGAAGAGCAGAGGTAGACGAGGGAGGACAGTGGAGGTGGAGAAGGATGGGGGCAGGTGGAGGAGGTGGAGGGGAGGGGGGAAGAGGAGGAGGTGGAGGACAAGGGGAGGGAGGATGAAGAGGATTTGGGGGAGGAGCACATGGGGAAGGAGGAGGTGAAGTTGGAGGAGGAGGACACAGGGAGCGAGGAGGAGGAGGGGTGGAGAAGGTGGAGGATTGGGCTGATGAAGACGACAGACAGAAAGAGGTGAAGGATGTGGAGGTCAAAGAGAAAGAAAAGCGCAAAAAAGCAAAGAACAGATTTTCAGTATTTACATTCTGATCAAAAAAGGAGAATTAGGATTAGACACACACATACACACACACACACACACACACACACACACACACACTGCCACCAGTGTCTATGGTCCCAACCAGAAAAATGGGATTAAAAAATGGAGGGCTTGAAAGACATGAATTAACAGAGTAGGCCGACGGGGTATTCTGGTCCGGGACTCGCGTAAACTGAGCCATGTAAAGTGAACGCCGGAGGACATGCTGGTGTGTGTGTGTGTGTGTGTGTGTGTCTCTGTGTGTGTGTGTGTGTGTGTGTGTGTGTGTGTGTGTGTGTGTGTGTGTGTGTGTGTGTGTGTGTGTGTGTGTGTGTGTTTGTGCGTGTGTGTGCGTGTGCGTGTGTCTGAGTGTGTGCTTGTGTGTGTGTACTGAAGGCTGGCCAGCCTCCAGAACTGGTCGATTGAGACCTACAAACACACACATAGAAAGAGAAAGAGAGACAGAGACAGAGCTAGAGAGAGAGAGAGAGAGAGAGAGAGAGAGAGAGGCACACTGCTCTGAGCTCTAATTGAAGGTAATGGCTGGGAAGAGCGACCTTCAATCGTGCGACTCCTCACACAACACAAGCATAACCACTGTTCCTCAATCTGACCCCCACAACCTGGGGAGAGAGACACAGAGGGAGAGAGCGAGAGAACGAGAACGAGAGCGAGAGAGAGACAGTGAGACAGAGAGAGAGAGAGAGACACAGCGAGAGAGAAAAAGAGAGAGAGAGACAGCGAGAGTGAGAGAGAGAGAGAGAGAGAGAGAGAGAGAGAGGGGCTTGCTGCGGGTGAGTGTGTACTGCGTAAAGATGGGTGGTGGTGAGGGAGGTGAGGGATAGGGTGAGGAAGGGAGTGTCTATCCCCCTCCTGTCTGTCTCCAAACGACTAAACGGTCCTACACAGTGTTCGTCTGCCCAACAATTGCGCAATTGTGTTCCCCCTCTATGAGTGGTGAGGGGTGGTGATGGGGGGAGGGGGGAGGGGGCGGGAGCTGACCGACAGGTGGATGGACAGACAGACACACAGATTAGGGGGCGATGGTGAAATGTGGGGGTGGGGGGGGGGGGGGGGGGAAGGGGGAGAGAGAGAGAGAAAGAGTTGGAAAGAGCAGAAATCGAATTTTTGCCAGTTTTTGCAACACAGCTCAATGAGTTTGATCTCCATGCAGAATCCTTCCTCGTGTTCTCTCTCTCTCTCTCTCTCTCTCTCTCTCTCTCTCTCTCTCACACGCACGCACGCAATCCTGCAGTCATTTCAAATAGATTTCAAGAGGTTACGGAATGCCCTGTGTTCATATTATGTGCATTCGTCTCTTGTCTGTTTGCTTGTGTGGGTGCCTGTACGTGTGTGTGTGTGTGCTTTGCTTCGAACATTTGTGTGTGTGCGTGTGTATGTGTGTGTGCGCATACGGCAGCGAGCAGACAGGGATGAAATCAACTTCCCCCCTCCCCGCTCCGGCCGGCTGCTTGGGTCGACTGGCTTTAACGCGCAGAGCGCACTGGAGCGGGAAATCCAGATTCCGGGCCTATCAGCGAAATAGCACATATATGAGTGACTCACCCTCCTCCTCCAACACCACCAGCTCCCTGCTTAAGACGCCCTAATCAGGCCTGCCACCACCGCCTCCTCTACCACCACCATCCCATCACTCCCCAGCCATCACCGCCACTCCCCCCAACGCCCCCCAAGATTGACTCCCTAGGGCGGGATGGTGCTCCTTCGAACCTCGCTGTGTCCAGGATTGCGTTTGCTTAACTTTTTTTGAAACTGAAGGCCACTGAATGCATTTGGATGAATAAATACATATTCCAATACAGTGCGTCTAACACAATGCATTTTTGGTAGCGCTTGTACACAACAACCTGCGAGATTAACAGGACGTCCACATTCAGAAGGTAGAGGAGAAAATAAGTTAGAAATACAGAAATAAGGACAAAGTTAAATGTTTTAAAAAAAATTAAGTAGATTCCTCCCTTGGTTGGCAAGGGTCATTTTCAACTTGTGAGCGAGAGAGAGACAGAGACAGAAAGACAGAGATAGAGAGGGACAGAGAGGGAGAGAGAGAGACAGAAAGAGAGAGAGAGAGACAGAGAGAGACTGAACACAACTATCTATCGAGTACAATGAATGCAAATGTTGATTAGTTCATCCACCCCCTTCCCCTCAATATAATCTTTCATAACCAAAGTCGCACTTTTCGCCTTAATTACCGGGTATCTATGATCCAGGGTCCCAGGTTGCCGCCGGCAACACACATGCACGCACACATACACACACACACACACACACACACACACATAGAAAACACAGCCCATCAGCATTAAACCTTTGATAATTAGGCGGACAAAATGAACTTTCATGCTTTTCTTTGCGAGCGGCCGCAGATCTGGGCGAGGTAATTGCCGCGGTTGTAATTAAAAGACCCAATCATTCCAACTGCCTTTGGATTTTTTCTCCTGCCGTTCCCTCACCGAAAGAACAGGAGAAATTAGACCCTAATCCTCATAGCACTGTCAGCGCCCCACCCCCCTCCCTTCCTCCTATACATCCCCCTTTAACCGCATCGTCTTAGCTCTTACTTAAAGTTACACACACACACACACACACACACACACACACCTATACACACACACCTGCTGACACACACACACACTCGCACACTCTCCGACACAATATTTCCGGGGACCGGAATTGTCACTAAATAGACAATCCCCTTTTTTTTTTCCTGCTCTTCCTCGTGGTCTTTGTGCTCTTCACCTCTTCCTGCCGCGGAGAGAAGTATAATATAATATAGAGACTATTATGTGCTTTAAAAAGTCATTACCGCCTTTGAAATGGGAATCTCAGGGAAGGCCTGTTTTAAACAGAGGCTCTCACACAATGTGCCGGGGCCTGGATTGAGGGGGGGCGGGCGGTTGTGTGGATTGTCCATTTTGGGTGGGGGGGGGGGGGGGGGGGGAGTGAGGGTCGTGGCATGCAATTAAGGGCAGAATGGATTAGTTTCCCCCCCCCCCATCCTTTAATAAAAGTTATTGAAACACAATGACGGGGAGTGAGAGAGAGAGAGAAAAGAGAGGGACTCTTCCCTTTAACCCCACCCCACCACCAATCAGCCCTTTTTATGCTCATCATCTTTATTGACGGCCTTCCTCTCCCTGGTAAAGCTGCTCGCTCTCACGCTCTCGTCCCCCACCGTACTCACACACACGCTCTGGAAGTGACACTTTTTGCATTTCACGCCATCAGGCTCCGAGGCAAGTTCTGGCCCCCGCTCGTGGAGACAGAGAGAGCGAGAGAGTGAGAGAGACAGAGAGAGAGAGAGAGAGAGAGAGAGAGAGAGAGAGAGAGAGAGAGTGAGCACGTTTATAGCCTTTTCAGGTCGTGGGGTTTGGGGGGGGGGATTTAGCAGGAATACAAAGATGTCAGAGGGACATGGGAGAAGGGGAGTAGGGGGAGGCGCTGCTTGTGTCTCTCGACGGCTATTCTCTGGCGCTCAGGCATCACCCCCGAGTCACACACAATCCCCAAAGTTTGGGGAGTTGACACGGGAAATGAGTTGGCCAACTGTATTTGCAAGGCTCTCCAGAAAACAGCTGCCGTGGTTGGTTTAAGAAAATGAGAAAAGTGAAAGCCTGCCGCAGTTTGTGTGTCTGTGTGTGTGTGAGCGGTAAGTATGTGTGCATCCCTCCCTCTCTCTTTACAGCACCCAGTGATGATTTGTTTTGTTTAGGTGAAGGCGACCTGACTGCAAGCCATTACCCACACCACCACCACCACCTCCATCACCACCACCTCCACCACCGTGTTATCCTCCTCGGGACTCTGAAACCACCGAGCATCATAAAGTACACCTTTAAGTAACCGGGGATGTGGGGGGAGTTGGCAAAAATTAGCACCAACCCGCGAGGCTGCTTGATGATCCTCAGAGGGGAGAGGGGAGAACGGCTAATATCTTCCCGGCGTAACCTCGCAACGCAGGGGGGCTTACGATTAAACACCCGGCATATATTAAATTAAAACACGACCCGTACCCCCCTATCCCCCACACTCTCTCGCTCTCCTTCTCTTCGCCCCCCTGCTCACACCTCCTGAAAGAACAGGTGAACTAAATCAAAGCAGAATCCGTTTAATCGTCACAGGTGTAAGACGCAGTGCCGTGGCGGCGGCGGCGGCCGTGATTACAGGCGGCTTCGGGGACGGGATCCGGCGGCGGCGAGGGTTAATCCATACACACCCGCCCCCCCGCCATGAATGGAAAAGCTTGTCTGATCCCCATCGAAATCTCCCCCCGCAATGAATGATTGGAGTCAAAGGCGTCGCCGGGGAGCGGAAGACACAAAAATAGAAGAAGAGGAAGAAATGTGTCTCCGGTTTTTGTTCAGCTTCTTCATCTTTCGGGGCTGGAGGTGCAGCCGATGGTGTCATCAGCCTGCCCTACGAGCGATGGGATGCGTGTGCAGTAACTAGGCTGATTGTTTTGTATGGTAGAATTTGTACAGCGCAAGAGGCAGAGGAAAAAATGCATCTGTTGCATGCACACACACTCACACACAAACACACACACACACACACACACACACACACACAGAGGCTTTATGTGCAAATGGGTGAGTGCGTTTCGGTGCATGTGTACTCTTTGGCAAATGTGACCCTCTGAAACACACACACAGAGAAAGCAATTGACACACACACGCACACACACACACACACACACTAGAAAAAACACAATTCATCCACACAGACACACACCCACACAGCTCCTCCATCACTCCTGCCATGGCCCTTCATCGCGGCAGCGCAGCCTAATCACTCACGCTGTATCCTAACCAAAACAAAATGGTGCCGACCAGTAGCTTTTAGCGCTGTTTACACTCCTAACTCCCCCGCCCCGCTAAACCTCCCTCCTCCTCCCCCTCTCGCCTCCTACTCCCACACGTAGCGTCTTGCGGCGCGACCGTGGCGGGTGATTAATTTGGGCTGCGCGCAGACAGGTAAACACAGGCCTATTTACACGGCTTAACCGGCCCGCCATATTTATACTCGGCAGGACTAAGCTTCAGATAGAATATCCTCAAACCTCCCATCTGTTTATTTTCTCGGACTCGCTCCTCGAAGGCGGCTCCGTTCTGCTACAACCCTGTTTCCCTCTCAAACCTTCGACTCCCCCCCCTCCCCACTCTCACCATGCAACCCCACAGACCCTGACCGCACTCTTCTGCCTGTTGCGCTCACTTTCTTCCTTTGGTTGCAGTTATGGTGATTGTCTCTCTCTCACGCTCGCTTGGCCTTTGCCTTCCAGGTCAGTTTGTTTTGATCAGAATCCCCTTTTTTTCTTTTTTTTCGTTTTTCCTTACTAAAATAGTCCTGACCTTATGTCGGCACGGCTGGCGACGACAGAACACATCGTGTCGGGCCGTCTGTCCGTCTGGTCTGAAGACTAGTCTGCTCTAGAGGGAAGAGCTGTCTGGTTATTCCGGTTGGGTCGAGGAGGCCAAAGGCCAAAGGCTAGAATTCAGTCATGTCTCACTTTCCCTTCTTCTGCCACTTTCTCTAATGTGATTTATTTTACAGGTTTTTTTTTCGGTACGGAAAAAGTCTTGCCAATCCAGTTCGGTGGCTGCAGTCAAAGCGAGAGCGCCAAACCAGGGTTTGATGTACAACAGACTCAGAACTCTCCCTGTTTCCACGTGCCATGCCAGGAGATGGCCGCGCTGCGTGGATGCCTTTTAAAGGGTGTTATGGGCTGGGCCGCATTTCCTTGACCGGTTCAACAAAGGACATACAGCTGGTATTGTCGAATCTGAAACACCCTTCTGTGAGTCTGGGGATTCATGCAAAGGTGTCCTCACACTTAAAGCTGCTGTAGGTATGATTCGAGAGTTATAAAGAGCCGGCAGGAAAGAGAAGAGGGTACGATTTGGAACCAAAAAAGGCACAAAAAACGTCAAGCTGGAAGCAGACTTAAATCTAAGGTGACTCAGGCGCAGTCAACTTAAAACCCATATTCTCACAGCACATTTCACTCACTAATAGCTGATGGCGATGCCATTTCAAAAAAATGACATTCAAATGGTAGGTCGTAACTTGACCTTACAGCACCATTAACTAAGAGGTGAGCCATTGCAGCACTATGTGGGTATGATGCATAGATCCCCGACCGCAACACATGACCCTCCCTGCTCCGTTGCCTCATTCCAGTTTTACATGTGAGCACACGCGCCTCTCTTGTCATACCTGGCATTCTTACTGACACTAAACTGACACACACCCACACACACACACACACACACACACACACACACACACACACAGACACACACCCTGTTCTCAAAGGAGGACATGGGAATCAGGTCATAGGTGAGTGAGCGAGAGAAGGCAAGGGCCTTTCGTGTGGTTTTTACTGTAGTCTGCTTCCTGATGATACCTGATGATAATGTAGGCACTAATCTACCTATGGTGACTTTTCACGATTGTTCATGTCCATTAGGTTTAGCCATCTATCTTCTGAAGTGCACTCTCGTACGCCCTTTAAAGACATCAGACAACTTGTTGTACATGTATTGCAGACACAAAAAGAGGACGAATGCTTTACATATAGGAACACTTTCCTTCCCCCCCTCAAATACACATACCAGGAGTTTTTTCAAAACACGATGATTGTGATCATTTTGCCTGTTTATCAGCGGGGAATACGTCTTCTCTCGTTCCGTAGCGCAGTACCGCAGCCGTACCCAGCTGCAAGGTCAGGGAAAGATGGGTTGGGACGTGATGCACTGCACATTCACTGTGTGTTGAAGATGGATTCAGGTGTGGCAGCCAAAAAGAGCTGGGCGACCGCGATACAGCGGGAATCTCTGTCCTTGTCACCTCCGTTACATCGGCGTCTTCCTCTGTTCAACGAGGTCGGCTCTGTGGTCATTCGTCCTCGTTGCTGTGGACGATGTCACTGCTGTCAAAGCAGTTGTCTGCATGATTTTCATCTATCAAGGGTTGCATGTGCAGCATCAGCACTCTTAATATTTCATCATGTAGCCATCATCTCCACACCGAGATCATCACCATCGTCCACATCTTGATCCCTTATCACCTTATCAATATTAGTTATTAGTACAAATATAAGTTGTTCACATTGTTGCCTCATTATCCCCATGACTACCATTGTCATCACCACCACAATTACCATAATCAACACCACCTGATGCATCACAACCATGACCACGTATTTTTTAGTTCAAACTTCAGCTGTCTTCCGTTATTTCCATGACAACCTTGTCCCCATCACCACCACACCTTCACCTCTTCAGGACGATCATCTTTTATCATCATCTCCGTCATTACCGACACGTCGTGTCATTACCATGACGACGCCATCGTCATCATCTCTTCTCTTCAATGATCGTTTGGTTTGAGCTTCGGCCATCTTCTATCATCATCACCGTCAAGGTCATTGCCGGGACAACCTCATCTTCGTCATATCTTCAAGATTCCTCTGCACACACCTCTGCACACGTCTTCCATCAACACCATCATCTCCAACAACACCAAATCGCTCATTACCACCACGGCCTCATCCCCGTGACTGCCATCAACAACCGACAGCCAGCCGTCATCATTACCCTTACCGTTCAGTCCGTTATGGGACCACCGCCATGTCGCGGGAAGGGCTTGGGTGGAGCGGGGAAGGGTGGGGTTGAGGGGATGGGGATGAGGGTCGGGGTCTCTGCTGCTCTGTATGCAGACACACGTGGTGTGTTACCATCCTTCACAGCTAGGACTCTAATCAGCCCCGCCACTGACAATGTAATTATGGAAGTGTCCAACCACAGTCACTGGCCGGGGGAATTCTAATTATTTACAAGGCCACTGAGGAGACGGTGGCGGCTCCTCTGACACACTTACACACGCACGCATGTGCACACACACACACACACACACACACATACACACACACACGTACACAGTAAGATAAGGGCCAGGTCGGCCACAACAGTTTTGTGAAATGAAATGCAAAATAAAATTGAAGAGAAAGAGAGAGAGAGAGAGAGAGAGAGAGAGAGAGAGAGAGAGAGAGAGATGGAGAGAGAGAGAGAGGGGGAAATGGTTGAAAAGTAAGCCACACACACCCACACTCACACACACCTGTGGTGTAGATCCTCTGCAATCCAAACGGGGTATCACGCCATCTCTCTTATCAACATATCTGTGTGCGTGTGTCTGTGAGTTTGAATGTTGAGCGCAGTACAAACACAAATCAAATCACACCCTAGCTTCTTCGGGATGCATTACTGTATGAAGAGTGTAATGCTGAGGAGCGTGTGTGTGGGGGGGGGGGGGGGGGGGTGTATAGGAGATAAGGATGAAGATCTGATGTAGATTGTCTCTGTCTCATGGTGTTGAACAGCTAATCTCTCTAGCTAGCGTGGGTCAAGAGAGGATATAAGAAGAAGGAAGGAAGGTAGGAAGGAAGGGAACGTCCTACAACTTCCTCTCACGTGTCATTGGCTTGTCGTTTTAAAAACGACAGAAGCCAAACTGTTTCAGATGCAGCATCTGATCTGAGAGAACCCATAGTGTCCCGCCATTCTACAGTGAACTGCTGCAGGGACACAAATTCAAAGGAGGAAATGTACTGAAAAAGTTCACAAATCTCTGGTGAAACAGCAGGGAAAGTAGTCAAGATCTCTCTCTCTCTCTCTCTCTCTCTCTCTCTCTCTCTCTCTCTCTCTCTCTCTCTCTCTTTCACTTTTTCGTATGAACCTGTTTCTCCACAATAACACTCCAATCCTGTCCCAGACAGCCTTCCTACCCAACATGTGTGTGCTCACCTCTCCTTGCATCGCCTCCAACCCATCTCTGTTTTTATAATAAATAAATAAATAAATATATAATAAAATATATGGGTCTCTCCAAGATGAAAAATAGTTTGCTTTTGTTTATTTGCCGCCGATGCAAATGCGAGCACGCGGCTAGGATTAGCCAGTTCTCCATCTCTGTACAGATAGCGCCTGTAAGAAAGAGGGGATTTTTATGCAAAAACGATCTTTCCTTCCCTGTGCTATGACAATTGCAATGCATCACTTCATAGACAGTTTTTAATCTTTTTCAAACCGACCACACTTTGAACTGCTGGGGAGGCGAGATATACAACTGCGGGTATATGTATGCGTGTGTATGTGTGTGTTTGTGTGTTCTGTGGTTGTGTGTGTGTTAGCGAGAGTGCGTGCTTTTGCGTACGTGCTGTATGTGTTTTCCTGTGATTAATCTTTGGAGTCGGTTTAAGCACACTGCTGACACAGCACAGATCTCTCTCTCTCTCTCTCTCTCTCTCTCTCTCTCTCTCTCTCTCTCTCTCTCTCTCTCTCAACGCCCTTGGATTTAGCTTTGAATCACAAAAAGTTCTGAGATTAATTTTTCTTTCAGTCTGTTGTTTCTCCGTTATTTCGCTGGCCGGGTTTGCCCTCCACGGCGACAGTTATTCGACCATCTGTAAACGTGTACAGCAAGCATATTAGCATTGGACCAATGTATAATGGATGTGGTGTGGCCTCACAGAAGAGGTACCACTCAGAGAAAACAACCCTAAAGCTTGTTTTATTTGTTCCCCCAACTATGATCAGTTGCTCAAGCTAAGATGTAATGTAATGATTAACCATACCTCTCACTTGTACTATATAGTAAAGTATAAAGCTTACACTTGTTTTTTGGCTTCACGAAAGGTCGGTTCTATCGTCTCTTTGTGCGTACTGAATGTTTTGTTTAATATTAATCCCGGAGCGAAAAAGCCAAAGCACTTTCTGTCTTGCGCGCAATTCCCTCTTTTCCGTTCAAATTGTTGATTGTCTCGTAAGTCATTCATTCAAAAAGTCCACCATTATTTCCCAACTGCGACTATCTGCTACATGCTACGATAGCACAGCAGTAATTAAAGATATGCGCATGTTTGCCTGGAGTGTGTTTCAGACAGAGATAAATGCTGTCTGTTCCCTACACTTCCTTTGATTCCATTTTATTTTGTCCGACATCAAACTGTCAAGCTGTTGAAAAAAAAAAAAGACGAAATCTGAATGCAAAAAAAAAGGAAAAGAAAAATCCTTAACATTCAAGACGTCATCTGAACACGCCCCGCCGCCATCGCTCACGCGGACAAGATACGGGCAAAACTCGCCTTCTTCCTCTCTTTTGCGTTTTCCCCCGTTATGATTTATATTTTCCGGGGGGTTGGGGAGGGGTGGGGGGAGACTGAATGTCTGACTGACTACACAATTACCAAAGTGTATGGGCATGTAGCGTCATATCATCAGGACAGCCGCGCGGACGGGGTTTTACAAATGAAATAACGCTAGCCTGTTTATCTTTTCTCTCCCGCGCGAGCGTCCCGTTGAACGCGGCGGGCTGGCGCGGGTTAGATACCAACAGGACCGCTTACAAAGGCGAGATAAACCCTTAAAGACAGTTTCCCTTTTTTCCCTCCATTTTTTTTTTTATACTCATCCAATTTTAATAAGCCTCTTCGCAGACACGCAGGTATTCACCGGGACGTTGCCGACGGCGTGCAGGTAAACACATCCGTTTTGTAAGCTCTTTGCCGAGATCATCATCACACGCACGCACACACACACACACACAGGTACAGACACACACACACAGAAACACGCAGGAGAAAAAGGCCCTCAAACCAGTGGCATGACATGTATTCTCAAGATGTCAGGGTGACAAAAAGATACACCGGGAATAATAGAATAACAGATACATATTCCCCCCCCCAAAACGCACCTCTCCTCTCTCCCTCTCTCCCCCCTTTTCTTCCTCTTCTTCTCCCCATTCTCCCGTCTCATCGGGCTTGTGACACCTTGGCTAAATGATGAAAAGAAAAAAAAAAACACTTCACTTCCGTCTCAGAGTTACCCTCCACCTTCCCCCGCCCCCCCCCCCGCCTCATCCGGGCCCCCACACTGACAGAATCCTGGGCTCCTGAGCACCCCATTTTTCCTTTCGTCTCCTCTCCCCATTCTCTTCTCGAGTGACACCTAGCATTCTCGTGGCGGTTTGGCGAGGAAAAAGGGGATTTTAATCACAAGCCTCATTACGGCTAAGCGGGAGAAATAATAATAATAAAAAAAGACAGAGAGAAAGGAGCTCAACCCGCCGCGCTGACACAAAGACGCGGCCTAAAAGGGATTTTGCCGCCGAAGAAAAAACGAAAAAACGCTTGTCCCCCCCCCCCCCCCGACACGTTGACACCTTGTCCCCCCCCCCCCCCCGACACGTTGACACGCCGGTCTGTGTGTGTGTGTGTGTGTGTGTGTGTGTGTGTGTGTGTGTGTGTGTGTGTGTGTGTGTGTGTGTGTGTGTGTGTGTGTGTGTGTGTGTGTGTGTGTGGAGACCACCTGCAAGACCCTCAAAGACCTGAATGGCACAGACGACACCTGCGCCCCGGCTAAGGAGGGATTAAGGTGTCGACGTGCACAATTGCTCATGGGTACGTTTGTAAAGGCAATGAGGAGGTGTGTGTGTGTATGTGTCTCTTGGTCTGTGTGTGTGTGTGTGTGTGTGTAGGAAGAAGGAGGGCTCAGTGTTCTTTTGACTCATCACTGACACTGATACACACTCGCGCACACACAAACATCATTCATTTTGTTGTTCGTTCTCTGACATCCACCATTGTGAAACCTTTCTATTTCTATTTATTTATCGTCAACACAAGTAATATGGAATTAGGAGTGGAAATAGAAAAAGAAAAAATAGGCGAAAAGGTTATTGAAAAATATTCATACGCACACACACACCTTTAGGGGCTCTCAGAAGGGAAGGGGGGTGGTAGGGAAAAATAAACATTTTTCAGTTACAGTTTTTCCTTTTTGGGAATGGATTATTTGTGCCTGGAGACAGTGCCAGAGATTTGTTCTTTTTGGCTGGTTCTTTTCCAGGAGGATGTGTAGGGGGACTCTACGTTGAGATGGGGTGCAGGTGATACAAAGCTACGATGCTGGGAACCTACCCAGGAGCCTTCCATAGCCTTTTACTTTGAAGTCCTGAGCTGTTGAACAGTTGAAGAGCTATGTTTGGCAAAAGAAAATTGCCTATCTATTATCGTTATGTGTATTCTCTCTAAAAACAGTAAATATCTTTCATCACTTATTGAGATGTAAATCCTGAAATTGGACAAATATCGCTAACTTACTTCCAATACACCAAATGCCCCAAATCCATCCTCTATTATATCCAATAATATTTCACCCATTCTGCATATTTCTCTTATAACCTTCACATCAAATACATGTGAAGCAATTGCCGACATTTCACGTCCCTAAGTCGAGTATGAAGAAGTTGTTTTTGACCTCCAACTCGTTTGCAAGAGTTCACATGCATTCTAAGGTTCATAAGTGTATACTAAGATTATTTCTGATATGAGTAAACAGTGAAATATTGATTTAACATATGCATTCTGGATGTTTTCAGTTTTCTTTCTCTAACAGATGCTCTGTTGTCAAAGCTCTGTCATCTGACTGAGCATTAAACAGTAAAAATTAGGACAAAAAGTGAGGACTCAAAGTCAGGACTCAAAATAAGGAAGCAAACTGAGGGCTCAAAGTGAGGAATAAAAGAGAGGACTCGGGGGGAGGATGTAAAGTGAGGACTCAAAGTGAAGATGGAACGTGAGGGCGTAAAGTGAAGTCTGAAAGTGATGACTCAAAGTTTGAACTCAAAAAGAGGACTTAAAGTGATGACTCAAAGTGAGGACTCAAAGTGAGGACTCAAAGTGAGGACTCAAAGTGATGACTCAAAGTGAGGACTCAAAGTGATTACTCAAAGTGAGGACTCAAAGTGAGGACTCAAAGTGAGGACTCAAAGTGAGGACTCAAAGTGAGGACTCAAAGTGGTGACCGTAAGGTGGTTGCCTCGAGGTAGCCTCTACCTTCAGATGACCATCATTAAAGACACTCTCTCAGCAGCTCTGAGAGTGTCCCGGTCACTCTGAGACCCCCAGCATCACCTTCCCACCATTTTCACTCGTCCCCGCCTTCTCCGCTGAGCTCAACGTGGGGGGGGCGGTGGTGGGTAGTGACAACCCCTCTGAAATGTCCCAAGAGGATATTCAAGTATTGCACCAAAGTGTGTGTGACAGCAATGTGTTTCACATTGTATGTGGTGGTACCTCCAATGCACGTGAACACGCACACACACACACACACACACACACACACACACACACACACACACACACTCTTCTACTGTCTCAGGCCTGCCACCAAGATGTACTTCTCAGTAATGTCTGTGTCTTGCTGATTGTGTGTGTGTGTGTGTGTGTGTCCTGCTTGAATGAACTGGGAGTGGGGGGAGGTTGGGTGGGTGTGTGTGTGTGTGTGTGTGTGGGGGGGGGGGGGGGGGGGGCAGCGGAGGGCTCTTAGCGTGGAATGCGAGGGACGTTATATAAACACATTACCGTCAGTACCGACGCACAGTCGCAACGAGCTGCTGGCGCCAGCGTTGGCCGCATTAGCACACATTTTTATAACACACACACACACACACACACACACACACACACAGACACATACACACACTCACACGCACATGAGGAAGGAGCGGGACAAGGCCGAGGGGAGGAAGGGATGTGGGACCGCCATAGACTAGTGCCCCCCCCCCAAACCCCTTATAGGCTTTGATGCCTGACACACAAACACACACACACACACACACACACACACACACACATGCGCTAACTTCACTTGAACTTCAAACAATCCTTCCAGAAATGTAGAGAAGTGATCCATAGACTATAGTGTACTATGGCTGTCAGTGACTAAAGATCTGATCATTGGGACAGTCGAGAGATATATGTGATTAAGAGCGAACCATGCACACGCAGAGTGCACACGAACACACACACACACACACACACACACACACAGACACCTTGATGTGTCACTCTGCTAATATTTGACCATTTCACTTCAAATAAACATGGTGGATCTAACAAGACACGACCGCTTAGAAAGGTGAACTAGCTCCCACCGCTGTGCTCGGTTCGATTCCCGTGCGGCGGGGAAAACATGCACAACTTTGAAAGGGTGGGGAAAAAAATGAATTACGAAAACGAAAAAAAAGGCAATTAATTCCAGATAGCACCGGCATGAAAGGCTGTGAGGGAGGCTGTGAACATTCAAATAAATTGACGCACAGACGTGGTGCGCGGTGTCCCCTCCTTGTGTCTTTAAAGCCCGTTCTACACAGGACTCAATCACGCCCAGGTTGCGTGGTTTGAACTTCAAACATTCTCCCGCCGCCTGGCACCAGTCCAACAGAACACCAGAGAGAGAGAGAGAGAGAGAGAGAGAGAGAGAGAGAGAGAGAGAGAGAGAGAGAGAGAGAGAGCGCATACAACAAGAGTAGGAAAAAGACAGAAAACAAGGACAGAAATGTCTAGATATATCTCTCTGAATGTCTACTGTATCTATGTTGCAGAATTCATTATTCGTTGGTTCTTGGGGGACATTTTTCAAATGAAACTTCTCTTCAAAATGATAGAAATAAAACAATTCTTTATAAAGGAGTCATAACAATGATTTTAGGTGGGGATCAAATTTGACAATATATTGTGACACTAGGATCTCTGAGGTTAGAACTGAATAATTATTAATAAGTGACGGCACTTCATTAATAAATAATACATTTATAAATAGTTGATACTTTATACTAGTTCTATCAATTATTGTATTAGACATATGGTGAACCGAATTGAATAAAGACAAATCAGTATGATTAATCGTATAAAAAGGTATTCTTTATCTTCTCACCTATACAATTGGTTGGTTTAATAAAAACGTTTCTGTCTTGGAAAAAAACACTGAGTGAGTTTAACACTGATGTAATGACAAAGTCAAGTGTTGGGATTAAAAAAATGGAGCAAATTAATTAAAGAGGAAAGCCAATCATTAAAGGAGAGAATCCACCTCTTCCTCTATTCCCTCCTCCTCCTCTTCCTCCTCCTCCCTGAAAGTGTCCCACTGCTGAACGCGCTACAAAAAGAGGCCGACAACGGGAGTGTGTGTGTGTGTGTGTGTGTGTGCATATTTGCGTGCGTGTTGAACCGGGCGAATGGAGAGCTTCCTGCCTCCTGCTGTCTGGGGCCGTCGTTCAGACCTCTGCTGGGAGCACAGCCAGGAAGAGAGTGGTGGCACACACACACTCACACACACACACTCTTACTCACCCAAGCACACACACACCTCGAACAAATAAAGACACATACCTGTATGCACTAAAAGCCATTCATGTAAATACACACACACACACACACACACCAATACGTATAAACGCACAGATGCCGTTCATTCCATCTGTAAGGATGTGCACGTAGTATGTAAACATACACACCCACACATCCACCCACCCAGACACACACTGGTGCAACGCGTACACATGCATGAAAATGTTCAAGCATTCGCGTACTATAACCGTTCCCAACAACGCCCCCCCCCCCCCCCCCCCCCCCCCATATACACACACTCTGCTGGCCCGCAGTCGCTTAGGACTGGAGGGATTTCCTCCGGCTTACAAGTGGGCGAAGGTGCCGGGCTTCTGGTAGACTATGAGATTCTGGACAAAGTGAAGCCAGGTCAGTACAAGGGGGGTAGCAGGGAATGAATAAATACTGATAAAAAATGTAGGATTATTACAATTTGGAAAGTTTGACATTTTCACGGAATCCAAAGAAAACGTGTATGAGAGAAAGGGAGAGACAGAGATAAAGAGAGAGGAAGAGAGAGGAAGAGAGGGAAAGGGAGAGAAAGAGGGGGACAGAGAGAGGAAGAGAGTAGGAATCCGTTCCGTGAGTAAAATGCTGTAATTATCCAAGGAATGTCAACACTTCCTTTCCTCGACTGTGCTTTCCTTGGCCAATTCCAGACGAGATGCTGTCACTGGATGGCTATCAGTTGCCCAAAATAACCTGTGTGTGTGTGCAGATGTGTGTGTGCGTGTGTGTGTACGTGTGTGAGAAAGTGAAGAAGTGTTTCCCAATTTTAATTTTTCATCAGGGCGAACTTTCAAATGGACGATCGAACAGAAGGAAAACTAAATAAAATCGGAAATGAATTCTTTAGAACCAGCCTGTCCTTAAATTGGTGAATAATTGTATCTCCTTTTTTCCCGAAGGAAAATATTTTGAAAAGATCATCACACCGACAATTAAAGTGGAATCATCGAGGAGGTGAGAGTAGAGAAAAGGCAAGGAAAAATGCATAGATGGAGGGACTGGGAGACAGAGAGTGGAGTTTCAGTAGGGGGCAATGCAAGGCTGCACAGTGCCAGGATATGAGGAGAGAGAGGGAGGGAGAGAGAGAGGAAGAGTGGGGGTAGGGGTGCATCCATACGACTACACAGATCAGCGCACGGCCACCATCGTAAAAAATAAAATACAATATATATGTACGTAGATAACTTTAAAGTATCGCTACCGTGACATCCATGGGCATTTTAAGTGACTCACAACAGCTCTCTCTCTCTCTCTCTCTCTCTCTCTCTCTCTCTCTCTCTCTCTCTCTCTCTCTCTCTCTCTCTCTCTCTCTCTCTCATGTATGATGAGTTTAAAGGTTGGAAGCATGATTCACCATTGACTTTCATTATGAGATACGACAACGAAGAAGACGCTAGAAACAATAGCTTAAAAAATGAGTAGAAAGAGGTCGGCACACACACACACACAGGCTCTGAAATAATGCTGACTTTACATTCCCCCACAACCACAGTGATGTTCCGCACCGACACACTCACACACACACACACACACACACACACACACACACCGATCAGCATGTTTTAATCTGACAGGAATTAGCATATTCATAATGTCTCTAATGACTTTGAACTCAGAATTCCAAAAGAAAGCGGGTAGTGGTGAATTTTAAACACCAGTTCGAGTTCAACTTTGAACCCTTTGTGTGTGTGTGTGTGTGTTGTGTGTGTATGTGTATGTGTTTCTGTGCTTGTGTGTGGTGCTAATGTATACTAATACTAAAAGTATAAACGAGCAACACCACATCCGAACAAAACAATATATAAAAGTCCACACAGATAAAAAATATAATTTATGTAGAAAAACAAAACAAATTAAAAGGCTGCCTTGCTTTGAAGTTCAGCTGGGCCCTGAAAATCCAGGATTTTGCCCCCAAACCCCATTCTTTGAGGGTCTTGGAGTGTCTTCGATCTGGATCGAAGACACATCTTTTACTTGTAAGTGACAACCTTGAGAGGAAGTGTAACGCTTTCACTCTTCCTGTCGCATTTGTCTTGGTCCACAACAGTTTCTAGAACTTCTAATGGCGCGCACAGTTACGCACGCACATCACACACACACACACACACACACACACACACACACACACACACACACACACACACACACAAACATAAGCATCTGAGCAGTCTTGCTTTATTAAACTTAAACTTTATTTTGCGCCATTATATCTTCTTGTCTTTTAAGTGTTTGGTCTTCTGCTTATTCTCTTTTCTCCCGGTACCCCCCCTTGATCATTGGTGATGTCATCGATTGGAGACTATTTCATGTTGTTTTGGCCCCACAGCGGGGGGGGGGGGGGGGGTGGAGAGACGGGAAAATATGTAAAAAATAGATAATAAAAAATAGATAAATAAATAACAAAAACATTAAAGGAGAGATAGTCATCGTCGTCTTTTCCCCGGGAAACGAGGGAGTCGCGGTGTGAATGGGAACGCGCCCGAATGCCGCAGAACATCTAAGAGACGATGGAACAAGCGGTAAGGAGCTTAGCTGACTCATGTGAGATCCACTCGCTTGCATCAGTGAGCCCATAAAAGGAGGCAGAAAAAAAGACGTATTTATCTCCATCACAATTAGTGACGGTGGTATGTCGGAGGTATTTATTAATTTTTTTACGGGGGTCTGACTGACAGAACACAGATTACATTCAAATGCCCACAAATCACACCATTTTTTTGCTTTGATAACACCCTGATTCTGGCACTCCCTGTCACTGTGTGTGTGTTTGTGTTTGTGTGTGTCTGTTTGCGAATTGTGTGTGTGTGGGCCTGTTTATGCGTTTGGGTGTGTTTGCATATATGTGTCTGTGGTGGGTGTGTGCTTATCTGTATGTCTGATTGCGTGTTGTTTGTGTGTGTGTGTGTTGTGCGTTATTGTGTTGGTTGTAAGCGAGAGAGAGAGAGATAGAGATAGAGTGGGTGGAAGCGAGCTTGTCACAACACATCTGTGCTGTGAGAGGGAGCCCGGGTTGCCATGTTTTGATCACCTGCAGTATTAGCGCCGATGTAAATAAAGGATTACGGGACGGACGCGTCAACTCTCCGTCTGCGGGGGCTGTAAAGGAAAAAATGATCTATTTATTGGGTTATTTTTGAAGTGCGTACTTTAGGGTGGGTGGGTGAGGCGGGGGAGGGGCTGAGAAAGATGGCAGATCACCAGAAATATTGAAAAGTATAATCTCTCTCTTCTCTTTTGTCTCTCGCCTGACCTGTGACATTCAAACCAGTGTGCATGAGAGAGAGAGAGAGAGAGAGAGAGAGAGAGAGAGAGAGAGAGAGAGAGAGAGGAAAATAAAGACAGGGAGATAAATAGAGGGAAATAAATAGAGGGGGGGGAGAGAGAGAGAGAGAGAGAGAGAGAGAGTGATAAAGAGGGAGTGGCCCTGGTAGGACATAGAAGTAGAACACACACACACACACACACACACAGACACACACACACACTCCAACACAGTCTTTCTAGTGGCAGACGAAAAGAAACGAGGGGGTGCTTGGGTCGTTGACTTTCTGCGCCCCCCCATTGCACCTGTTCTGTGCCCCTGTGCCAGCGGTGGCATTTGGGTGTCGCAACATTGATCCCTCTGAAGACCAGGGACGCGCACCACATCAATCACACACAGGGTTTGTCTTTCTTTCCTGTTCCCATTGACACGCGCAAAAACATAGGCACACAAAAAAAACGGTCACACAATTGTAGCATAGGAATCCTTGTGAATGACATAAATAAATAAAATTCTCGTTAATTGTTTCTTAAATAAAATCGCAAATGGCTTTCCCACAACATTTCGATTTTTTGTTATAAAAAGGATAAATTATGTTTGAGTCCCTCATTTCCACAGGCAACCCCCATGTGTTTACAAGACTTGAAAATAAATACAATTCACACTTTTATGTTCGCTGAGTGAACCCAAAAATACAACGTGCTGAGATTAGGTTAATTCGTCCCCTAAAATGTAAATATGTCATCTTCAATAAAAAGCCAACAGCCTCTGTGCAATTACTGTGGGTGGTGGTGGAGGAGAAGGTGATGTTAATAGATGAGTTGGAGGTGGAGGGAGAGAAGATGGATACTATGTATACAATCATCTCGGCCGGGTCTTTGGAGAAGTTAAAAAATTTCAAACAATGCACTCTCTATCTGGGGGTCCTTTCTCTACAGGGAAAAAAAAATGTATAATTTGCTGTTCAGAACGTACCTTCAAACTCCTTTTACATTCTGTCTCTCTTGCTCTCTCTCCTATCTATTTTGGTTCAAACTCAGACAATTTCAACCCCAAGCTTTGTGCTGAAAAAAGTACAAAACAAACAGTCAATGGGTTTTTTTCTGGGGCCTTTTCATTTGACTGAGCGAGGCAACTTATCTACTATGTGATTAAATGGCATGAGTGAGCGATCGACACAGACAGCGACAGAGAGAGAGAGAGAGAGAGAGAGAGAGAGAGAGAGAGACAGATAGAAAGAAAGAGAGCCGATGACGAGAGAGAGAGAGAATTTTCTCTTATTCATTGCATTGCTTGAACAGTGCAGCAAAATGAAAAGAAGTGTATGTGGGGGGGCGGGGGGGGTTGGGGAGGGGGGATGAGGGGGCTCTCGTTGGACCTTATCAGCTCACCAACAGAAGAAGGGAAATGATTAGCATCTAATTTAACCCAATCTGCGGCTCGATGGCGTCATTGAAAGGGAACGCATCTATATGTATTTAACAGATAATCACTGAACGAACACACACAGAGAACCACACCCTCCCCTGGCCACCCCCCCCCCCCCCCCCCCCACACACACACACACACACACACACACACACACACACACACACATAAAATCATCTCCATCTGAAAGGTGGATTTCTGAAGAAGCTGGGTGTTGTCGGGGTGGAGTTCGTCGTTTTTTGTTGTTTGAGCCGGTGTTCGATGGTATGAATATATATATATTCATATGCGTGCGTGCGTGTCGGTGTGTGTGTGTGTCTGCAAACTTCTTGCTCAAGCCAAAGGCAGGTGAGATTATGATAATGTTCACCAGGCAGTGAGTCCCGTATGCCCTTGGACTCAGCAGTATGATGTTTACTTACACTGTAGATACAGAGAGAGAGAGACGAAGGAGAAGGAGTTGGCGAAAGAAACCGAAAACTGAAAAATCAAACGGGATTTACAGGAATGGTTTCGCCCTTGAGGGTTATAATGGTGACGGTGGAGTGTGTGTGTAGGAAGGTCGGTTCCTGCATGGCGACAAAGAGCACCATGTCATGTATCATTGTCGATCAGCTTCTACAATCAAGCGGTCTTCCAGCATCCCCGGCCCGTGTCTTTGTTATGGAGGAACACTGAACCCTTTTCAGGTAGTAGGATGACATGTAAAGGTCAAACCAATACGGTCTCCCTGCCGTTCTGAGGCGACGAGACGGCGAACAAAAGACACGAAGTTCCCCCCCGGGTACAGTTAAAAAGATCAAAGTTCAACATGCGGTCGCAGGGCTTGCGCTAAGACAATGACACAATGGTAGGTGGGCGGCTTTCATCAGTCTGTGTGTGTCTGTGTGCATTTGTGTGTCTGTGTGGGATTTTGTCTTTTTGATTAATGCAAAACATTATTCAAAAGCCCAGTGCTGAGGTCGCTGCAGGATGCCGACATCTGACAGAGGACACTGTGTAGGGACCGGCGGTGACTGAAGGAGAGGAAGGATGCAAAACGAAAGAATTAAAGAAGGGAACACTTTTTGGTATGAAGTGAAAAAGAGATGTAAAAAATAAAAGTAAGATAGGCCCTGAACAGTTTCACTCCAACAATTGTGGAAGTTTTTCCTCATGCAATGCATCCAGCACACAAGGAAATGTCTCAATGCAAAAAATGTGGTGCATATGAATTGAAATGTTGTTACGTGCTTGGTATCTGTTTTCAGTTCCAACGGACAGGGAATGTTTGACGGCTTTATCAGGGAACACCTTTGTTCTACTATAAGGAAGTGGCATTCAGGTGGAAAAAGTTGGGAACGTGAATGTACGATGACAACTGGAAACCGTTAGTGTTAGCCTATATTCTCATTCATGACGTTTACGAGCTGATTACGATCTTAGGGGGCAAGTTGTAAAACCTGTGTGAGATTGTTTTGAACTCACACACACACACACACACACACACACACACACAAAGCTGCATAGCCAACATGTAGCCATTAGGGTAGGAAACTGTCCTAATTTACCTTATCTCTTGATGTCATCAGGTAATTTAGTGCCCATAAACATAATGCGTGTATGGAGGGGGGTTTTGTGGTGATATTCTGATGCATGATGGCACGACCTTGGGGAATATGGAGCAAGCTTCGATCAAAAGAAGGATTTATGCAAACCTAGTATTAAAAAAAAGAACAGGAGAAAGAATGAAAGAGCGGAGGAATGAGAGAAAAAAAATTAGGGAAAGAATGAAAGTAAGATAAGAAACATGAGCAAATGAGAGAAAGAAACATGAAAGAAAAATGATAAGTAAGAAAAGTAATAAAAACAGTCCGTCCATTAATATGTAGAATTAATTATACTAAAATATAAAGAATAAGAAAAAATAAAAAAGCGAAATAAAAAAAAAAGCGTGAAAAAAGCCAGCCAAAATAAGTCAAAGGCGGGTGGAAAGTCTGAGGAAACCAAGAGGGGAACGAGAATAAAGAGTGGACTCCTGTTGGTTTTGGTGGCCTGCTGCCCCCCCACGGCTCCGGGCCGCGGCCTAATAACCTTTCATTACAGCTCTCCTCCCCCACCAATTAGTGACAGGTGGGTGGGCCGCACAGCCACACAGGCCACCGCCCCCCACCTCCCCGCTTTGATCGCCCGCTCTGTTCACTGACACACATCTAATGACATGGAGAGAGAGGCCTGTGGCGCCCCACAATGGCACGCACACTGCTCTCTTTGTGTGTTTGTGTGTGTGTGTGTGTGTGTGTGTGTGTGTGTGTGTGTGTGTGTGTTTGCATGCAAATATGCACAAAAAAGGCACACCTCTCTCTCTCTCTCTCTCTCTCTCTCTCTCTCTCTCTCTCTCTCTCTCTCTCCCCCATATTGCTCTCGCTCGTTCTCCCACTCTCTCCCTACCCCCCCCACCACCACCCATCTCTCTCTATCTCTCCCCCTTCTTGTCCCCTGTCTCTCCCTTTCCCTCTTCCATTCTCTCCTTAGCTTCCCCCTTTCTCTCCCCTCACCTCCCCCCTGACTCCAGGCTGGCCCCCATCCCTCCCATAGGTCCTGTCACCGCATTTACATTACCTATTTCTGCCCTACAGCAAGCAGGGTGTGTCTGTGTGTGTGTGTGTGTGTGTGCGTGTGTGTGTTGGTTGCCCCACCTATTGCTCTGCAATCATTTACAGTATTTGATGCTAAACTACACACACACACACACACACACATATATACAAAGAGAGAGACCTTAATGTATATATATATAAATAAATGAATTTTAAATATATATATATATAAATATAATATACATATAAATAAATATATTTATTTGTTTATTTATCAGCAAATGCCTTTAAGCTCGGTCGGTTGCCTCCTTTACATCAGAAAGTACTTTGGGGATCAGTTATATTTAGTGTTTTGCTAATGTTGGCGGCATAACAAAAGTATCTCGTTACCACATTGCTTCCAGCAATGTATTCATTCAAGTGTATAAAAAGGGAGGTAAGTGGGCACACAAACTGTCGATATGTGTATCAAATTTACTCAGAACGTATTTATACATCATCTCTGCAGTTGTGGTATGGTGTTTTGTTTTTACTAAAATAAAAAACGTGGTTTGGATATGATATTGAGAGTGTTTTGAACACAAATAGATTTGTGCGTCTGTGTGTGTGTGTGTGTGTGTGTGTGTGTGTGTCTCTCTCTTGGTTGTCGATGTAGACAGGAAAAACAAGGATTAACGTTACCTCATCATAAACTCAGACTATACGACTACCAAACACAGTCGGAGCGAAAAAAAGACACAATCACAGAGATAGTGTGTGTGTCTGTGTGTGTGTGTGTGTGTGTGTGTGTGTGGGGGTGTGTGTGTGTGTGTGTGTTGGGAGATGGAAGAAAGAGCTGTAGTGGGAGTACAGGTGTGGTTAGAAAGATCCGGAGGTGAGTAGGAACTGTATTAAATGACAATGCGATACAGGACACGGTGGATGAACTAATTCTGATGGAAAAACGCTTCTGTTACAACACTGCCTACAAGCTTTCTGTAAGCTCTCTTGCTGTCGCTGTGTGTCTGTGTGTGAGTGTGTGTGTGTCTGCGTTTGTGTGTGTGTGGGGGTTTGCTTTTGGTTTCTTGATGTGTCGTACAATTAAGTTTGTGCATGGTTGAGTCAGAAAGAGAAAGAGAAGAAACAAAAAGAGACAAAGAGACTTGTAAATGACAGATCAAAATTAGAAGCTCAAATATGAAGAGAACGACACGCATTGAGAGACACAGAGAGCAAGAGAGAGAGAGACAGAGAGAGAGAGAGAGACAGAGACAGAGAGAGAGAGAGACAGAGACAGAGACAGAGAAAGACAGAGACAGAGACAGAGACAGAGAGAGAGAGAGTCACCAGACAAGGAAAGAGAGTTGACACGTCGTCGGAGCCGAGATTGAGTACAGAGGAATGCAGGTGTGTGTGTGTGTGTGTGTGTGTGTGTGTGTGTGTGTGTGTGTGTGTGTGTGTGTGTGTGTGTGTGTGTGTGTGTGTGTGCCCGTGTGCCCTGGGTCAGCCCTACAGGTATGTTTCCACCACAACATCACCTCCCCCTGACCCCCCTAATGGACAAGGTGAGGCAGCAGTCACCGGAAGGGAGTGGCTGCACGCACACACACACACACACACACACACACACACAGATGCGCACACA
>NC_136951.1:11815490-11842990 GCF_949987615.1 Pollachius pollachius
ATACACAGTCTTACAGGGCAAGCCGGTGTTATACAACAGAGTCCAACACTTACCCATCCATAGGGCTCTAAAGGAAAATAACTCTTAATGATCAAGTGAGAAGTCTTGTATCTGAACTCAATGACGGTCTCTTCCGGACAAAAGCATCAAGAGTAACTAAAACATTATCATCATAAAGTAAAGTCTGGAACTTATTGGGCAAACCTTCAAGTTAGACAACTTCCGCCATTAAGTGCTTATCATAGTGTGTGTGTGTGTGTGTGTGTGTGTGTGTGTGTGTGTGTGTGTGTGTGTGTGTGTGTGTGTGTGTGTGTGTGTGTGTGTGTGTGTGTGTGTGTGTGTGGAGGGGATGGTGGGATTGGGGGTGGGGGTTGAGGGTTGTAGCGCCAGAGCACTCGTCAAGCGCTCACCTCGGAAGCTTACCGAAGACTCCGAGTGCTGTCAACGCTCAGATACGATCTGCAGAGAGGATGAACTTTCTCTGTTTCCAGGGCTTAACTGATAAACCACACCACAGGCAGGCGCACACACACACACACACACACACACACACACACACACACACACACACACGCACACACGCACACACAGGCAGGCATGCCTGCACACCTGTGCATAAATACACAGACACATTACAGATAAATGATTCTTCCATTTTGTATGTGTGTGTGTGTGTGTGTGTGTGTGTGTGTGTGTGTGTGTGTGTGTGTGTGTGTGTGTGTGTGTGTGTGTGTGTGTGTGTGTGTGTGTGTGCGCGCGCGCACATGCACCACAAACAGGTGAACTAACCGCCTGTCCCTCAAAGTTTACACTGTCTGCAACCTGGGCCATTAGACAGCCAGTGTGTCTGTGTGTGTCTGTGTGTGTCTGTGTGTTATCCAAGGGATTAGGGAGAGATCTGCACTGTTTGCTCCGTAAGCCCTGGGGTGGACCGACGGGAACCGCCCCTGCAGACACATGAATAAAAAAATATATATATATTTCTATGTATACATTGCCTTGATAAATATCGTCAATTTCTCCCCGGGATTCTAACTTTTACCATACATTTATTTAATGTCTGAAAAAATGAATTCAATTTGATTTGATTTCTTTCAGATTTATATATTATACATATATATAAAGGGAAGAGAAAAGGCACGCACTCAGGGGTGGAGGCATCACGAACCCCTACCCCCCTCACTGACTCTGCGTGTTGGAGTTTGTGTGTACATTTTAATGTCCTTATCTATTTCGTTTGGATCAGATGCCTCCGCTTCGAATGCGAGTGTGGGCCCAGAGCAGCCCGACGCGGCCCTGGTGTCGCCCGGCCCGCCGAGGGGGGGAGGGGGGGGCATGAATAAATAAATAAATACCCCAAAAAATCAAAAACAAATTCTTGTCCCTGACACCGATAAGGGTGTGAACTGCGGTTTATTTTCTCTCCCGGAGGGTGGGGTTGGCGGTTTGGTGGGGTAGGGGGGGGAGATTATTGAGTCTGTAGATCAACTGTAATGAATATCAATGGCATGGGGAGAGAGACAGAGAGAGAGAGAGAGAGAGCAGGCTCGGCCTGTTCCCTTTGGCTCCTGAGTCCTCTCTCTCCCTCTCTCTCTCTCTCCCTCTCTGTCTTTTTCTGTAAGAATGTGTGTTTGCGACAGAGAGTGTGTGTGTGCGTGTGTGTGTGTGTGTGTGTGTGTGTGTGTGTGTGTGTGTGTGCGAGGGTTTTGGCTGTGCATGTGGCGAATGCAGGGCTTAATATATGCTAATGCTATGTAAACAGAAGCTGATCCGAAAAGGCAGGGGGGGGGGGGGGGGGGGGGGTATAGAGTTCCAGGGGGACAAGCGCTGAGGGTATGTATGTATTTATGTGTGTATGTATTTCAGGGTGAGTATGTGTGTATGTGTGTGTATATGCATGTAGATGAGGGTGTTTCCGTGTATATGTACGTACGTACAGAGAGAGAAATAGAAATGGGGAACAAAGTAGCTGAACCCAAGGAATGTTAGCGGTTTGTAGGATAGAGATGGGTTTAGGAGGGGTCTGTGTGAGTGTGTGTGTGTGTGTGTGTGTGTATCGGGGGGGGGGGTGGATACCACCAACTGTATAGAAATACCAGAGTTGCTGTTTGGGGGGGTATGATATCGTTGGAACTTGTCATGGAACGGAGGTGGTGGGGGTGGAGGGGTTGATGGTGACAATTGGAGGTGGAGGTGGTGGAGGCTGGCGGTGTTGGTGGAGCTGACGGCTGGTGGAAGAGGTTACTAGCGGAGGAGGTAGAGGCTGGTGGAGTTTGTGGCTGGTGGAGGTGGAGATAGTTGAGGTGGAGGTGAAGGAGGTGGAGGCTGGTGGTGCTGGCGGGTGGCAGCGGCCTGACTTGTGGAGACGGGATTTTTACAGAAAATTCTCTGCTCTCGGGATCCAAATTGTCACCTGAGCCAATGTGAACAAGAGGGTGTGTGTGTGTGTGTGTGTGTGTGTGTGTGTGTGTGTTCAAAATGTGTATAGGAGAGGGAGGGGGGGACATCACTTTGCGTCACCTCATTTTTACCTGTAACTCAAACTGCCAAAAAAATGGATGGTGGCGAATGAGAGACAGAGGGCAGACGGCTGCAGAGAGACGAAGAAACAAACAAATAGATATCTGAGAGCAGAAAGTAACAGACAGAGAGACAGGCAGACAGGCAGACAGACAGACGGATGGACAGACGGACGGAGGGATGTAATCAGAGTGCTATACAGAGAGATGTTCACGGGTTGAGCGGGGGAGACAGACAGACAGAAATAGTGAAAGAATGTGGAGACAGTGAGACAAGGCCACAGACAGAACTGGGGAGAGAGAGAGAGCTTGAGAGAGAGAGAGAATGCTTGAGAGAGAGAGAGAAAGCGAGAGAGAGAGAGAGAGAGAGAGAGAGAGAGAGAGAGACACACACACACAGGCAGACAGAGAGAGCGCGAGGCAGGGCCTGTGTGCGCGTCAGTTAAGAAGCCGTCTGCCCTGAGGCAAGGTGGGGATTTGTAAGCCCTTTTGTAAGTAACAGGCACCACTCTTAGCTGGCTGCAGCTACGTTTTTGTGTGAGTAATCCCGTGATGGATGTTTTAATTGAAAGCACAAGGGCTTTTAGGTTTGTTTTGTCAGAGGCTGCAGCCAACATTTGACACCTCCACTCAGGCAACACACCCCCAACCCCTCCGCTCCGACACCCACACCTCCACCCTAACACACACACACACACACACACACACACACACACAGACACGCACGTGCACGCGCCAGACAGACTCAGGTCAGGCCCTGGGTCCAGCGGTTACAGTGGTTGGAATAGGCGGCCCTTCACAGAACTGCTACTGACATAAACTTTGTTCCATCTTCCATGAAACGCTGCCACCAAATGTAGTCGCTTTCCATCCACTGAGCGTCCTCAGTAGATTAAATCACAATTTCAATACAAAGAAATAAAAAAATAATTCAAAAGCTTATACAACAAATCATTAAGTATTACTTTGAACAGAGCGACATTTGGATAATTTTGTTCGTGAAAATGGGTAAAGATACATCCATTTTAATTATCATACAGCTATTTACAGAATTATTTTTAAGTTTTGTAGTCCAATAAACAATTTGGTTGCGAGGGGAATGCGTTCATGAGCACTGTTGATGGAAAAAAACCCAACTAAAAGTGTGTGTGGTATTGTGCATGTCAGCCTCAGATGGAGGAGATAGTGCAGATCAGGTGATGCCACTCACGCTACTGATGATTTGCAACACTTGAGACCGCAGAAATAGCTCCTGGGAAAACACACAACTTAACACAACCTTGACTTAAAGAGGCATGCATGTATTTACTACCACTAGAGGGCAGAAAGCGGCGGCCACACCTCTTACAAAAACAAATTCATGGCTGTGCGCCGACATCGCCTTTGATGTTGTTCCAGCGGTAATTGTTCTTCTTTAAGGAGGGCTATGCCCACCGCGATTCATATTCAGTGTTTTTATAATGCAGGGCAAGAAAATCCCAGGGTTTGGGTCTTGTATGCCAAGCTACGGGATACAGCCAACAAGTCGACCCACCGTGATCACATCGCCGATGGCTGAGAAATATTTTTGTCGGACACCATGGCATCACATTAAGCGCAACTTTAAAGATGTTTTGACCTCAGCAGTAAAGTAGCAGGGTGAGGTTGTTTCTTTTTTTGGTCTGCGTTGATTTTAGCCACCGTCCTCGGCACAGTGGTGTGGTCGCCAAGGGCATAATGAAAACTTCAATCTTGAAGCAATACGTTTAGCAAGCACGGTTGAGGTCAAACGTGACCAAGCTTTCTTGGAGGTCATGTTTGAAGGGAGGGGGGAGGGGTGGTACTGTATGTGTGTGTCCACAATTGATTGACAGTCACAGAAACAGTGTCTACCCACTCAAACGCTTTTAGTAGAGGAAGTTGGAGGCAGAGAAAAGGGGCGGGAACCGTGATAACTTTGTCCTTTCTTGTTCTGACATTTATCACTCTCCTCCGCACGCACACATACAAACACACACACACCCTACCTACCCCTGACGCATTCGGAAATCCAAATCTAATTAAAATGTTGAATAAATAAAACAAGGCAATAAAAAAAAGAAAAGGAATAACAAAAAAAAAACCTGCGTTATTGAATTCTGAACCCTTTGATAGATTTGTTCCCATCCCTCCAAGCCCCCCCCCCACCCCCCCCCCCACCCTGCAAGCATCAACATAAATGGGAAGAAGAGGATGGGGGGGAGAGGAGGGGGGGGGGGGATATGAAAAAAGAACAGATTTAATAACACCTTTCATATAGAGAAGTACAAAGCGGCTGTTTTGCATTAAAGTGTAAATCGGCACGGTGCCTCCAAAGCCCGTTGATGTGGCACCACGCCGAAGCTGCCGGCTCGGGCATTGTTTCATACCTGAGTCTGACGGATGTCAAGGTGATTATGGCTCCCGATCACCCCCCCGCCCCCCTCTCTCCCCCCTCCCCCCACCGCACCCAAACCCCTTCTCCAGCCCCCCTTTTTGAAATGCCAAAATGTAGACAGGCCGCCACAACAGCCTTCAAAAAGTGTTTGTTTTACATGAAGAGAAGGGGAAGTCTGAGTAAGTAAGTCACAAAAAGAAGATAAACAGGCAGGGAGTTTTCAGTGTTTGCTTGTGAGGGGAAACAGAATATTCCACCCAAAGTAGGGATAACTCGCGGCAAATCCGACAGTTTTGTTGAATTATTCTGACGGCCGCAAATTTGTCAAGACGGAAAAAAAGAGGGAAGAAGAGATAAGTGTTTTATGAACAGGGTGACAACTAATACAGAAGGGAATGTTTTCCTGTCGCTATCTGTGCTACCTCATACCTTAATACACACTCTATACACACACAGGCAAAAACACACACACACACACGCACACAAACACACAGAGACAAGTTTGGAATAATCCTTTGTCAAAATATCAAAGGAACAGACAAAAAAATGAAAGTTAACTGTTTTTGTACAAGTGTGTGCGTGTGCGCTTGTGTGTGTAAGAGTGTTTGTTTGAGCTTGTGTGTGTGTGTGTGTGTGTGTGTGTGTGTGTGTGTGTGTGTGTGTGTGTGTGTGTGTGTGTGTGTGTCTGTCATCCGTTTAGACACGTATGGACATGTACATCTCGGGGCCTGGCCTTCACGACGAGCTGTACATCAGTTGTGGAGAGAAAGTTTTAGTACTGCATCAAATCATCCGATACCAGCTCACCTCACACCGCTGGACGCTTTTTATCACGGAAGTTATGACCCTGGAGGAAGAGAGACGACTCAAAGACAAAAGCGGAGGGGCATAAGAGCACGATGAGGATGATGATGATGATGTTATCTGGGTGAATCATGTGTATGGTTCACTGCCGTGGTGTGACCTCTATAAATGTGTATGTTCTTGTATCTTTTCTGGGGTAGCGAGTACAACAGCTATAGTTCAAGTATTTATTCCAATAACGCAGTTAATTGCGTTGTAATATTTGGATCCAGTGCACAGTGTGTGTTTGTGTGCACGCGTGTGTGTGTGTGTGTGTGCAAGCGTGTGTGTGTGTGTGTGTTTGTTCATGTGCGTGTGTATGCATGCTTGCCTACGTGTCTGTTGTGTGTGTGTGTGTGTGTGTGTGTGTGTGTGTGTGTGTGTGTGTGTGTGTGTGTGTGTGTGTGTGTGTGTGTGTGTGTGTGTTTGTTTTCTGGGAGGCACATAATGAAACCCCCCCCCCCCATGTATAATTACCTCAGATCTGAGGTGCTGAGCACGCCGCAGGCTTGGGCGGGACGCGGCTCTACGTCCATGACCGTGTGTGTGTGTGTGTGCGAGCGCTGAGAAGAAAGGACTTCACACCTGCATTCAGTGTCGGCCTGCAACCGTGAGACTGCAGCAAAGTCAGCAACAACCAGGATAACCCCCCCCACGAGCCAACTAATTACCCATCAGCCCCACAAAGGTTACCGAGCGTCATGCGTTCCTCATGGGGGGTCTCTTCGACAGCCTGTGGTCCGAATTGAAGTCTGAACGTTCTGCGACGTACAGAAGGCGTACGTGCCGAGATACACAGGATATTCCCGTTCCAACAACACGTCGCATCATATGCATTTATACACTTACACACACACACACAGGTGTGCATATTTCTGTCTGGGTGTTAGTGTGTGTGTGTGTGTGTGTATGTGGATGAAAAGTTAAATTTACAGTGCTGTCACTGTGGAATGTGTGCATGAGTGTCACGTGCAGGCTAAATACTTCGAAGGTTTGGCTGTGTTGTTCTTGTTTCCTGGAGGTGCTCCGTATGAATGCTGACATCTAGGGTACATTGCTTGATTAAATGTTTTATAAGTTTTAATGCAGATGCTAGGTTTAATTGGCAAACCTTTGTCTTGACTGTAACACGTTCTCTATTGCTCACACACACACACACACACACGCACACACACACACGCACACACACACACACACATTCAGTAAAACATCTTGGGGACCGGGGGGAATATCTGCCTACTAATGTCAGACCTGTGATTTAGATTAATATGGTAACATGTCAACGATGTTTCACCTTGGTGCCTGAGTGCCTTTGCGTAAGCAGCCGAGACCAAACTCGCAAGACAGTGATCTTGTGACTTAGTCACTCTCACTCACTTCTATGACGCAAAATATGTGTGTGTAAATAGTCCTAGTTATAGGTTGGTCTCTGTGTGTGTGTGTGTGTGTGTGTGTGTGTGTGTGTGTGTGTGTGTGTGTGTGTGTGTGTGTGTGTGTGAGCTGAATGGATATTATCAGTTAACCACAGGGTTGAGGAAGCTATTTGCCTACAACAAGAATAAAGAGTGCCTCAAATAACAGAGGCCAGATTGATCCCTACTACCTACTTTTCAACATTTTCCCTTTGACTTAAAACATTATCTATTTTCAGATTATATGCAAAAAGAAAAACATAGGTTTTTTTTTCATGGCTTGAAGCGGTTCAGGGTGGATGATGGGAATTGTGTGTGTGTGTGTGTGTGTGTGTGTGTGTGTGTGTGTGTGTGTGTGTGTGTGTGAGAAAGGGCACATGGAGAAGGAAATCGGGGCAGAGATGGATCACGTGCCCTGGGTGACAGCACGGCACAATTGTGCGAGGTGAGGGTGGGGTTGGAGAAGGATGGGGGGGGGGGGGGGGGGGGGAGGCAGAGAGAGAGATGGGGGTCAGGTTATGGGGGTCACGTGTGCAGGAGAGATAAGACCTCCTCATTCCCTTTTTGACTGACAGGCCATGGGAGAGCAGGGGGGGGGGGGCTCAGTGGCACCACCTCCACCACCACCACCACCCTGAAGACATATCCTCCGTAGCTCTCTCTGCCTCCGCTGCGCCACTGGCTCCATCACCCGTTCTCCGGGGCCAATCCCTCTCTGTCTCTCGCTTCTGTCTCCCTCCTTTATCATACACTCCATCATTCTCTCTCGCCCTCTCTCTCTTCCTCTCTCGCCCCTTTTCCATCAGGCTATTTTATTCTCTCTTTCTCTCTGGATGTTTTTTTTTTATCAGGGCCCGTTTTTCATTTATTTTCCACACCTGTCTTGTTCACCTTCGTTCTTCATTCTCCCCCCTTTTTCTGTTCTTCGTAAACCCATCCCTCTCATTACTCTGATGTGTGTGTGTGTGTGTGTGTGTGTGTGTGTGTGTGTGTGTGTGTGTGTGTGTTTGTGTGTGTGTGTGTGTTTTGTCATTATTTAGGTTGACTTCATGGAGCGCCACTGTTCTCCATCTGGGGGTTATTTTACAACTCACCCCTTCTACTTCCGCTAAACTTTCTTCCTCCTATACTTTGTCTATTTGCTTAATTATTTCTGCAGCTTTTTCACTTTATTTCTGATACCATTGAGTTACATTATAGTGTATGAAGTACACAATGTTGAATATATTTCTGAAGATACATAATGGTGAACATAACACATACTAAAGTTTGGGTGAATCTAGAATCTCCAAAAGTCTTGATGATAGACATTAACAACATGCATAACATAAGGACTCCAATGTAAATTAAAACTAAAACATTATTTCAGTGGAATCCAGGTCAGCCATCTTGTCTCCATACAGAATATCACTGCTAGAGTCAAACTACACTATATCAGCCCGCAGTATGAAATTTAACATTCACCCACTGCTAATGTTTACAAAATAATTTGTGGGAGGTTTCTTAAATTGTATTTTGCTCGTTTGTTGGTTTTATGAATTTATTTGTAGTCAAGAAAGTTGATCCAGTGAGGTCATGATATAAGGTATGGGATCGAACTTGGTTGGCTCATAGTTTGGCAGTTCTCCTATCATGGACTGGGAGACTGTCCGGGTGTATATTAAGTGGTTAAAAATGGACGTTGTGGTACACGCTGTAAGTTCCATGCCTCACCTTACTTACACACACACACACACATACACACACAACTAAAACATACTCTATTCATCACAGGCTTCCGCAGCCCTAAAAGAAAAGCAGTTCAAAGTGACTGAGTAGTGGACTAGGGAGTGATTGTGGAGATGATGGAGAGAGACAAAGAGAGAGCAAGAGAGAGACAAAGACAGAGCAAAAGAGAGAGCAATAGAGAGCAAGAGAGAGAGCAATAGAGAATGAGAGCGATAGATAGAGAGAATGAGAGCGAGGAAGAGCGAGAGTGAGAGTGAGCGAGGGAGAGCGAGACAGTGGTAGAGAGAGAGAGCGAGAGCGAGGGGGAGCGAGAGAGAGGAGAGAGAGAGCTAGAGAGAAGGCCAAGACAGGCATGTCCGGTTGGGTCTCTCCATATAAAATACCATAATACGGCACAAGAGATTGGATTCACTGTTGCTCCCCCCACTCTCCCATTTTCTCTTTTTAAATGTCACCCAACATCTGTTTCATATTTATGATGCGGCCCCGTGCTTCGCCGATGCCCCCTTCAATGCTGGCGATCCTATCTCTGTTCCCGGGATTACCCCAGCTATACCCGCAAATGCATAATTCATGAGGCTAATCTTCCAACGAAAGGCCGCAGACAGAGAGAACGGTAGACCGCTAGATAGCGAAAGAAAGAGAGAGAGAGAGGGAGAGAACGAAAATTGTGAAAGAGAGAGAGAGAAAAGGAGAGTTGGAGAGAACGAAAATTATGAGAGCGAGAGATAGGGGAAAATTAACACGGAAAATAAAAAATCTGCACGCCAGACTCTTGGCTGGTATGTGCAGCGAATTGAGAGATTTTAAGGGAAGATACCTTAAGTATTTGCTGTAGTAATTAACAGGATTAAGAAGACGGATAAGGTATAGAAAACAATGAAAGTGTTCATGCGTGTTGCCCCCCCCGACACCGAGCTAGACACTGGGGCCGTCGACAAACCGTGGCCCCTGCGTCGTGTTATTCTATTACAGTTTCTTCAATTTGTGACGCCTTCCGATTTGGGCCTGATAAGATTTGGGTGGCATTATCGTTGGTGATGATACCATTAATGCTAACTGTACATGTTATCTCCATCCTGGGCTAGAGCCTGTGCATGGTACACCAATGCACAACCACTGTGATTCAATGTAAACACGTGTTCAATGTCTTTTGACGTCTTTCTTATGGTTGGCAATTTCCGGCCCAAAAAACAACCACCAAATAAAATTATTCAGTCATACCCAAAAAAACTAAATGGAATGGCCGGTTGGGGAATGGAGGGTTCGAGCCTCCCATCCTATTGCCTCAAACCATCTAATCCCCCCCCCCCCCGACCATTTTGTACCTCCCCTTTCCTTCTTCTCTGTAACCGCCATTTTGGGGCCTTTTTGACAGTTTTCTCAATCACCGCCGCCGTGGCATGAGCTAAGGAAGACAGAAAAGTAGCAACCTTTTCCGACTTGCCCTTCCTGACATTTTTTTGACTTATTAGCTAGTTTTGCATACAGTCTTCAATCAGACGCCTCCACCCACCGCCTTCCCGACCACTCCACCTCCCCCTGCCGCCCCCCATCTCCCAGCCGCCACCTCTTTAATCCTCCCAGGGAAGAGGCGCCTCTTTTTTAATTCGCTGATGGACTGATAAGCGTCCGCATGCGCGAGCAGACGCGGGAGCATGCGGCGCGGGCGGATATGCTAGCAAAGCAAAGCAAAAGCAAAGGCGTAGCGGGGGCCGCGGATGAAGAGGAGGAGGAGGAGGAGGAGGAGGAGGAGGTTGAGGAGGAGGTGGAGAAAGGGGGACGGTGGTGGCGGTGGTGGTGTAGGCAGTGGTGGTGGAGGGTGGGGGGTAAATGAGAAAAAAGGAAGGGTACGTCAGGGAGGAAGAAGAGCGGGAAGAGGAAGAAAAAAAATGATTTACACGTAGATGAGGCGTGCTTACAAGATGGAACCCTGGGCATTAGGAGTCGATCTGAATTTCCTATCTCGCCCTTTTTTTTTTCCTTCCTCTCCTCACGTCGTCCCTAACCCCCCCCCCCCTGCCGCTACATTGATTCTGTGTTTTTCCTCCTCTCCTTTTCTCTCCTATCTCTCTCTCCCCTTCTCCTTGCTCTCCTCCTCCTTTTGCGCCATTACCCTTGCCGATTGCAATCTTCCAAGGGCCACTGGGCCCCCCTCCCCTCCATCCCCCAGCTTCCCCCCCCATCGCCCCCCCCCCAACTGCTTCTGCAGTTTTTAATCTGCCTTTAATCCCATAGATTTTAAATATTCCCCCGGCTTCCTGGAGACTGGAGGCAATTAACTGGCCTTCTGATGCTCTTGCTTATCTGTGGCCTCCTTGTATCTCTCTGAAGCAGCCTGGAGACACTGCCAGCACTGACAAATAACACCCGCCATTTACCGCCACCGCCCTGCGTCCTCAGGGACCGGGCCGGGGGGGGGGGGGGAGATTCGGGGAGGAGAGGGGAGGTGGGGGCGCCACGGCAACAGTAGCAGCAGCAGCACCGCGAACAGCGGCGTGCCACGGCAAAACGGCGGCGGCGGCGGCGGCAGCATCCTAAACAGGTATTTGGTAAACATATCATACGGAGAAAGAGGAGGGGGATGGGGGGGGGGGGAGGTGCGCAAAAACAACAACAAAAGAAGAAGAGGAAAAAAAACTGATGTATGTTTGTTTGGCTCCGCTGCATTGAGAAAGAGGGGGGCCGGGGGCAGGGGGGTTGTGGAAAAAAAAGGGGGTTCCTTCCAATATCAGAACGGGCACAAAGGATGTTGGTTGCCCCCCAAAACCTCCACTCCCACCCTGTAAACACACACACACACACACACACACCATCACGCTAAACCATAAGCAGCCCCTGTGGGTGATGGGAGCAAAGGGAGGATGGGGTGGTCGATGGGCTGGGGGGGGGAAACACATCCGTCTGGGGTGCTCCCATCGTTCACTACACCCCCAACCAACCCCCACTACCAAACCCAACCCTTCCATTGGAAAGCTGGGAGTGTGTGTGGAACGCCATCTCTCCCGAAATCAGAAGATTTGACGAAGCTGTTGAGCCAAAATTCACTCGCAACAAACTCCCTCCCCCCTTCACTGGGATTGATTATCTACATGTTTGGACCTCTTCTCTCAAACGGTTGTAGTTCACAAGATGGCTGGCCTCTCTCTCTCCCTCCCAGTCCCCATCCCTCTCTCTCTCCCTCTCTCTCCCTCTCTCTCCCTCTCCCCATCCCTCTCTCTCCCTCTCTCTCTCTCCCTCTCTCCCTCCCAGTCCCCATCCCTCTCTCTCTCCCTCCTCTCTCCCTCTCTCCCTCCCAGTCCCCATCCCTCTCTCTCTCTCCCTCTCTCCCTCCCAGTCCCCATCCCTCTCTCTCCCTCTCCCTCTCTCTCCCTCTCCCCCTCTCTCCATCTCCCTCCCTCTCCCTCTCTCCATCTCCCTCCCTCTCCCTCTCTCTCTCTCCCGCCCTCTCTCCCCCTCCCCTCCTTCCATCCCCCTCCCTCTCCCTAATCTATTTGGGCCGGTTCCTCCTACCTGATAAAGCTCTCGATGGCAGCGTGATGATAGATGTGGAGCGATCAACTCCCCCCCCCTCACACACACACACACACCACAGACCCACAGTTAAACAACGCCACAAGACATCGTGGCAAAGCCAACCCAAAAATACAAAAAATAAACCTAGGAGCCGCCGCTGCCAAACCGAGAGATAAGCATCATGAGAGCTGAGAGCTTTGTTACATCACCGGGGGGGGGGGGGGGGGGGGGGGAGGGGGTACTGACTGGGTGCCAGGTTAGAAAGTCGCTAATCCAAAAAGCCACTGAGTACAATAAGGGGGAGAAGAAGAGGGCAACGTGGGTCATTACTAACACTCTCCACTCCAGGGAGGGTAGGGGGTGAAGTCTTGTCGGAGGGGGCTCCCTGGCACCATTTCATTGGCCCTAAAAACTTCCACGGGTCCCACAATGTTCCATCACAACGTCTGCGCTAACTAATTATTTCCTGCTCTTAACATAATACAAATAACGCCTCACTGGCTAATTTACTAGCTCGATAGTTAAGCTAGGTAGCTAGCTTGATGAATGACTGACTGTAACTGAAATTAAGTAAGGGATAATGTATAGAATGCCGGTCATTATCGTGAAAATAAGCCCAGACAGGGGGAACAGGACACCGACGTGCAGCGGAAGTGTCTTGCTTCGCCCTGAAGGACCTGAATGACTATACATACATCTATACATTATCCCGCTTATTACACGGCTGCACAACATTCTTAGTGTTGATCAGCAGAGAAATAGTCCGCCAAAGACGTTGACGTCGCTTAGCAACCGAACGCTGTGGTTGACAAGTTACCGGACTACTTGCGGAGTGATACCAAAGACATCATTAGAGGCTAAAAATCCTTTGTTTTCCTTAACAGCGGTCAATTATACTTAGCAACGGTGAATTATCAAGTATAATTCACTGCCGGAAGTTGTAAAGGGCCCATACAAGTGAACAGGAGCGTTCCACGGCATTGAGAAGACTCTTGTAATAAAACAAATTAAATTACAAGCAAACTTGTTTCTTGTAGTTGGGAGAGCACTCGCAGTGTCGGGTTACAAGAGTGCCTATGCTTCTAATCATTAGAATCACATTCAATTACTGAGAAGCAAGGGATTGGTCACTTGGCAGCACAGCTAATGGTGAGGCGCTATACATGATGGTGGCAAATTAGGGCATAGATTTATCCAGCTAAATAATGACAGCATTTCTCAACAGTGACCTCATGGGATCTGCCACCCTTTCATTTGTTGCGGTGAGGCACTGGTTCAGAGTTGTGGGACGGAGTGTTAGAAAGGTTTCCGCTGGAATCCGATGGTTATTGGTGGAAGGGTGAGGGGGGAGGCGGGTCATGTTTCCATCCTGGCCAATTACCTCTGTGGATGTGGATGTGATGCTTGTTTGAGAAAACACGGCTATAAATAGAGAATGTCTGAAGCAATATTTGCTAATATACATTGAAAAAGATGATGTATTTGTCTGATGTTTCTGAATTTATCTTCATTCTATTCATTGGTATATATTTACATCAATGATTATATAGTTTCAACAAGATTACCCAACTATTGGCTATCCTGTTGAATAACAACCATCTTCTCATTCACAAAAGTATAGCATTCATGTTGTTATGTTGTGTATGTGCGCGCACAAGTGTATTTATGGTGTTGTGCGTGTGCATTTGTGTGATATTCGAGGGGTTAAGCTGGTGTTGCTCGGACCATGGCTGACACCAATCCAGATATTCTTGGGGGCAGGGGGTCCACAGCTTGGCCCACGGACAACAGGGTGTGTGTGTGTTTGTGTGTGTGTGTGTGTGGCTCCATACTGGGTGTCACACCAGGGGGGCCCACCTAATTTCACACCCTGATACAGAAGGGGAATCGCAGGAACGAAAAAATAAATAGTGTGAATGAGGGGTGGAAAACAAAAACAAACACAGCTGTCTATTTCCTGCTTCTTTGTTGCGTGACATCACAGGTCAGAGGGCAATAAAGGTTATAAAATATAAATAATGAAACAGAATTTTGTTTTTAAAGAAACCATGGCTTTTACACCTTAAATCAAATCAAGCCTTGTTATCAGCCACTGTCTGATCTTGGGGTGTAGGGGTCTGTCTGTGTGTGTGTGTGTGTGTGTGTGTGTGTGTGTGTGTGTGTGTGTGTGTGTGTGTGTGTGTACGTTTGCACATGCATGTTTGAGTGTGTGCGAGTGTGTGGATGTGTGCGTGAGGCTGGGGTTGTAGTTTTTTTTTCTGCCCTCCATTCCATCCATAACCCCCCTCCCCCTCCCCCCGTTTCAAAAGGCCAGCCCCAGCCACCCCTTCAACCAGCCGATCCAACCCACACCCGTCACCGGCTCCTCCATCCAAAACCCCCCCGCCCCCCATCCCCCACGCCCCTGCCCCCCTCCCTGGTTTCCGTGGCGACTGCCGCCGCTAAGCCCAAAGTTACGGTGTTAGAGCTGGTGTGTGTGCGCCGCTGAGCCCTGGGCAGGATTTGTGACAGAGAAATCACATCAGACTACGCTGATTAACAATTCCATTTCACCCTGAGATTTATAAAAAAAAAATAAAAAAAATTGGAGAGAAAAAAACTATCTTACATTTGGCTTTTTTTTTTTTTAATAGGAACGATCGCTATCTCAAATTGAGTCCCAGCTAACTTTAATAAAGGCTACAGGGTTGAGTGGCATTTTGCATGCTGATTTAGGCCCGATTGGCGGCTTTTGATGAGAGAGAGAGAGAGGGAGGCTGCTATGTAAAGCGGTGTGTGCTTCCAGCACTTTTCCACATCGCCGGTTCAATTGCGCTGAGGATAAGAACATGAAAAAAAAAGAAAGAAAATGCCACTTCCATCTGCAATCTCCGGATTTTTCTCTACTTCACTCTCCCTCTCCCCGGCTCTCTCTCTCTCTCTCTCTGTCTCTCTCTCTCTCTCTCTCTCTCTCTCCCTCTCCTTCGCGCTGTGTCTGTTCCATCACTCCTTCTCTCTCGCGTTTTCATTTTTTCTGTGAGTAAAAATGATTGACTGTTGAATATGAATAAAAATGGAGTAGATAGAGACAGGGTGGGAGAGAGCATGCAACGTAAAGAGAAGCGAGAGAGATAGAGAGAGAGAGAGAGAGAGAGAGAGAGAGAGAGAGAGAGAGAGAGAAGAAAAACAAGGATGTAGAAAAATAAAACCTGTACTTTTCTCTGGATCAAGAAAATATTACATTTTTGCTTTTTCTTTCTTTCGTTTGTTTTTTATAAAAGAAATTCGCCTGCAACTCTACTCAACACTAATACCATTTGGAAAATGTTATTACTGTTGAGTATTTTACAATGTGTACACAAGGAACACAGGCATGATGGGAGAGGGAGATAGACTAAAAGTAGAGAGAGAGAGAGAGAGAGAGAGAGAGAGAGAGAGAGAGAGAGAGAGAGAGAGAGAGAGAGAGAGAGAGATCAGGATTGAATTGGTGGGGGTACAATCAAATAAAAATCATTGCCAGAAACACTTATCTCCCCCCACCTCAACACAACCTACTGCCCCCATATAGAATCTACATGGGTATTAAGAAGGAGAGAGAGGAAGGGAGGCAGAAAGGGACCTATTAATAGCAAGGCTTCAGCCTAATGCGATAATCAGACCAATTTGTAAAGAGATTGGATAATCCCAAATAGTTTTTTATGTGGGCACAGATTTAAAACATTTTCATTAAATATACTGTGTTTTGGAACGAGGTTTAGTGGGCTGGGCTGATGGGTGCTGGTGGTTAGAGGGGTGACGGTGGCGTTTTTTTCTCATGGGGAAATCCCCACTGTGGTTGTGTATTAGCTCACACAAGGAAGTGTGCTGGTGCTAGCTAGAAGTGGCGCTATCTGGTAGTGGTGCCAGCTAGAAGCAATGCTAGATTGAAGCAGCAATAGCTAAAGTTGTGCAAGCTAGATGTGCCGCTAGCTAGAAGTGGCGCTAGCGAGCAACAACACTAGCTAGAAGGGGTTTTAGCTAGAAGTGGCGTTACCTAGCAACTACACTAGCTGGTTTTAGCTAGAAGTGGTGTTAGCTAGCAACTGCACTAGCTGGAAAGGGTTTTAGATAGAAGTGGCGCTAATATCAGAAGCTGAAATGATTTGTTTGGTTCTAGGGCGAAACCAAAGACAGATGGATGCTGTCGCCGCCAAAAATGTATATATGTGCTTGCATGAATCATTGAGTTTGAATACCTCTATATATATATATATATATATATATATATATATATATATATATATATATATATATATATATATATATATACCGCTTATAGTGTGAGTGTCTGAGAATGGTTCGTTTGACATGTTAGAATTATTAGAATACAACTACAAATAATGATGATAATGAAGATCCTGTGGTTTATAATTCAGTGGAGTTTCGGAGTATGGCCCATAGTGAAGACAAAGACGTAGAAAAGAGAGAGAGCGAGACAGAAAGTTGAATGTTAAGAGAGAGAGAGAGGATGAGGAGAGAGAGATTGTGGGGTTGGTGAAAGAGAGCCAATGGAAGGCATCCAACAGGATCAGTAGGTAGGGCATGCTGCCAACAGCTGGCAGACACACACACACACACACACACACACACACATACAGACTACACACACATATTCAAACCACACACACACACTTAAACAAACAAACACATACATAAAAGCACGCACAGACAAAAACAGCCACCCCCCCCCATCATGAAGTGACACCCCCTGGCCCACCTCCCCAGACTCTTTTCCTTGTTTTCAACCAATAAGAAACCTCCATCCTGACTCAGATGCTATTTTACAGGTGGAAATAGGCATGACAAGTAGGGAATAAATGTAGCAAAAAATAAATGCGCAAACGCTCTTTATCATAGTTGAAACAAAAAAAATGCAAAAAATAGGTTTAATCATGTTTCATCACTAATCACGAGTATCACTAATCACTGTGTTCCGTCGAATCAGAGTCGACAGAACATAGCTATAGAGCTATTCCGCCTACTTACTGTGAGCCTCAATCTTACACGTTGCGACTTTAAGATAAGGTAAGATACCATGTACTTTATTAATCACAGATGGGAAATCCCAGATGGATTAGATAGGCAGTCTGTGTATTAGAGAAAAACATTTACTTAACAATGATTTGGGTGGGACGGACCAGACTACAGCTTCAGATTGGCTGAGCTGGTAGTGTGTCTGATGATGGCATGTCCATACGAACCCAGCCTATGCAATTAAAAACAGAGGTGAAAACAAGACGTGCGACAATATATTGAGAAAGTCAGTATTTCCCAGGTGAAGGCTCATAGGAGGATACACTGCATCTGAGTGGACGCAGGCCTTTGATTTGTTGTAATTGTGAAAAACACTAAATACACACAATGTGAATTCATACATGGTAAACCTTTGTTTCTAAAATAAAATGATGAAATGATGAAATCTAAATGTCAAAACAGATCCAAGCGATGCCATGAGAAGGACGAACCGGACGCAGTGCCCCTTAGCAGAGTGCCTGTGTGTGTGTGTGTCTCTCTCTCTCTTGTCCATGTTCCCCATCATTGCTATCCAAAGTGACACCTTTCAATTGGGACAGGGCTGCTTCATTTGTCAAGGTTAAGTCAAAGGGTCTTATGGGAATGCCCCCCCCCCCCCCCCCCCCCACACACACACACACCCATCCACCCACACAAACACACACACACACACACACTAAGACACAAGGGTCCCAGGCCGGTCGTGCGATAGGGCACCATGGTCCATAGACCTCCCCTCCTCCTGCAACCCCTCACCCCCCCTCCACCCTCACACACACACACACACACACACACACACACACACACACACACACACACACACACACACACACACACACACACACACACACACACACACACACACCCTGCTGGCTGATGCACCCTCTCTCTCCCCTCCCTGGACCAGATAAGATGCTATCTCTTTCTCCTCTAAGCACTTGAGAGGCACTTTGTGAGATCATGGGGCCATTACCATGAAAAGTAAAAGATACGGCCCCTGTATTGACGCTAGATTAAGAGTGACCAGTATGTTATTGATTCCCAACACCTGCCTTTTTCTTGCTTTTCTCTTTTTTTTATTTTGCACTGTGGCGGACCCATGGCAGCCATATTATTTTTCGGATGGTTGCGCCACGGGGTCTGTGGACCCCTACCCATAGGGAAATAGGGCTGCTGCCACTTCTTTAGTCTCTCTCTCTCTCTCTCTCTCTCTCTCATAATCTCTCTCTCTCTCATAATCTCCCTCTCTACCAATCTCTCCCTCTTTCCATCTTTCTCAAGATCATTCTCCCCCCCCCCCCTATACCCCCATGTCTCTCGCTCTTGTTTGGTCCTCATGTATATAAAGCTATATAAAACATGGGGCATAGTGAAAGAGAACATGGCCCCTTGTCATTATCTCCCTCCTCACAGGGGGCCATCTTTTACAGGGGGCCCCTTACTGTTATCTGCTGATTTGCCAATTGTTCCTGGACAATCTCGGCCATTAGCCGGACCATGTTAAATAATGCATTGCCTTTTGAGGTGTGTGTGTGTGTGTGTGTGTGTGTGTGTGTGTGTGGGGGGGGGGGGGGGAAGCTTATCTTTCTGCATGCTTGTGTGTATTTTAATGTTATTACTAGAGGGACCTTAATGAAAAGGTCCGGGCCCTGATGGCCCCTGATATACATCCAAGGTCTTTGCAGGGACACACACACATAGACACACACCACCACCACCACCCACAATCTACCAGCGTCCAAATCACACACGCAGGCAAATACACACACAGACAAACACACATACACCCACAGACAGCAGGATAACAGCCACATGTAAACTAGACTTTATCTGGACTTTATTGGAGTTTTTATCTGGAGAAACTGGGTATGTTAGTTCCCAGAGGGGAACTAACATACCCCCACCCCAACCCCTCTCTGATCTGATCAAGTAGGCTTAAAAAACAAACACAAAAATACACATAAAAGAACATGACCAGACGGACCAGGCATCCCTGATGGACCCCTGATCCCCTGTTGCTATGATACGAAGAAAAACAAATGGGCTGGGGTGGGATGGGCTGGTGTTGGGGTCGGTTGGGGTGGGTTGTCGCAGCCATGGTCGGTGCGGCGAGATGAGAGAAGGACAGGAAGTCACAGGCCTTCCAGATGAAAAGACAGAAGACAAAAGGAGAAAGAAAGGAGAGAGAGGAGGAAAAGTCAGACTGAAATAGACAGATAGAGGATGGAGGGAATGATCTGGAGAGTGGGGGAGGGAGATGGTGTGTGTGTGTGTGTGGGGGGGGGGGGGGTCATGAGAGAGGGAAGGGAGATAACCGTTAATGTCTTCAGTCACCAGTTTACACAGGCCATTGCACTTCCCATTCTACCCGTTTGCTTATCGGGAAGAATTACCGAACAGCGTGGCATGCTATTAAAAATTCTGCTTAGATTTCACAAAAAAAAAACAGCACGCCGTGCAAGGTAATGAACGCCATTTTTTTTTCTCTCTCTCTCTCTCTCTCTCTCTCTCTCTCTCTCTCTCTCTCAAATGGACTTCTCTCTGATACCATACCATCCCCCGCCCCCACCCCTCAGATTCTCAGCGGGCGGAAATACATCTCAGTCATAATTCGCTATCTTTATTGTATTTCCAACACGGACTTAACTATTCTGCCAGAGCGGTGGAAAGCTTAATAATCGCCGTTGCCCTTGATGTTGAAGGGATGATTTCTGTGGCTATCGCCTCGCAGAGATTTCACTCCCACTCTAGCCCCATTTATTGCTCTCTCTCTCTCAACCTCTCCATCTCTCCCTCCCTCCCTCTCTCCCTCCAGCTATCTCTCTCTCTGTGTCTCAGGCTGTCCCTCTCCACTTTTTCTGTTCTCTCATCTGTCTTTATCTCTCGCCTCCCTGCCATGCCATCCATTTTGTCCTCTATTCACCCTGTTCTCTTTCTCTCTCGCTTTCATTCTACACAAGCCAGGCCCCCAGCCAACCAGCCGGCAGGCCGGCCAGCCAGCCAGCCAAGGTCAGAAAGGTCAGTTCGGGGTTTGATGTCCCAGAATCCCTTGCTCCCATGAGCCATTGACTCATTTTAATGGCGATGAGGAGTTGAAAAAACTCCCACCTTTCAAGGATGTCAACACTCTGGTTTGGTTTGGCTCATGCATCACACACAAAACATAAAAACAGGCCCACACACACACACACACACACACACACACACACACACACACACACACACACACACGCACACACACACACACACACACAATGCTGTTGTCAGTCTGATTTATGAGCCAGTCACATTAAATTATAAATGTTTTGTGTGCAGTAATGTGGAGCTGGGTTTTTATGGCTTGTATCAGCAGAGTTCACCACACAGACTACAGGCACCTGAGACAAGGCACCGTTGTCTTCCGCTATGATGACAGACAACGCGGTGAGCGAGCACACCGCCAAGCATTGGCCTGCTCTCTTCCAAACGCTCGTAAAATCCCTCTGTGTCGGTGCCGGCGTCGGTTTACTTTTAAAATACCACCCCAGCCATCTATCCATAGGTGTGTCCTGAACAAAGACTGTGTTTGTGTTGCCTTACATGAATAAAATAAAATAAAAGATAGCTAACTTGGAAAGATCTAGCGCCAATACATGAACTTAATTTGGGTACAGACCCAAATTTGTGTAATTGGGGACAGACCCCTTCCCCCTCTTTCCCGCCCTTTCCCTTGGATTTCTGTTTTAGAAATCAAAAAAAACAAGCCACAGTCCAAACGTGGGCCCCACTGCGACTGGCTGGCACCGGGTCAATCCGCCGTGGCCTTTCCACCGCCGCCAGTATCAGTGTGATTGGGCCACGCGACAACTCCCAATCTCTAATGCGGCGAGTGCCGCTCAGCGGCTAGCTAGCACGTTAGCGCTCGCTTTCCGCCTGGCTCTCACAACCCCCCCCCCCCCTCCCAACTCCCCCAGAAGCCGGTCGCTTCTCCTCCACCAATCCGGGGGCCTGGAACCCTTTTGCAGACAACCCCATCACCACCACCACCCTCTTTCCTCCCATTGCTCTAATCCGGCCATGGACTTTACCTCGCAAGCTCAATGTAATCACACGGCTAATTCACAAGCGGACGCGCGGAAAGATGGGCTGCGGTGGGGTGTGGGGGAGAGGGGGGGAGGCAATCCGTGACGGGCGTTTTTTGTTGCGACTAAGAACGGGGCTCCCTGGGGTGACCAGGGGAGGAGGGGGGAGGGAGAGGGGTGTGGGGGAGAGGAGTGAGGGGAGGAGGGGGGAATGGACTGTCGATGAGCTTTGGGAAAGGGGGAGGGCAGGGGGGGGGCTGGAAATATAGAATCGGAACCGATAATAAAGTCACTTTAAAGAAAAAAATCATGAAAAAGAAGGAGAGAGGAGAGGAGGGGAAGAAAAAAAAAATCGATGTTTGGCAAGTGTGTTGGCGTGGGAGTGTTGAAAGCACCATTGTGCGTTGGAAACAGTCTATATTACCCGGTGTCGGTGTGTTGACGAAAAGGGGCTGCTCCTCTTTATTTTAGGAGAAGGAGAAGGAGAAGGAGCCCCCCCCCCACACACACACACAAACGTGCCTCTGTGCACCCTTTCTCTCTCGTACGCCATCCACGACGCGACCGTAGCGTCGAGCGATGTCGAGTTTCAGCTCAGCAAGCCAAGTCATTACATTTCCCTACACGTCACACCTTTTCAGCGAGCCGGTGAGAGAGAGACACAGCGAAAGAGTTACAGGAGAGAAAGAGAGAGAGAGAAAGAGAGAGACAGAGAAAGAGACAGACAGACAGAGAGAGAGAGAGAGAGAGAGAGAGAAGCTAGCGCTGCCTTCGCTAGTTTCTTCATTCTACACACGTGGAGACCTGCAGGAACAAGAAAAAAAAGGCAGGAATATTTTGGGGGGTGGGGGGGGTGAGAAAGTCACCTTTTTTTTAAACCAGTAAATACGCTGTCCCAGGCCTCTGCTGTCGAGTCATGTGCCAGAATGAACCTGGCTTTTCCACTTAAGAAAAGCTCCCCAATTAGACCGGTGGTTAAGCTAGCCGTCTAGATGGCAGTTGACACACGTTCCGGCAACAAAAGGGACTATTGAAATACGTTCTCTCCAAACTTGTAACAGCTATGAGCTATGACATACACACTGGTGGCAGAGGTCTCATCCAATAGGATGGAGCGAAACGGAACAAATACACATGGTGGTAAAAGACCAGATAGGTGAGAGAATCGAGTTAAAGAAAGGTTATGGTACAGTAAATCAGGTTTAGTTTTGTTCTTCCAGTGAGACCCCAGGCCTAGCCATTTTAGCACTGATGAGTTATAATCATCAGCTTTTCCAATAAAAGTCCCCATAAACATGATCAATCCTCATCATCAATTTACTTGTGGAGACACATTGCAAAAGTTTGCCATGAATGTAAAAGTATTCCCAAACTGTCACCGGGGATTGAATGAACAGTAACTTATTACTGTTTAGTGTGATGAATCCATGATATCAGCCAATGATATGATTGATATCTATAACGTCACTGTGAATTTAGCAGGCACCCCTGGGTGTTTGGGTTAACCACCAAAGTCAACAGGGTAATTGTGTGAAGGTATTCCAATGGTTAGGGGGGTTAGGGTGTTGGGGTGTGACTCCTAGCCCAATGTTTTGGTGGCTGACTCGGTGTGTCTGTATCCTTGAGCAAGATGACATGTCAACTCTAACCACACAGTCGATATCAAAGAGGAGATCACATGTAGTAGTGACTGCCGCATTACTCAATAGACAACGATAGTGATGCGTCAAAATAAGGAGGTACTCTATAGGGTTAGTATGTTCAAAGTGTGTGTGTGTGTGTGTGTGTCTCTGTGTGTGTGTGTGTGTGTGTGTGTGTGTGTGTGTGTGTGTGTGTGTGTGTGTGTGTGTGTGTGTGTGTGCGCCAGCAAGTTTGACACACGCGCACAAACCCACACGAAGCACACACACAGAAACATACACACGTGTGTGGAGTGTGTGTGGGTTTGTTTGTTTGTTGTAATATCCTCGTAAAATCCTGGTCATTTTATTTAGAGTCAATGTTTGTTTTTTTCACAGGGTCAACCTGGACAATGTAATGCTTCCAAAGAACACTGCTAAGACACATGTGGTCATGATTATGTTATGGATATATACTGTATATATATATCAATATATAACAGAAGAAATAGATCTAAAACGGCTTGTGTATGCGGGTCGAGCCAATACTTTCATTCAAGAGAAATGTTCTATTTTATACCCTCTCTCTTTCAGTCGTTCGCTGTTGCTCCAAACTGTCAATCAGATGTCGACTCCTCCATTTTAAAACCGATTGTCTCACTCACGTGTGTGAAAACACACCCACCCACCGAAAAATAAGGAAACAGGACATGCAGGGGTTAACCACCAGAACAAGATGCATCTCCTAAAGACTTTATTAACTCCACTGACAACTTCTGCAGCAAACCACAGTGCGCACGCACGCGCACACACACAGACACACACACACACACACACACACACACACACACACACACACACACACACACACAGATACTGTAGCTATATATTGGACATCACCCAAGACTGTTGGTGGCACCTGCATTGTTGCAAGATGTTCCTATTTATACAGTGGTTGTAACGTCTTCCTCCTTGCTAGCTGTAGCTGTAGCGTGATGGCTGCAGGTCCAGGCGAACGCAATACACACATCCCTCTCTCCCAGTCCCGTAGGCTTCTGTGGTTCTACGCCGGACCTCGCTGTCCTACCGGTGTTCGTCAACTTAACACATGGGCTGAACATACGGATTTCACTCACAGAGAAGGGATACTGAATAAGCCTTGGTTTTGCCGGTGGCAAAACAGTGTTGTAATCCATGTCGTCATTATAGATTTTAACCTTAAATAAAAAATAAATGAAATGAAATGAAATACAGAGGTTTACACATGCGGGCACGCCACCACACACACACACACACACACACACACACACACACACACACACACACACACACACACACACTGGGGCAGCTCAGGTTTTAGCAGCTGGCTTGATAGTGGGAGAGGGGGGCGTTATTCTTTGAGTGGCCCTGCTGCACTTCACTCACCTGGTCATTGGAGACACTGCAGAGCTCTTTCTCCTCACTCTGTGTGTGTGTGCATATGTGTGCATGTGTGTGTGCATATGTGTGTGTGCGTGTGTGTGTGTGTGTATGTGTGTGTGTGTGTGTGCATGCGTGTGCTTTTGTGTATATGCATGTGTGTAAAACTTTGTGTTTGTGCATCACGTTTATGCATGTGAACGTGTGTGTGTGTATGCATTTGTATGTGTGTGTGTGTGTGTGTGTGTGTTTGTGTGTGTGCTCACGTGCACGTGCACGGCTGGTCAGTAAATTGATCTGAGAGGCCTCGGTGAAAGAACACAAACAGCAGATTAAAGACAAAGTGTTGAGTCAACACAGCGGCAGGCGCCTGAATTGTTTGTGCTGCAGCAGCCGACACTGCCGAATTAAAGGCGGGATTTGGGGGAGAGGGGGGGAGGGGGGGGGAGGGAGGAAGGGAGGGAGGGAGGAAGGAGGACGGGGGGGGGGGGGGGGGGGGGCAATAATAAATAATAATAATAAAAATATAAACAGCATCGCTTAATTACTGTCGCATAATACCAATTATTTTGTTTCAACACCCTTATCTTAATTACTTAAAAAGACCAACTTCAATTAGGACGTGAAACACTGCATCTACCCTGGCAGGCCTCCCCACAGAGGCCTTGTCACTCACACACACACACAAAAACAGGCGCACGCACACACACACACACACACACACACACACACACACACACACACACACACACACAGGCGGACGGACACGTATTTGCACACAGGTGAAAGCTCACATATTGTCATAGCCGCACACTCACAGGTGCCCACGCACACACACATTGAAGCGTGCATATGCACATTTACGTATTCATATTATCATAAATATGCATTAGCATGCACAGATAACCATGGCCACCCACCCACACACACACACACACACAGACACACTGCTGTGCTAACAACTTTGCTTATAATTAATTGATATTCAAGGCACATTATTGCGTGTCAATAAAAGAGCCGCAGCTCTGAAACCAACGATGAAAGGGTCACAATTAAATTCACAGAAAACCAAGGCGGAAAGACAAAAACACACACACACACACACACACACACACACACACACACACACACACACAAACACAGCAGCCAGCTTGGTTATGTTTCCACTGCCATAAAGACTGTGGTGAAACACAACTCACGGTTTAATGGTTTGAATGGAAATACACAAAAGAAAGAGACAAATACAAAAAAATACAAAACCGAAACCCTATCAGACACACAAACACAAGAGACAGCGTCTAAGAACATTGTAAGGAGATAACAAGAATATCGGAGAGAAAAGGCTAAAGTTCCAGGGAATAGTGGAAACACAGTTGAATGTCATTCCATGGCCCATGTCTATTTTACTGGGATTTGATGTTCGGGTCTGAGGGGGGGGTTAAGGCGTCCTGGACACTTCTAGGATAGCTATGTTGTGTGTAGAGGGTGAAGCTGCGTCTGAGCAGTGGTTTACTCAATGTCTGCGTCCGATTGAGGGTTAGGCTTCCCAGACACCTAAAGTATAACGCTACGGTGTGTGTGGCACATATCATCTCAACATTTCTCATTATAAAGCTCATACACAACGATGCTACTACAAAGTATCACAAAGTAGGAGTGGGTCGTTACCATGGGGATAGCACCCCATCCCTCAAACTCTCAATCCAAAACGTGTTTGTTAAAATCTCACCATTTTTGAAACACTGCGGGTTCACAGACACTTTGTATAACTAACCCGTTAACACTTACTCTAACCCTAACCCCTATGCTGATGCTATATCCCAGCACCCACGACTGCCTTAACTAACGGTAATCAATGGGTAACTCATGCACCCTTATTGTAGAGTGATACCTGGGGCCGGTGGGGGGGGTCGGCTGGAGGTGGGGGGGAGGATGGGGTCTGTCTGTCCCTGACCCGTGCCTAAGTGGCGCTTGCGTGTTTACCGCGAGGAAGGAAGCTGTCAGCTCTGTTTGCCCCCCTCATCTCATCTCAGCAGGGGGTGGGAGTGTGGGGGGGGGGGGGGGGCGACCATAGAGCAGGGGAGGTAGGGGTGGGATGGGGTAACCTCACCTCACCCCACCCCCTGACCCACATCCTCCCTCCTCTTCTCATGACCTAAACCTCGACCGAATGGAGGAGGGAGAGAGAGAGAGAGAGAGAGAGAGAGAGCGAGAGAGAGAGAGAGAGAGAGAGAGCGAGAGAGAGAGCAAGAGAGCAAGAGAGAGAGAGAGAGCAAGAGAGAGAGAGAGAGAGAGAGAGAGAGAGAGAGAGAGAGAGAGAGAGAGAGAGCAAGAGAGAGAGAGAGAGAGAGAGAGAGACAGAGCAAGAGAGAGAGACACGTTTGTGTGCACACGTGTGTGTGTGTGTGTGTGTGTGTGTGTGTGTGTGTGTGTGTGTGTGTGTGTGTGTGTGTGTGGTCGGTCCAGACGACGGGTCTCCGCCGGTCCGCTGTGATTGACAGGGCTCTCTACTCCAGGTATCCCCTTTCTAGCCCACCCCCCTCCTGGCCCGCGCACCTCCCCCAGCCCGCGTGCATGAAGTCCCCGTGGCTCCGAGTCAGAGGGGCTCACATTCAGCGTGGGGGGTGACTGCATTCCTGCCGAGGTCACGAACTGACCACCTCAGCGGATCACCTCCACCTCTACAACAGCCCCCAAACCGCCAAACCCCCCAGACCACCTCACGCCAACAGAGACACTCACACACACAGCAAGTACCCTAATCGTCGTCTTCAGCATCACTTCCATCATCACTTTAGCTATCACCATCATCATGATCATCACTATCACTATCGTCATGATCATCACTACCACTATCGTCATCACTACCACTATCGTCATCATCATCACTATCGTCATCATCATCACTATCACTATCGTCATCATCATCACTACCACTATCGTCATCATCATTACTA
>NC_136951.1:11850490-11907990 GCF_949987615.1 Pollachius pollachius
GCAGACAGACAGCACTTGGAAAGTGTTTAAGTTAATAGATAGCGTTTCTGATTACAAAGGTGGGGGGCACCTTCCACACTCCTCCTTTCACTGCAGCTCAAGTATTAGCTCTGGCCCTCTGGCCCTCTCTTTCTTCCTTCCAACGCGCGCAGGTTTTAAAATCTCTATCTGCCATTTCACACTTTCTTTTCATCACTCCCCCATTACCTGGGTAATGAATAGATCCTCGATTCCTTTCTTCTGTCCTCAAGCCGACCGCCTACTCTACTTCATGCTAATTTCCAGCCAGCCGACACATCAAGCGGGAAAACTTCACCCCGGTATTATTAAAATAATAATAATATCATAAAATTGGGAAAGGAGATTGAAAGGTGGGGGAAAAGGGGAGGAGGAAGAGGAGGAAGCTACACTAATGACTTCATTTTCTTCTCTTTGGTACGGAGCCTCGGTAGCGATGGCCTACCCTGGATTGCTGTCCCCCAGAGGGCCCGGAGTAGGTGCAGATACTGATACTGCTGTGAAATCGACTGGAGCTGAGAGACGGTGAGCGGCACAGGAATAGTGGCAGAGAGACAAAGAGAGCAGGGTGGACCGAGAGGGGACGAGGAAGGAACGGAGAGTGAAAGTGAAACTACAGGTCAAGCAGCGTTCAGGGGCATTTCTTTTGAAGCTTATTCAGGGTGTGGTGGTTTTTTTTAGGAAACGCAAGAATAGAGAGAATAATAGCACTACACACACGCGCGCACATAGACACACACGTGCCCACACACACACCTCAGCCTAGTCTAATAATCCACTAATCCTGTTTATCATCAGCCAGCTCTTCTGCGCGATGCACCAGCCGGAATATCACTCACAAATACACTCCAATGTGCAGCGTGCAGATACAGCGGCCCCAGCCGAATAAAATATATAAATAACTGGAATATTTTACAGATCTCCATTTCACCACTCCTTTTCCGCCATCCACCATCGTCACTCCCGCCACCGTTCCCCGCTCGCCGCGTTGGCATCGGTTACGCGGTCACACATCGCAATCCCACATCAAGGCCGGGGAAGAAAAGGGGGAGCGGGAAAACGGACGCAATCCTCCAAGTTTGAGGCGTTCTACTAAAGCGTTCGTCCACACTAACTAACTCACTGGCGCATCACTGCCTGCTGCGACGCATACACCCATCTACACCCGCTGCGATAAAATACAAACCCCCAAAGCTTTTTTTGGTGGGACGTTGCAAGTAAATTGGGTTCCTTCCACTTAGAGGCTTAACTTTTGTCTCCCCCTCTTCCAAGAAAGAAAAAAAAAAGGAAGGACTTTTGAGTTCTGAATTCCACGATTTAGCCGTCTTGAAAATAGGAATAATCACAGATGATCCTGGCTTGGGTAGCTAAGAAGGAAGTAAATCTATAAATAAAAATATACACACACACATACACATTCGCATAACTTGCTTTTTGGGGACCGCGGTACTTGTGAGGACTAAGTTGTAAATATATCCATAATCGCTATTTTCCATTTCGCATGAGGTAAGCTTCAGTGCTTTGGGGGTCATTAAAGGAATTTGGGACTTTTGTGGGGTCTTTTAAAGCTGACTTTTCAAGGGTTTACTGGGGATCTATATCGCGCTACTGTTGCCTGGCGCTAGCAGAGTAAAAAATAAAGAAAGCGGTTTCAAGGAAGGAAGGCAGGGAAAAAAAAGTTGTGTGTATTTTTTATGGGAAACTTATTGGATAAAATTCTTACTCCTCGCAAAGTCCTAACACAAAAGTACGGAAAAAGAATAAATGTGCAACTATCTATGAAAATCGCCGGAAACTTGGTTGAATATGTTTGGCCTGAAAACACAGTTATTCAGTTTGATTTGCCCTCTGCCTTGCATGTCCACATTCTGTGCCATGGTTCAGAAGCAAATTCATGTTTCTTGAATTGTTGCACGTTGAGTAGAGAAAAGTCAATCTAAAAAACAACACATTTTCCTCACGAAATGGACGTTGTGTGGTTTAACCTCTCTGATCGCAGCAGGCAGACGTTGGGTCCAGTCTTGCAGGGGACCCAAAATACGACCATTGGCCCATAGCTAACTAAACTACATCACACCGGGGTGGGGGGGGCAATCCCCTGTCGAATTGCAGGATGTCAGCCTTCTTCTTCTTCTTCTTTTTGGAAGGAAGCACTGTGGATTGTATTTCTCTCATTTCCTCCACTGACACCTTCTCCCTGTTAGGAATGTCGGAATGTGCGGATCAAAAGTCGAGCTCTGAGGGTCGGGGGGGGGGGGGGGGGGGGTGTGGAGGTAGGGGGAGCTTGGAACACCAAGAAGTCCGCCACGATGACCACTTCCTGTCTTGAGTTTTGTGAAGTAAGACATCAACACAGCAGAAACAGAAGGGAGGGCTGTTCTTCTTAGACCGGCTACAATTTGAGGGAGATCCACAGCGGGCTTGGCCTCTGTGGCCTTAACTTTGAAAAAAATAACTTTCCAAGCTCCTCGCCGACCAATAAGTGAAAGACAGATGGTGACCCCAGAGTGAAAGTACAGCACGTGTGCCATCTAAGCTGACATAACCCTATTATCCACACACACACACACACACACACTCTCAGACACACACCAACACCAACACACACTCTGAGACCTGAGCCACATGCAAGTACCATCACACACACATACAAACACACACACACACACACACACACACACACACACTATTTCATGCACTTACAGCAACGTGCACTAATTTCCTCAGGAACGGCCTGTATAATCTGGTGGGGCCCTTCCATCTCGCCGGCTTAGCCCAGTGGACTGGGGCGGCTGCAGCCAGCTCTCTCTCTCTCTCTCTCTCTCTCCCTTGCCCTCTCGCTCCCTCTCTCTCTCCCTTGCCCTCTCTCTCTCTCTCTCTCTCTCTCTCTCTCTCTCTCTGGAAGATGGGGAAATGAGGGTGGGCTAGGGGGTGGAGTTGGCGGATGGAGGTGGGATGTGGGTGTTTAGGGTGGGAGGGGGCCGAGGGAGCGTCACATGGATTGTGTTTTGGGGGGGCCTCAGGCGTGAAATGGAATAGGTTTAATCTGTTATCACCTGCGGGGAAGCATGGAGCATCCATGCCGGCCTCTGACAGACAGACAGACAGACAGACAGACAGACAGAGTGGTGCGTTTCGTGTGTGTGTGTGTGTGTGTGTGTGTGTGTGTGTGTGTGTGTGTGTGTGTGTGTGTGTGTGTGTGTGTGTGTGTGTGTGTGTGTGTGTGTGTGTTTGACTGTGTGAGGCTGTGAGCAGGGGCTCACAGCCCCCGGTGGCGAGTGGGGTATCAGCCTCTACCGCCAGTGAGTGATATTACTTTAATTTCTATAAGGCTCAACTCATGCGTCTCTCTCTCTCTCTCTCTCTCTCTCTCTCTCTCTCTCTCTCTCTCTCTCTCTCTCTCTCTCTCTCTCTCTCTCTCTCTCTCCCCCCCCGAAATAGCAGGTAGCCTTCACCTCCCAGTGAAAAGCATGGAGGTGAAAGCTACCTGCTATTTCGGGGGGGCCTTCACACCACAGGGGAAGACGATAGGGAGCACGAGGCAGGGATAGATGATAGACATCTAGCGCTGTGGGAAATAGGATATCAGAATCCCATGTTAACTTCCCCGTTAAATTGGCTTGAGTGATGATGCACTCGACCGATTTTTGACCGACCGTAAATTTGATGTCCGTATCATTGTAAGAATGACTAATGTCATTTTATACCCTGATATTTACTGAGTGTAAAACGTGTTTCATTTTTTCAAAGGCACCCTGGCCCATTGAAAGTACGTTGATGTATCCAAAATATAAATGTTGAGGGCCTGCAACGTCGATTTCACGGTCATTGATATGGTTGTGTTGAAAATTTGAAATGATAGAGAATGTAAAAACAAAATATAAATAGACACAAAAGCGGGACCCGCAAGTGTAGCGTTGTTAGCATGGCCACAACTTCCTGTGAAGAAGTGAGAAAGAGAGAAGGAAGAAAGGAAGGGGAAAGGGGGGGGAAGGTCTACAGCAAGAGGGAGAGGAGGGGGCGTTGGAGAAAGAAAAAGGAAGTAAGCCACTAACACCCCCCCCCCCCCCCATTGGTTGCTTGAAGTGGTGTACCGTCTCTGCTACCGTACCGGGAGACAAAAAGCCTGTGTGGGCAGGAAGCGAAGAGTTAAACACAACATTTATTTTTCTTTTATAAAGCTGTATATGGAAAGGTGTGGAAGTACCATTTGAGATACTACTAGAGAGAATCACAGTGTAGATTAAGTAGTTGATGGCTAACATTAGCCAGTTGATGGCTAACATTAGCCATCAACAACCGTTTTCCTTCGTCATAACTCTATGTAAGTCAGTTCGCCTCTTCCTAAACTATAACACTACAAAGCGAAGGCCGACGAATAGTTAGACTGAAAAGGCCCGAAAACCCTAATTCTTTTTACTTTATAGTCTTTATAGTCGCTTAAACAAGTCCTGTTGGAGTCGCCCAGCCCCTCAGGAAGCCTGCAGAAGGTGACAGGATGGTAGCTGTGTGTCATCGTGAACACTTGTTGACTGCACGTCTTACGACAGCAACAACGAGTTCTTCCATTCTTCATTCATGTCCTAGGAAACAATTTCTTACTTCAGGTAGAGGTGACAGAGGCTTCTATAAATAGATGTGGTTTTGAGTTCAGTTTATGTTCGCGCCAACGCATTTCACCCATTCCGAGCCACATACACACGCCTCAAAAATACACAAATGCTACGTGTGTGCGCTAGCATGCACACCCACACACAGACAGCTACGCATACTTGCCCACAGACAAACACACAGAAAAATATACACACAAAAGCATATACAAACAAAAACGCAAAAGCCATATTGTACACTGTGTATTCAAGGTGTGCAACTCTACGCTAGAGAAATATTTGAGATACACTGTAATTAGAGCTAAAACAACCAAGAAATGAAGTATAACAAAACATAAGAGCAATCAAGGTACCCTATGCAAGTGTGGGGAAAACCATTGCTTTTTGTGAACAGCGAAATAATTTTAACGTTTATTTATTTTGAAGGGGAAATGGTGAGTGCCTCAGAAGATGTATTTCCAACAAACGTGTCTGTTTCTCACTGACTTTGGATGCGATGTGTGAATGGAAGGTAACACCCATAGCACCATAGTAAATGCTGCACGATATACAGTGTGTGTGGTCACACATACTGTAGGGTGCCCCTTTAAAAAAAATAGAAGGAAACAAAAATGTGACACTTTAAGGAAACAGTGGTCAACCCGTTTGACAGGTGTGAATATGAACATAAATATACATGCAGGAACTCCCCATCTCACACTCTCTCCTTTCCGCCTCTCTTTCTATCTCAGTTCTCTCTCTCTCTCTCTCTCTCTCTCTCTCTCTCTCTCTCTCTCTCTCCTTTAAAAGGCCTCCAATTGAAAATGTAGGTTGCCACTAACTTGTTTGTTTATGAACATATTGGTTAATTTGTTAATGTGAACGTAACTTTTGTGACTGCCATTTATTGTGTGTGCATATGTATGCTCAATCATGTCCACTGTCTCACCCTTTACCTGCCAACCACCAACAGGTGAAAACAACACCAAACACACAACCGTATGACATCTACGACACAACCAATATGTAAGCAAATTATAACGTGCTCTCAAATTTCAGAAAAGTTTCCTCCTCCACGACTTAAACCAGCTTACTAGCTTGTTTTCGTTTTGGGCTGGGTATATTTGTTTCAGAATCTTTTTTTTAATTTCATTCTTCCTCAGTGTGAAACTGCGTGACAAGAACGTTGAGGAGCAAGTAGCCTACCGTTCTTGCTAAATACAATGAATGAGGAGGAAGGAAAAATAAATAAATAGACAAGCCGTATGACAACATACTCCAATTACACTGGTTGTGCAACAGCTCTTCTACCACAGCCAGTCAGCCGTGTCTTGAGTGACGGCAGAGGAGGGAGAGACACAGAAGAAAGGATGACAGAGAGAGAATAAAGGATAAAGGACAGAGAGAATAAAGGATAAAGGAGAGAGAGAATAAAGGATAAAGGACAGAGAGAATAAAGGATAAAGGAGAGAGAGAGAGAGAGAGAGAGAGAGAGAGAGAGAGAGAGAGAGAGAATAAAGGATAAAGGATGAGAGAGAGAGAGCAAGAGCGAGAGAGCGAGGAAAGGATGGCCGAACTCAAGACCGAGCTGGGCTGGGGAGTGAAAGGAGAGGTGGAGGTGGAGGAGTTGGTCGGGTTAGGGTAGATGTTGTCCCACCGGTCCCGACTGTATGACCGGCCGGTTGGACCACATGCTCGGGTTACAGCCACAGGTATCATCTCTCACGGCGCGTCCATCCCTCCAAACGCCCGCCCGCCCTCCCATCCATCCAGGCCGCCCTATCTCCCCATCGGGTTGATATGAGTAAGCTGAATCAGGTGCAACAAGATTAGCCTCAATGCTAGTCAGCGGAGCGCGCTGTGATACTCTCCGCTTGGGCGATAGAATGCCGACGGGTCAGAATCCTGTGCATGTGCGCTGTCCTTCCGTCTGTCATCTGTGTCGGTGTGTGTGTGTGTGTGTGTGTGTGTGTGTGTGTGTGTGTGTGTGTGTGTGTTTGTTTTTTCTTCTTGGCGGTGTAGGAACCTGGCCCCGGCCGTCTGATGGGTAACTCAACAAAGATGTCGAGGTTTCATTCAGTTTCATTCAAACTAATACTTTTTGCATTTTGATGCTATATTATAGCGTGAGATAGAGAGGAAGGTATGGCAGAGAGAGGGGAGGACATGCAGCAAAGGACCACGAGCAGGAATCGAACCCGGGTCGCTGCGATCAGGACCGAGCCTGCATGGTAGAGGAGTGCGCCCTACCCAGTGAGCCAGCGGGGGACCCCTCATCAAACTTTACGATCCGTGTTTTCGATGCGCTGCAGGCGATGGAGAAGCGACTACGACGTTGCCATTCATGGTGCACAGGGACAGCAGATATCTTTCAGTAAAGAAAAAAAAAAACAAGTCACAACCCAGACAGGTGCTTTCAACACGGCAACAGTGTGTCTTGTTTGGTGAAGAAAAGTGACTCCTCCTACAGAGCAAACAAACAAGCAGATGCAGGGGTCTGTAGTACGGCTCCTCATGACAACAAACCGTAACAGAATGAAACGCGAGAAAAGAGAAAAATAGATAAAGCAAGTCTGGCCTGTAAGACTGCTTCCTCATTGTAAGGTAGAGGGTAGAGAGATGGGCTAAAGAATGTGATGGTAGTCTGGTATTCACTGCAGACAGAGACCCTCTATGCCCTGTTCCTCACATCATCGACACTGTCATAACAATTTAGAGACACATACACACAGCGCAATTTTAACATACTTTAATTGTTCCCTGTGTGCAGGTGTGTGTGCGTGTATGCGTACGTGCAGGTGAGAATTCATATTCCCATGACAGCTCCGTGATGAGGGCCCCATGCGCGTGCTTACACACGTGCATGTGGGTGCACGTGTGTGTTTGTGTGCCTGTGTGCGTGTGTGAGGGCTTGGTGCATACATGTGCGTGCATATATGTGTGTTTAACCACGTGAATGTGCATGCTCACTTGCACTCAGACAAACACACACACACACACACACACACATACAAGGAACAATAAGAGAATGTTCAAATTGTCACTGTACCCGGTCACAGGACGGCCGTGCCATGCGGGCGCCTGGAGTGCTGACGCGGAGCGATGGCAGCAGTTGGACCAAGTGCTTTTAGTGTTTGGAGTGTCAACACGCAGGAAAAGTGTGAGAAAGTGTTCCCTCGCTCTGTCTCGCTGTCCGCCTCTCCCTCTCTGTGTGTGCTGTGTGTTTTGGTTCTCAGGGGTGATATTCGGCTGACGATGACGACAGGTTAACGTTCAGGAGCATGTCATGGGGGCCTGCAGGTGGAGGGCCCCAGCTGTGTGTGTGTGTGTGTGTGTGTGTGTGTGTGTGTGTGTGTGTGTGTGTGTGTGTGTGTGTGTGTGGGTACGTGTGTGGGAGCGTAGCTAACATCTTTTCCTTTTTTCCTTTCACTTTTTTTTCGAGCAGGCATCAAACTCGGACAGAAAGTCAGAGCCGCTAGACTTGCTACGGACGGCTTGTTCCAACCGCCCACCCAAACCATGACCCTGCATCTGGCTGTGTATGAGTTGAGTGTCTGTGAGACACTCAAACATGGTTTGCATTGCTTTGATTGTAGCTGCCGTCTCGCTGCCATGCGTGTTTCCCTTGCAAAAGAGATGTTCAATGAGACAAACCCGGTTCAAATAGTAAATTCTCAGCATCACTGTAGTAAGGCCGGTGTTTACTATTCAAATTAAAATTCAAAGTGTTTATTGTCATATGCACAATAAGAAACATGTTCTTAGTCATACAATGAAATTCTTCCTTTGTTTTCCACAGGCTGAATGCCAAGAAAGAAAGATAAAAAAATATGCAATGTACAATATACAAATAATATAAATAAATAAAATGAGAATAAAATAAATAAAATATTCAGTGTTTTACCCCGAGTACACTGAGAAACATGTCATCCAGGAGCAGATAGAGGTCAGAGGTCAGCTCAGGCACACCTCCAGGCTCAACAACAGATACGGAGGTTTTGAACACGGAACCTTTTGGGCTGAGGTAGTCATATACACTTACCCAAAACCCACACACCTCACTTTGAAGTCACTTAGGGTTCAGCTAAATGACTAAATGCCAAAGTATTACATCATACATTCCAACACAAATGTGAAGTTCAGAAACGTATATTTTCCACTTGACTCAAATCTTGTAAAGTGCGAAGCTGCTTGTGTGTACACTTCATAGTGTGTCAGTTACCCATATAACTAACAATCCCTCGATGTCGGTTTGTCAGCCGTTTGACGGCTGACAGAGGGAAGGAACTCCAACATGCTAATGGAGATTCACTTATATACGTGCGGGCGGAAGCATCCAGCATCCCACTCTTCCGATCGGAGTCCTAGATTTCCCGGTGGAAGATGTCCAGGGTGATTACGGCAGGATGAATACGCAAAGCGCCACCCCCCCTCCCCCAATCCCTAGCCACTGAAAGCAACACCAACTGATAAGGCCTCCCTGCTCTAGCCGCTAGCTGCTAGCCACTAGCCGGCGCCCCATCCGTCCCGCTATATCGACGCGATCAAAGCCGCGATAGCAATCAATGCTATATAATTGCGTAATGAGCTAATGTGGTTAAGCCATGGTACATTACTAAAACCTCGTTAGGCCTCCATTTGTGGTGCCTCGCGGCCCCCCTAGTTATTAGGGCCCCCCCACCCACCACCTCCTCCACCGAGGGGCCCCACCCTTTCCCACACGCCCACCCGTTCCAAGGAGGAAGCAGGAAGCGACCTCACACGCCAGTACACCCCCCCCCCCCCCCCCCCACCCGCTCTTCTCGAGACAGGAAGTGCCCGGGATATGACTGCTCTTTTTGGGGGGCTTGCAATTAGTCGCCCAAAAAGCCTGTTGTTGGTTTGCTAATCGCACTCATTAGGAAGAGAGAGTGTGGAGAGAGGAGGAGAGGAGGGGAGAGAGGAGGAGAGGAGGGGAGAGGGGAGGGGGGAGGAGAGGAGGGGAGGAGGGGAGAGAGGAGGAGAGGAGGGGAGAGAGGAGGAGAGGAGGGGAGAGGGGAGGGGGGAGAGAGGAGGGGAGGAGGGGAGAGAGGAGGAGAGGAGGGGAGAGGGGAGGGGGGAGAGAGGAGGGGAGGGGCTGGTGGTCGAGGAAGGAAGTTGAAGTCGCTCTTGTGTGGAGGTCGGGGGGGTAATGAGAGAGAGAGAGAGAGACAGAGAGACAGAGAGAGAGAGAGAGAGAGAGAGAGAGAGAGAGAGAGAGAGAGAGAGAGACTGAGAGACACAGAGAAAGATCATTGTCTGTTTGAAAGCTGCCTAACCATAGTCTCTTCATAAAAGTTATTCAGACATTTTGTTACAGATACATGCATGCAGTGTCCGAGGAGACTTGGCAAACGCTTCGAGAACAACTATTTCACAAGAGTAATGTGAGAAGACACATTTAAAACAATAGAGATAAACTAGAAAAAACAGACATGTACGAAGATACAGGGGGAAATATCAGATGTAGTGAAGCGTTTTAAATAGATTAAAAAATTAAAAAACTAAACCTAAAAATGTGCTGCATAACCATGCCAGCATTCTGAACAGAAAGCCATGTTGGCAGGTTGGAGGCATGACACCTGTGTGTCAATTACATTTCTACATGTAAGCAGGTGTTCAAAACGATGACAGAGAGGAACTACTAGTTTTTAATGAGGGCGGGAATCAGCTTGGGGGGAGAAAAGTATTAAATCCAAAAGGAACAACAGTGTTGCAACAGGTGGGCCTGAGAGGATCCCTGTAATTATAGCTGTCAGTAAATATCGTTTACTTTAGGAAGACCGAGGTGTCAAAGACACCTTAATCCAGCCCTTATCTTGGCGATTAAAGGAGAAGACAACGGTAAGACTTCAGAGAAACAATAGGAGACTGACAGGTGTCTTTTATGTTATGTTATGAAATATATTGACAATGAATACATTCAAAATATATAAACAGCAGCATTTATATAGAACAACCTAAATGTACCGTATATGCTTGGAGCGCAAATTATGATTGTAGCATAGAAACACATGCGGAAATAGAAACATTAGATATTCAAATGAAATTAACAGGTTTAAGCGCGTCTGTTAATGATAATGACTCACTTGGATCGAATTCTGAGTCATATTCTGCCAATCTTGGCATGGAGACACCAAAGGGAAAAGCAATGCGAGTTAAGGATAGGGTTCGGCAATGTAGGGATTGACTGATAGTTTATTGTCCTGTTGATAGTAAACCAGTCAGTTGCTTTTATTTTCTATCTTCTGTGGTCGATGATTGCAGAAGAAAGTATGCGTGTGTTGAGTCTCCATCGAGTCTCTTCAATCATTTTACCAATGAAACTGAAATACCTCAAATACCTGCAATTATAAATCTCTGTGCAGGTCTCAACAAAATAAAACTAGAGCGCACACACACACACACACACACACACACACACACACACACACACACACACACACACACACACACACACACACACACACACACACACACACACACACACACAGCCATAGAGCATGACCTGAAAGTAAATGTCTCAGGTATGTTTATTTACGATTTATTTGTGCATTTTTATGCTTTATTCATGAAGATAGTGAGTTAGACACTGGTGAAAGTAATAGACAAGTGTATGTCGCAAACAACCTGCAACAAAGATTTATTTGCCTTTCATAATCACACAGTATCAAATCCACGTTTTGATAAGCTTATTCAGTGGAAAAACGGTTCCAGTCTGTGCTTAAAACTTATTGCAGGGTCAAGGGTCAAGAAAACACAAACAGCCAAGTGTCCTTATGCCAAAGTACTTTGTCCTTTATGAAACCAACAAATTGTACAGCTGTAAGGAGGCCGCTCTTCTTTGAACCGGCTTATTTTCCGAGTGGCAGGTGAGCAGGACAGAGGAACCATGGGCTCTGGGGAGGCCTGCAGCGGTGCGTGCGTGCGTGCGATCGTGAATCATGTGGTGAATCACGGCTCTCGACATGGAGGTGAGCCCCACCTGTGATCGATCTGCCCGCACACGCACGGGAGCCGCACACCCGCAAGCATACACACACACACACACACACACACAGTCGGGCGAATATACACCAATGCATACATACAGAAACACACACTTGTGCAAAATAGACAAAAACACACAAACACACACCCAGACCCACACGCACACACTTATAAAAAAGACACACGCACACAAATACAGTCACCGGCACTAACTGAAACACAATGAGCTACACCTGACGGGCTTGTCTCTAAATCAGCACCGAACCACTTTTGAGCTCTCCTTTAATCCCTTTAGTTCCTGGCTTTGTCTCCTAATTGTATGAAGCGGTCTGCCAGGGTCTAAAATAGCCCTGACAGACCAAGGGCCCAACAAAACGTTTTGGCCTCTAGGGGTCTTATTCTTTGACTGCAAAGAAACCCCTTGAATGACTTTAACACACGTTGTACATGACTAACCCACCAAATATGAGAATAAGACCTCAGAGTATCCCTGGGGAGGGGGTGACGCTGTTTTAAGCGCTATATTTGTATTTATGTAACACGCACACATTGATACACACACACACACACACATGCACACTTCACCGTTTGTTAATTTCATTTCAAAGACTTTGGAGTTTAGAGATGGATGAATGAGACAGAAGAATGTCTTTGATAAACACTCTGGTGGCCCTTGGGGTAAAGTGAGCTTATTAGGCAGGCAGGCGTGCACACGCAGTGTGCACGCCTGCCTTAAAGTCTGTGTCACACACACACACACACACACACACACATTAGCGCACACACACACACCAAGCACACACACACAAACGCGCACACAAGCGGCATGCAAACCCACACACACTCACACTCACACACTTTAGCCTCGCTCTGGGGTCGAGCTGATTACAGGGGTACGTTAGCCCCCTGGGGGGCAGTGCATTCACACACACACACACACACAGAGACACACACACTAACACGTTGATGGTATTTAGCTCATTTGCATAGCTAAGACCCAGGCTGGGGAGTTTGTTTAGTCCTGCTGGGGGAGGGGGCGTGTGGGGGGGGGGGGGGGTACCTGAATACCTGCCCCCAGCGAGGGGTGGGCGGGGTTGATGTGGGAGGGGCCTAATTGGAGGGGGAGGGAGCTGTAGCCCAGGTCAGCCGTGGGGGAGAAAGAGAGGTAAAATAGTTATATTAGTTCAAATCTATCCCTACCACCACCTCATTATCTTATGTTTCTTTTCACTGTGATTTCACTGTATTTTCCCTTTTAAATTTTTGGTTTATTGTATTTTAGGATTTGTGTGTTATTTTACTTTCTGTGCTTTGGCAATGTAAATGTACGTTTAACCCGAAAAGCCCTTTGAATCGTGAACCTTGAGACAGAAACAGAGGGAGAGGGAGACGGAAGATGTTAAACTGGGAAAGTACTGATTCAAATATTCAGACCCCAGGCCCGAGTGTTTTCAGGCACACCTACCATTCACTGGTCTGCTGCTCTCTTTATGTTTCTTTCTTCTCCTCTCTTTCATTCTTTCTCTGCCTCCCGCCCTCTGATCTTTTTACCCTCATTAACACAGCAGTAGGGCCCATTAGCTAAACATATTCATTAGCCGCCACAATGGAAACACTCCGCTAGTTTGAAACATCGCTCAACTGCATTTTCTGAATGACGGTTGGGAATGACAGTTGTGTATGACGACGGGGGAATTTCTCCCAAAAATCTAGTTTTACAGCAATTATTGTGTGTTACTCTTCCCCTCTCTTTCTCACGAGACATGAGCAGGCGATACAAATGCAGGTCGCTTTGCATAAAGTCGTTGCTTAATGATGGTAGTAACAGGTCAACAGAGTAAACCTTGGCAAATAATTTACAACTGAGTCATGGTCAACTCCTTTGAAAAGTAAATGTATTACAATGCGCAAGAGCAAGTTGTGTAGATTTGAGTAATCGCTAACCAGCTCCGTCCAACCGAGAAAAGGGTTGCTATACTAAAAGGGAGTGGGCTACTGTATTAGAGCCGACCGCAAAACGCACACAACACAACAGTTTACTAAGATCCCAATGCAGAGTTTCAAGAAAACGTATTTCTTGAACTAGTTAAACTATCAAGTTGAAGAAGTCTCGGTGTTCAGAAGTGGAAACAAAACCAAACATCCTTGAAAAATAGAATCGATGCTACGGCTAACTGTGCTTGGATAAGGAAGTAAAAACGTCTCAGCAAAGTGCCGGAAGGATATATGAATACTAAAACAACGCTGGAGGTCCATTCAATGTTTTAAGTCTGAACTGCGAGCATTTTAGCATCGCACAATGACCCCGCAGGCGGCACACCGCACACAAAGGAACGTGGGTTAGTTAAAACCCCAGGACGCTAACTTAGGATAATGACCGCTATGTTAGCGTCCCGCCGTGTGCACAGAGGGTCCCCTATACGAGTCGGTGGGCCGTCTGCTCTGTGCTGAAGCACAGTTAAACTAACAAACAAGACCCCCCCCGCTAAATGTCTGTTGTGGTGTGCCAAAGGAAGACAGGACTAAAGACGGAAATGAAGAGAAAAGTGGATAGAGACAGGTTAGCAACAGAAACACAGACACCCATGGGCTCAAAAGGAACCCGTCAATGGCTTCAGCTGTTACCACTAAACACACAACACACACACAATTGCCCACACACAATGAGTCAAACACACAAAAAACACACACTCATTCAGGCACACCAGCAGCACACTTACAGGACAATAAAAAGCCGCGCCAGGCTCTGGCCAGAAACCAGTCCTGTCCAAAATTGAACACTCACACTGACACACACACAAACAAACACAATTAAGACACCAGCGCGCACACACAAAAGAAAAACCACACACACGCACACACTTTAAGACCATAAAGTGGCCAATCAGCAGGGTTGTCTGTGCTAGCAGACTGCAAACGAGCGCCGCGGCTGTAAAGGTTGTAATCAGAGTGACCTCCACAGTAGCAGAAGGAGGGGGGCTGAAAAGAGGAGCCAGAGCCTGCCAGGGCCGTAAACACAGAACACAAAACCAGGGGGGCCCACTGTACCTCGGCCCCCGGTTCAAAAGAACACATTGATTGGGGCCCTCAATAAAAAATGAAAAGAGGGAAAAAGAGTTTTCGAGTACAGACATGGTCGGAGGGTGGGTGGCATAGGACAGATGGACCGGTGAGACAGGTTTCGAGGTAGACAGACAGATCCGGGTGGAGAGAGAGGGGTGTGTGTGTGTGTGTGTGTGTGTGTGTGTGTGTGTGTGTGTGTGTGTGTGTGTGTGTCTGTGTGTAGGAGGGGGGTTATATGTAATTAAAACAGGAGTCAGCAATCTGACAGGGTCCCCAAACAGATGGGGGGATGCCCCCCACTTCCCCACCCCCCTCATGCCAATTATTCAACAGAGAGCAGAGGAACCCTAACAGCATGCGTGTGTGTTTGCGTGTCTATGTGACCAAAAGTGTGAATGGTGTGTGTGTATGTGTACCTGTGAGCTTATATGTGTTTGTTGGTACTAATATGAGTGTGCATGTGTGCTAGCATGTGTGTGACAGTGTGTGTGTGTGTGTGTGTGTGTGTGTGTGTGTGTGTGTGTGTGTGTGTGTGTGTGTGTGTTTTTGAAAATGTGTCTGTCTGTGTGTGCCGATGTGTGTTTGTTTGTGTATGTGTGTGTCCGTGTGTGACAGTGTGTCTGTCTGTGTGTGCCGATGTATGTGTGTGTGTGTTTGTGTATGACAGTGTGTGTGTATATGTGTTTGACAATATGCACGTGTATGTTGATGCGTGTGTGTGTGTGTGTGTGTGTGTGTGTGTGTGTGTGTGTGTGTGTGTGTGTGTGTGTGTGTGTGTGTGTGTGTGTGTGTGTGTGTGTGTGTGTTTGTGTGTGTGTGTGTGATAAGCACCTTGCTCCCCAGGGTGGGTGCCGGGTGAGTGATCTAACAGGGGGCAATTAATTTGTTTTCTATACGATTTAACTCCTGTGTGCCGGCGACAATGGGTGGGGGGGGGGGGGGGGGGGGGGTCCTGTGGGACCCCTGAACGCTCCCTGATACAAACCCAGAGCCACCGGGGGGAGACGCACCACCGGCCCGCACTGAGAACGCAATCACACCTCCCGTCCCAGTCCTACCAGCACCTCGTCAGCACCCTGACTGACGAGGGCCAGTCAATGTGGCAACATTGACTGTCAACTCATCAAGTCCTATTGCCGCCGTCGTGGAGAGAGAGACAGAGAGACAGAGACAGAGAGACAGAGAGAGAGAGACAGAGAGAGAGAGAGAGAGAGAGACAGCGAGAGAGAGAGAGACAGAGAGAGAGAGAGAGATTGAGAGAGCGAGAGATGGAGATGGAGAGAGAGAGAGAGAGAGAGAGAGACAGAGAGACAGAGAGATTGAGAGAGCGAGAGATGAAGATGGAGAGAGAGAGAGAGAGATCCTTCGTCCCTGGTATGAAAGACAAGTTTTCCACCTCGGACGCTGGTCGACCTTATGGGGCTCTATCTCTGGTAGCCATCTTTTGAACCAACGAGGGCGATCCGATGCCTTCCAGACAGCACCCCCACCCCTTCACCTTACTCCCCTCTTTCATCTCACCCACACACACACACACACACACACACACACACACACACACAGAGGTAGATTAGCCTGCGCACCGCGGCTGTCGGCAGCTTGTTGATCCTGTGTCAAGGTTACTTATGAGGCAGGGGAGGGGGTCAAAGGTTGAGCCTCCTGCGCCCTGTGTGGGTAAACACTGGCCACTGATGGCAACCCTTAACAATGCTTCACCCACTATCCCCCCCCCCCCCCCCTCCACACACACACACACACACACACTTCCAAAAACGCACACACTCCAGACCCCCGAAATTACCCCGTTAACTATCCCTCATCATAAGCCCTTTTAGCACCCCCCTGCCACTTGGCCGGCCCCTCATTTAGCCTCATTAACTCACCGCTTAACACCCCCCAACCCCCCTCACCCCCCCTCTCCTGTTCTCCTCCCCTCTCTAACCTCACCCCTAACCCGACCCCCCACTCACGGCGCTGCAAGCTCCCCTCCACTCACCCCTCAGCTCCACACACACACACACACACATACACACACACACACACACACACACACACCCACACGCACACACAGCAAAGCATCCCCCAGTTCTCCATCTTCCATCACAGCGATTCTTATCAGGACCCCTCCTTATCAGATCCTATTGGTCCTCAGAGAGACCAGCAGTAAAACCACCCTGGGAACCGCCGCCCCTGGACGCTCCCCTGGTGAAGACACACAGCGCGTATTGCACTGGAGGGAATAGGGACCACGGCACTATAGAGAGAGATGATGCAAAGACAACAGGAGGAGATGGCTGCAGGTGGATATTGGTGATATGCAACAGGCTCCTTTGTGCCTCTTCCTCTGTCTGGCTAATTGGAAAGCAAAACTGGATGTGGTGATAAGGTCCCAGGTTCTATCTACCGTGGACCAGGCCGAGGTGGATACGGAGGAAGGGACAAAAGAGAGGGATCGTGGGAAATATTAGGGGGAGACGTCTGATGACCTTCTGAACGCAATGTGACCTTCTGAAACAAGCCTCCTTGATTCGGCTGAACCTGCTTGTGGTTGAAACCCACAGCAAGGATAGTATGTGTAGCAGCAAACGTATGAGTACTATTCAAGATGTATCCATGTATACTGCATTAATGAGACAAATAGAACATAAATCGTACCTGAACATATTCTAAACATTGCATTAATTTGGAGTTCCAGGCAATATATATGTATATACATAGTATATTTTTCGATTTTCATTTAGAATAGATTATTTAAAAAATGTTTGTGTGTAAATGTGAATGTGTGGTACCCTGTATACAGAACACAAGAAAACAGTTAACAATGGTGGCGTTTCTATAGAGAGAGAGTTACATAAGAGCTCCATGAACATACTCACGTTGAAAGAGAAAGGGATAGTGTGTCCAGGAAAAAGTATTTGGTCCCGATAGGCCCGGAGGAAACCCTCTCTGGGAAGTTTTGCCGAGCCCGAGGCCACATTAACCCCAGCCCTTAATGAGACCGGGAAGAGGCCTGGATGAATGAACCAACTACACATCAAGGAACGCCGGGAATTAAACCCCCAGCACCAGAAAAGAGAGGCACACTGTCATCATGCACACGCCATCATCAACCCTATCACCATCATCATCATCACCTTCTTAAAGAGCGAGGTGAAAGCATCTGTCAGAAAGTTCCAGTACACGCCCCTACTTAAGACAGACAGAAAATATAAAAACCATTGAGACATGATTTTATTTATTTATTTATTTATTTTTTGCGGTTTGACCTCTGACAACCCGCTGACAACAGACCTCTCCCTGGAGCCCGATCTGGTTGATGTAGGGACGCAAAAAATTCCAAAGCATTTCTGGCCAAAGATATTGTTGTTTTTATACAATTATGGAGAAGATTGAGCAGATGAGAAGTGAACCAGATCGATACAGACAAAGTGACAGGCGAATCCAAGAAGATTAAAAGTGTATCTAAGGACAATCATTTGAAACACTGATTTAAAGCTGTGCGACAGGTCATTTGACGGAATTTAATAAAACATGAAGCATTGTTCTTGGCAAATGGCACATTGTTATGAAACGCTTGGAATTATTTTAATTCCTGAAACCTAATCCATCAGCTAAAAAAAACAATTAAACACACACAATCTCATAACACGTCTGGCTGATGAAATAAGGGTTGACGACTTAGGTTTTCATCAACATTGGCTTTGCTATTCACGAAAGAAAACAACTTTTTGGGGAATGATTGGACGGCAAAGTGGTCGTGCTGATCGAGGAAAACTGAGAAAATATTCTTAATTTTACTGATCTGATGATACAGTACTGTATCATCAGCATACGCTTATTTTTAATCACACCACCTAATCAATCAGTTCGAGATTCAGAGCAAGGCAATATTGAAGCGCTGCAAAGATATCAAAGTATCCCCACTTTTATCCTTCCTTCCCAACCCTCTCCAACGGCTCTAAAGTGATACAAGACAGTGCTCTCAGTGGTTGCTACACTTATAAACTCCAGTGTCATCTAGTGCTGTCTATATCCTTTATACATGGTGGTTGCTCTCTTTGAGAGGTGAGGGACCTGACTGAGTATCTTTATCTGTGACGGGCAGCACTCCAGACAATCACTCCTTTTTTTATTTTTTTGCCTGCGAGTGCGGACATTAACAATGGTCCTCTCACACTCCGCTGTTGACTCAGAGATAGCAAGGAGGCTAACGCTAGCTTAGCTCGGCTATCACTGGGCAAAGCTCTTGAGGGTCCTCTGGGGGGGCCACAACAATGCATAGGTCACTCGCGTACGCACGCGCACACACACACACACACACAATTACAAACAAACAGCGAGATTAAATCTTGGGCCGACTACTGCTGGCCTCTCTCTTTGATGAACCAAGGAGCCAAGAGTCTGGGTGCTGGATTAAGATGGCTGTGCTAGATTCACTCACACTCACATGCACCCAGCCCACACACACACAAACACACACACGCACACACACACTCCCAGCAGCTGAGTTGCCCCTGATCCCTTTCATTTACATTGAGTTGCTTTTTCTTTTTTGCTAAAGCGCTCACAAAGACCCCACCTCCATCACCAACAATAGTTGAAAAAAAATCCACCTTCGAGATTAGCCAGTATAAACAAACACTTAGTCATATGAGAGGAGACCTTTCTCTTTACTTTCCCCTCTCTCACACACACATGCACACACGCACACACGGAAAGGCCTGGGTTCGGCTTTTTAATAAATTATACCTGGGGAATTAACGGGAAGGTTCCATGTTGGTACGGGCCAGCGGGTCTAGGGTGACCGGGCTGTGTAGTGTTACACCACTGGAAGCAGCGGAGGCTGGAGCCGCCTCGCCTGCTTTATGGAAGTCGACACCACCACGGGCAGGGCCGAAAATGTGGGAGCGGGACTGCACCCCACTGATTTCTGTGTGCGTGCGTGTGCATGTGTGTGCGTGTCTGTTTGTGCCTGCATGCGATAGCCACAAGTAGACCCAGAACTGAGTCTTCACAGCTTTGTTAGAGATGATCAAACTTGAACAGAGTGCGTGTGTGTGTGTGTGTGTGTGTGTGTGTGTGTGTGTGTGTGTGTGTGTACATATGACACTGAAAGAGAAGCTGGTGGTCAAATAAATGACAAATGTAGCGTTCACCAAAGGTTAATCGCTTTAAATTCATCACAATGGCGTCTGCAGGTGAGGAATGCAACCATTGACAGATTAAGGATAAGCTGTAGCACACACACACACACACACACACACCTTGCCATTAAGCGTGACCTGAGATTCAACTTCTCAGGTACAGTATATTATATATATATACTTTTATTTGTGCATCTTTATGCTTTATTCATTAAGTTCCAGTGAGTTAGACAGTAATGCATACAGCCTGAATGGTAGGCCCTCTCCCCACTGAGCCGCCGGGGCGTCCCCTCTCAGGTAGGTTTGACAGGGAGCGACCCACTGAAGACTGTAAAGCCTCCAGGAATGTCACTTAGCTGGAGCGGGAGAGAGGGCTTGTGCAACAACGTCAAGGATCCTGCCTGGTCTCTCTCGCACTCGCTTGCACGCACACAGGCACGTCAAACGCGCGTGCACACACACACACACACACACACACACACACACACCGTGAACTAGTATGCTGTCGCTGTTTATCGAAATGCTAATCTTGTTATCCAACAAGTTTAGACCCAGCCATTGTTGAGTATTAGTTCAATGGTGACCTCAAATAGATGGCAGATGTTTAGAAATAAGGAATACCTGGCCACCCACACACACACACACACGTGGATTGGAATGAATACATTTGGAAGTAAACCATTCTTTGCCTATCAATATGCGGCTGTGTTGATATCTTAGATTCCATTTCCTGTGTTGTTACGCCAAACTTGCGACACTTGATAAGAGTAGACCAGTATTCTATTGTAATCTTTGACACATGGTGAAGATGTGGTTAGAATAACACCATAACATTGTTTGAAACACTTAGATGTCTGAAAGTGTGGTCAAACAGAAAGACAGGTTCATGTCGTCTTTGTGTAGGTGTCACAGAAAGAGAAAATAGTCACAGTAAGAATGCGAAAGCAGAAAAAAACAGGTGAGCAAAAACAATAAATGACCTCAAACGAGGCTGGGAAACTGAATGTCAGAACAGTTATTAATTGCCACAACGATTTCCAACATGCATCTAGAAAATTAATCAATCACAGAAGCACCCATGTGATCCTGAGCCAGGAGGTCTTGGGTGGTGGTTGAAAAAAGATCAAATCAATAGAAAATTAAACAAGAGCGGTAGGTAGATATCAGGGAGACAAGAACGGTTCTAAATCATTAATCACTTGACAGTGGAAGTTATGTTTTTTCTTTGAGTCGTCATTCCTTATCAGGGATCGTAAAGATCTTACAAAGACGATAATTACATCGCCATTAACACTAATAAAATCTAGCAGGTACGATCATGTCGATTCAGACCTCCCACAATTCCTCTCTCTCCTTCTCTTTCTCTCTATTTCTTGAAAGTGTGTAGGAATGTGTGTGTGAATGTGTGCACGAGTGTTTCTGTCTGAGTGTGTGTGTCTTGTGTCTCTGTTGTCCATAGTCTCTTCCAGGCTTATGTAACAGAGCCCAGGTTTTAAAGGAGGGAAAGGGGGGGGGGGGGGGGGGAGGTGATTGGATGTCGAGACTTGGGAAGGGTGGAGGGTGTCATGTAGGTGTATGAGAGCATGTGTGTGTGTGTGTGTGCGTGCTTGTGCGTGTGTTTGTGCACCCTATTGCAGAGGCTGGCAGACAGGAGAGCCGTTCGCTGGCACTAGGCCTGCCAGACCTCCTCCCCCCCTCACTCCCCCCCGCCCAGTCTGTCTGAGAGCACCCACACACACACACACCCACACACAATGGGGCGATCCGGTAAAACAATACAGGCCCCGCGAACAAGGGCCCTCTTTTAACATTGAGGGCCGACACACAATCCACAATCCCACCTCAGGTATAGAGGCTGAACACAGGAGGGCAGGACGGCCCGCGATACACCACTCATGTCTTTCTGGAGGGTTGTGTACACACACAAACACAGACACACACTCACATTCATGCACAGACACACACACACACACACATGCACACACACAAATACAGGAATTTAATCCAGCACAAGGCCCACCCCTCAACCGAAAGACTGTGTAAAAACATACAAACCTTTCTGATGTCAAAATACATTATTACCTCACAGGCCTAAAAAGCACGGCACACACACAGTTACTCACACATACACACAGTTAGATCAATACTACGGTGAACAGTTTACCATGAAAACAAGCAAACTCACGCTTCACACACGTGTAACACAAACGACTAAAGATAATGAGCAGTAGGGCTCATCACTTCCAATAACACAAACAGTAACCCATGCATACAAACATACACACACCACTAAAACACACACAGACAAACACACACACACACACACACTGTTCTGACCTGGCCCTGCAGGTCTTACGAGTACCAGAGACCTGACACAGCTACCTGCCTGCACAGGTAGCAAACACATTCCACCAGGACACCTAGTAATGAACACACACACACACGCACACACACATACACACACACACACACACACTATAAAAAGACGTACACAAATAAGAGTCATGCAGAGAGAGATTGAGTAAGAGACACACACACACACACACACACACACACACACACGTTCAGAGGCAGAAAGACACAAACACACACACACCGATATGCATATAGACAAAGAGACACAGTGACACACATTGTGTTTTATCAGGCTCCATCTATCCCCATACAGTTTTGCTGTATTATCTTTCTCCACTCTCACACACACACACACACACACACACACACACACACACACACACACACACACACAAACACACACACTCTCTTGTCATCCGCTATCTCTGCTACTGTTGCTACCATGTAATCACAAATCACCCCTCCCCCTCTACCCACCACCACCTTGTCTTCCTATTATTTTGGAGCAGAAAAGAGAGAAACTAGGAGCAGCCTTCAGCCACATGGGGCCTTTTAATCAACATAACAAATCTAATGTTTCACCTTGTTGGGTGATGGATATCTACTGATTATCAGACGCAAGCCATCTTGTCTACTTTCCCTTCTTTCAAATACACACACACATACACACGCCGCCCGGGGCAACTCACAAATGAGTGGCACATTATTGCATTTATCACAACTATCGCCGCTCCCATCACTGTAGCGCGGCGCGCACGCACACACACACACACACACACACACACGCACACGCACACGTTGCATGACCATTTTCACGTATACACAGGCACAAACACTCACACACACTCTTACATCAACAAGTTATGTTATCACTTATGACACATTACAAGGATGATAAGATGCCTCATGCTGATAGTGTCACCTTGGACCAGAAAAATAAGTTAGAAGAAATGTGGAGGATGGAGCGGAAGAAATGTGCGAATAAATAAAAATATCAAAATAAAATAGAACGAATATCAAAGCGAGTGCTTTGACAACATGTGATATGTGGTAAAACTTCGGGAAGGGCCGGACAGGAAGGTCGCCATAACGTTTGTTTCTTTCCCGATTTTTATAACGGTGTCAGAATAATTTGCTGTTTGCGATTTTATAATATGGTTGAAGAACGCATCTCAATAAACATTAATCAAAAGTACTTCTTCACTTATCTTTATTAGCTGCAACCATCTATTAAAATTGTCCCATTTGGCTCATGATGCATAACATCAACAAAAATTAAAGCCGGCATTCAACAAAAAAACTAGCAATTTGGACTGGAACACAAAAAGGGAACACAACGTCAGAATTCCCCTTTAGCATAGGCTAACCGTCGGCCATTCCACAGGTGAGCAGTTACCTGGAAAAGGTTGTTAAAGTGGGAAGTGGGCGGAGGGGGCGGAGGTAACATGTCTAACCAAACACTTTGACTGACAGACCGTAATTGTGTGTGCGTGTGTGTGTGTGAGCTACCTTGTGTGTCGAGTGTGACGTCACAGGTGGAGTGTAGGGGAGTTTTGGGGGAAGGTGGGGGAAGGGAATTAGAGACAAAAGTTCAACTGTTCCGATGATGAGACAGCAGTCCCACCCCCCACCCACCCGGAGCCGTGCCTTCATGTCAAGTCTTGCCTTATCGGTTGCGCCACGCGGGGAACGGAATGTGAGCAGGACTGCCTGATGAGTCCCCAGCTGGGGGGGGGGGGGGGGACGTCGATACACCGCAAGACCTGGAGACGCTAGAGACCTCCATCCCACTGCCCCCCCGCCACGCCATACACGATCAAACACAACGGTGCACTGAAGACATTACAGTCACCATTTACCACACAAAAACGTTAATGTTATTTTTTAAACAATATAAAAAAACGCCTACCAATAATTAAGACGTCAAGTATTTTGGGAGCACTTTACATTTATAAGCCAGGAGAAAATTAATCGATGCAGAGATAGAGAGAGCATTATTACATAACATTAGCCCACGGGTTAGGTTTAGCGTAAGGGGTAATGGCCTAAACCTAACCCCCTATAAAATATTGTATACACATAATTCCTTAGTTATCCCCATTAGTGAGCATTAACACCATTAGTTAATGATGACTAGACTATTAGTTGACTTAATAATAGCTTTGACTAATTACTGCCCCAACCATTATTAATTAATGGCTAATTAATGTATACCCTTTTCCTAAAGCGTTAACAATATTTACCTATTTTTTCCCTGATATTCAGACACTGTTTTCGCAGGGTCTGCCTTGAACTTTCTTCCTTATTAGAGGGCTGAAAGGGGGGATGGGGTTGGTAATTGATATACCAATTAGGAGGAAAAAGAGAGAAAGAGAAAGACAAACAGAGACACAAATACCCCCCTCACCTCTCATGGAATTATGCTCTTCAAGTTCCACATGCCAAAAAGCTGTCCTCGTGCACTTTGGTTCACCTTTACCTATGAATTATAGCACATCGTGCTTGCCTCACATTCTTTCTGCACACCCGTGAGAGACTGCATGTAACAGTGAGTGAAGGGAGAGAGACAGAAAGAGCGAGGGAATTGTGTGTGTGTGTGTGTGTGTGTGTGTGTGTGTGTGTGTGTGTGTGTGTGTGTGTGTGTGTGTGTGTGTGTGTGTGTGTGTGTGTGTGTGTGAGAGATACCTTGTGTGTATGTATAAGTGTGTGAGAGAGATACGTTGTGTGTGTGTGTGTGTGTGTGTGTGTGTGTGTGTGTGTGTGTGTGTGTGTGTGTGTGTGTGTGTGTGTGAGAGAAAGCGAGGACTTTTAAATATTTAAAATGGACACAGAATGATTATGTGACCAACATCCTCGTAGCAACAACACATGTCAGCTGACGACTTCCCCCAGTTAAGGAACAATTGAACACCAACCCACCCCTATTCAAGGCATTTTAATGTGTGCTGATAAGATGTTAATAGAGAGCGGAGAACAGTCATACCTCGGCACGCACACCCATTCCGATCGAACTTTTTGAAGGAAACCAATCGATTGATATTCTTGATATTCAGTCAGCAGCTCTGGTATCCTGTAATCTGAATCAGTGGGTATCACACACACTATGACCCCCCTCACTGCTACCACCTGCACTCTCTGCACGAACCCCCCCCCCCCCGCCCCTGGATTCACTGAACACCTGTCCCTACGGCGACAGAAGGCCAGGTAAACGGGTCGTGCGGTCGCGGCGATCGAGTTTTAACTAGCGACCCGTGGTCAGGCTCGCATGGCCTCCGTTATGTGACCCCTTCCTCTCCATCTCCCTCGGGTTTACCCACATGGCGTGCGTCGGAGTAGCTCACCTGCGTGTCCATGGCTGTACTCTTCGGCCTTGGGGGTTTCAGGAACGGTCTCGGTCAACGGTCTTCTGGAAACCCGGAACGTTCTTCAGCCTAAAAAGTGAACGCAGAAGTGAAATGTTATTTAAAACGTGGGAACCATTCATGATAGGGCATATACGTTTATTGGCGGGCACACACACACACATGCACACACAAACACACACACACACGCACCTTCCTCAGAGCTGCCCTGCTACCAGCTTCAGTGTGAACACAAAATGATCCAAAATGGCCTCCCATTATCCAGTTGCAAAACCCCCCCCCCCCCCCCCCCCCCCAGTGTGAAGTCCCTCAGGGCCCGGCGACCGGGGGCCGGGGGCGTCTGTTATGGGTCTTTGGCCAGCAGTGGCTGAGGAGGTGGTCGTTGGGGATGGGGGGGCAGTGTAGGGGGCAGGGGGAGCATCCATTACAGCTCTGGGGGATGTAGCGTCCAGATGGCCCAGGTGCAACTGGGAAGCTGTCCCAACCCTCCAACAACAATCACAGCCTTCATGGTCCGCCCAGGTATTGCCGTGGTCCACGACTGGGAAGGGGGGGGGGGGTTGAGGTTGGGGGGGTTGGGTTTAGGGTTGGTGGGGTGGGGACCGGTCAAGTGGAAACAGCAAGAGGAAGCGAGGAGGTGGATGGAGAGGAGCGAGGAAGCAAATTCATTGAACAGGTTTCAGTACCCAAACACGCACAGTATATAGTTGTTGTACACGCACACCAAGATTGGAAGGGACATAACATGGCTGATATGTTGCTATGGTGATTTTGTATTGTTTAAAATAAATGGAATTAAATATATTAAATACAATTATTTTGTGCATATTTTATGTCATTATTCTTGGTTTGTATGTAGCTACAAAATCTCCTCCCTCCCCTTTCTCTCTCGCTCGCGCTCTCTCTCTCTCTCTCTCTCTCTCTCTCTCTCTCTCTCTCGCTCTCCTGACAGACAGGTGGACAAACTAAGAAAACAAGAAGCGAGATTGTGCAATACATCACCCTTAACATTCACAGGTCCTCTCAAAAACAGAACTAGAATTATCCTGAACAGCGAGAGCGAGAGATTTAGAGCGAGAGAGAGAACACTTTCATCTGCTGTTGCTCAAACTCGGACCCCATCGCAGCTAACCGTCACATTGTTCTCGTGCTCATACACAAACAAAATATATACCTCAAACTCCACTCAATGCAAATTTCCATGCACTGACACACACACACACACACACACTTACACACGTACGTGCTCCAACACACGGATGCCCCATGAATACACACAGCAGAAACCACAAAAACACCAAAGAGACACGCAATCCACCACCCACTCAATCCAAACTGTCGCGTTACACTGTTGCACATGACTGTGCACGTCAGAATACAACTTATGTGCACCGTGGCAGCAATCACAACTATGGCCACTAGTAAAACACACAAAATAGAAAAAAGTTCAAATCACCTACACACGCACACACAAACACACACACACACACACACACTCACAGCTATACCCACGGGGCTGCTGAGGTTGGATTGGCCTCTGGGGAGGACCCCAGAGAGCTGGATATAGGATTACTACAATGGTCGGTTTCACTCTTTCCATTGTTCACTTGAAAATCCAATGAGAGCAGGGGGGGGCCCGTAGGGGTCTTTAAGTGGATGCGCTCACACAGACCAACCTGTTCTGAAAGGTCACTAATTAAATCTAAACAGACATGGACATTGATTTGATGGGGGGCCATTACGGCGCTATGGCGGTGGTTCGAGACCTCCATGCCCAGCAGGCCATCGGAGCAGTAACACCACTGGATCCAACGACCTACCTTGGATGCGAATCACTGTTTGAAGTTCTATCTGTTAATCTATTCATTAACTATTCTTAATTTATACTGTTTTATTGCTGGGTTCAAATGTTCACATTTGAGAAGTCATTTCCTCAAATGGGTGTTGTGTTTAAGTGTTGCCTGTTATATAAAGTGAGAAAAAGATGTTGTTAGAGAGATAGTATATTATACGATGTGAACGTATAAGATAACCGGATCTAGACTTGATTGATTATAGTTCAATAACTTTCTAACCCCAGAGAAAACCTGGTGTTAGGTAGTCGATTTTTATCAGATTGCTATCCTGCCAACTTGTCAAATAACCAAAACAAAACATTATGTTCGAAAAAACAGCATTTTGACTTTATTCCATTTATTCCATCAGTCTAGAATCAACACCAAAAACAGGTTAGCATCAAAAGGAGTTCAACCATTCTCATGTTTGTTTTTTGGCCTTCTGCTCATCTCCCCTTCAAGACCGCAGCCGCAACAGCATCCGAGTACTGGCATTGATAGTTACCTCTATCATGCTGCTACCTAGAATACCTTTAGGGGTTAAAGAAACAAATGACTGATGTTGAACACCCACTCTCTGCCTAGAAGTCTGGGGTGCCGTGAGAGGAAGACAGAAAGAAGGAGCAAGAGGTTAAGGGTTTGGCTGAGTCAAATGTGTTGTTTACATTTAGACGATGATTTCATCCAGTCTGTGTGCCAGGGATTTGTATTAAGATAACGTCATTAAGGAGCAGGTATAGGCTTATGGGGAGGATCAACTTGCTCAAGGATCCATGACAGGCAAGACTGCCAGCATTGGCGGTGGAACCCACAACTCATTGGGATGGGAGTCAAGTACCATTACCAGGAGAGTTTATTAAACTACGAAACCTAAATGTACCACCATCACGCTGTAGGTGGGTCACACCCTAACGCCACACAGAACACTTTCAGAGTTAGAATGCTCTGGATGACCGCATTTCTCTTGAGGGTCCAAAGACAGAAGAGCCCCTCTGACTAGACTATTTGAGTTGGGTTTGTAGGGCAAGCAGCCCAACAAGACACACGGGAGGAGGAGGCTACAGGAAGCTACGCGTGAAACCTCCACCTGCGCTGTTAGCCACAGGGTCATTACCTCCCGCCCTGTATTTAGCATCGCTCCCCAGTCGCACAGCGGCGGGCATGCTCGGTTGAGTGGGGCTCCACAAGGAATGACAATAACCTTTACATTTAGGGCATTTAGAGACACCTTTATCCAAGGCGACTTGGATAATAAGTACATTTGTCATAAGAAAGTGAAACAATGTATCGCGATCTGTACTGTAAGGCTGTTCATAGAACTAAGTGCAAAGCACTAACAATCGCTAGGTTTACCCATTCCCTGTATACAACATATAGCTAGGATAAGATGGTTCATAACTATTGCTAAGAACTATAACTAAATATGGCAGACAATAAGTGTGTACATTAAGTGCCAGGACGTGCAACATACAACAAGTAGGAGGGGTGGGACGGGGGGGTTATGCAGAGTCTAGGTGAACTCTGAACAGGTGAGTCTTGAGTCTTTGACTTCTTCTACTTTCCAGTGACTTGCCTGGTTAAATAAACAAAGCTATCACACAAGTATAAAGATGGATTGTGAGGGAGCGAGAGAGGTTAGCATCAAAAGGAGTTCAACCATTCTCATGTTTATTTTTTGGCCTTCTGCTCATCTCCCCTTCAAGACCGCAGCCGCAACAGCATCCGAGTACTGGCATTGATAGTTACCTCTATCATGCTGCTACCTAGAATACCTTTAGGGGTTAAAGAAACAAATGACTGATGTTGAACACCCACTCTCTGCCTAGAAGTCTGGGGTGCCGTGAGAGGAAGACAGAAAGAAGGAGCAAGAGGTTAAGGGTTTGGCTGAGTCAAATGTGTTGTTTACATTTAGACGATGATTTCATCCAGTCTGTGTGCCAGGGATTTGTATTAAGATAACGTCATTAAGGAGCAGGTATAGGCTTATGGGGAGGATCATCTTGCTCAAGGATCCATGACAGGCAAGACTGCCAGCATTGGCGGTGGAACCCACAACTCATTGGGATGGGAGTCAAGTACCATTACCACGAGAGTTTATTAAACTACGAAACCTAAATGTACCACCATCACGCTGTAGGTGGGTCACACCCTAACGCCACACAGAACACTTTCAGAGTTAGAATGCTCTGGATGACCGCATTTCTCTTGAGGGTCCAAAGACAGAAGAGCCCCTCTGACTAGACTATTTGAGTTGGGTTTGTAGGGCAAGCAGCCCAACAAGACACACGGGAGGAGGAGGCTATGGGAAGCTACGCGTGAAACCTCCACCTGCGCTGTTAGCCACAGGGTCATTACCTCCCGCCCTGTATTTAGCATCGCTCCCCAGTCGCACAGCGGCGGGCATGCTCGGTTGAGTGGGGCTCCACAAGGAATGACAATAACCTTTACATTTAGGGCATTTAGAGACACCTTTATCCAAGGCGACTTGGATAATAAGTACATTTGTCATAAGAAAGTGAAACAATGTATCGCGATCTGTACTGTAAGGCTGTTCATAGAACTAAGTACAAAGCACTAACAATCGCTAGGTTTACCCATTCCCTGTATACAACATATAGCTAGGATAAGATGGTTCATAACTATTGCTAAGAACTATAACTAAATATGGCAGACAATAAGTGTGTACATTAAGTGCCAGGATGTGCAACATACAACAAGTAGGAGGGGTGGGACGGGGGGGTTATGCAGAGTCTAGGTGAACTCTGAACAGGTGAGTCTTGAGTCTTTGACTTCTTCTACTTTCCAGTGACTTGCCTGGTTAAATAAACAAAGATATAACACATCACACAAGTATAAAGATGGATTGTGAGGGAGCGAGAGAGATTGTGTCCAGGATTGATAAAAGGGGGAAGCAATAGATAATTTGAGGGAAAATATTTGGGTCCCTCAACGAAAAGTTCAGTGTGACAGGCTATAATAACTCATACATGTTCCTTCCTATTACATCCCCCCCCCCAAACCCCTAACTAACTAATAACTCTGACTACCCTCCCCCGCCAGCGCATGTGCCTGGGTTGAGCAAAAGTTCAGATGTGTTCCATGTTCTCAGACAGTTCTAGAAGCGCGCACACACAGACACACACACACAATTAGCATAAACAGATGACATTTCCACAAATTACAACATTTAAACACTTTCTTCCTCTTCCCACAAAAGCTTCTCCACGGACCCCCAGATTAATTCGCAGAACGAAACCAAACCAACTGAAAAAGTGACATTGTAGATTAATGTTCTCAGACCGACACTCAACACAGCAACCAGCGCGATGACACGCTAGGACGCCCTCCATTAGAGAAGGTTTGTCAATGTCAAGAGCAACAACACACTCACTACCCTCTCTACACAGCCTCCACCTCTGACATCTGATAAATGGCTGTTGTCATAATAGACAGTAGAACAAGAGCCTGCCATAAAACCCCCCCAAAAAATAAGCAAGACCCTCAGTGTTGGCCTGCTCTAGTTTCTCCAGTGAACATACCTTCTCATCGCACTTTGGTTCTCAACTGATTGTTTTAAATTGTCTGTCTTTGAATGCGACCCCAGTCAAAGATGTTTCGTCCCTGTGAATGAATAGTTGTATTAAGCTGATCCAATGTAGTCCAACACGCTCTAAAGTAAGCCAACATAATGTAGCTATGACCCAAGGGGAGGAACACATCCCCGAAGACAACGCCTCTGCTAAATTGATCCAGCAGTCAAAGGATTTGCAGTTCAAATGCTTTCCCAAGCAGTTTTATTACATTGGTTTTGCTCATGACATTCTAAAAACAAAAACGTACAGACAATTACCGAACAACAAGGAGTTACAAAGTCATTAGAGGACCGTCTGTAAACGTACCAAAGTTCCCATTGTAGCGGTTAGCATTGGTTTGCTTTGCGGGAGTAGTATGGCTGGTGCATTGTGAGTTCTGTCTAGTTTTGTCCTTGTCGCATAACACTAGGGACAAAGATCATCAACAAAATCAAACAAAAGTACAACAATAGAGGAACACGGCCAAGTTGTGTAAACGCTTTCTTCCTTTTCCCACCAAAGCCTGTCTCCACGGACCAGTTTAATTCACAGAATCAAACAAAACCAACTTTAAAAGTGACATGTTGTAGATTAAGGTTCTCAGACCGACACTCAAAAAACAAAACACAGACAAAACACCGACCAGAGCAATGACAAGGACAAAGAGCATCAACAAAATCAAACAAAAGTACAACCATAGAGGAACACGGAACAGTAATAGTTTGCTAGCGGTACCTCTTCTTTAGCTGCAGAGGTATGTCAATGTTGCGTCTCTGGACAAGGACATGCTCAAAATGGCCACCACCGTAAGACCGGCCCATTTTATAACCTCAGTGAAAACACCTGGACAAGAGGGAAAACACCTGGGAAATAGGTCCTCGTTAATGTAAGATAGTATTTGTTGCGGCATGTATATAACTCTTTTGTTTGTTGTTAGACTCATAAATCAGACATTAGATTAATAAACTAAAGTCTGATGGGCAGACGAGCTCAAATCTTGGTCAACGAGGCTTTTCGCTTTCTTAGCCTTGATATTTGTTTCAATCAATCAAGTTAACGGAGGCGGGAATCTGTGAGCGAGTAATTGGCTAATACTGAACACAGACTCGGGCCACGCTAATAAACATTTCCAGGGGGAAAAACAAAAAAACAAAACATCCTGTCTGGACGCAGACGTTGTTCAATCAAATGTGGGTAAAGTTTTAAAGGTTTAACACCGTAGAACCGAAGAAACAGTCTTGCATTATAATTTTCGTAGATCTTGATACACTCGTATGATAGAGGTTATTTTCTGTATAAATCTCTGTACGAAACAGGGAACAAGGCCTACCACCCCTTGCAGTTGTTGCCTTATGAAAAGGCTCCGTGTGTAAAGTATTACAACTTCTGGATCCAAGTTTAGTTAGTTGTTTAGCAAGGTCGCGAACAATAGGAAAAGTTGAATTTGCATAGCAAAACACAGACAGGGAGTAATTGGGAGGGAAATAGAGAGAGAAAGAGAGAGAGAGAGAGAGAGAGATGTTAATGAAGTAACTGGTGCAATGTGTCACTGGAGGGACAAGAGAGACCAGTTGAGACAGAGCTCTGAACAAAAACAATTTCTTTTTTTTTTCCTCAACTCTTGCAAAGCTATTTCTTTCTCTCTCTCTCTGTGTGTCTCTCTCTCTCTATCTCTTCCTCTCTCTCTCTCTCTCTCTCTCTCTCTCTCTCTCTCTCTCTCTCTCTCTCTCTCTCTCTCTCAGGCCCGAGCAGAGAACCAGTATAAAGCAAAGTTGTTCAAACCGGCCCCAGACATTATTTCACCCGACTTTGTGGCTTTTCGGCTCTAACGACCATATTAGGTCGACGAGCAGAACCGCAATACAAACAGCTTTGCGCTTCATGTGGTCTCCGCCGCAAAAAAATTAAAGAGCCCTCTTCACCCCGGCCCAACCTCTACCCTTCTGTTCACCTACCCTAAGGCAATCCCCCCCTCCGCCCACCTCCCCCCTCCTCCTCCTCCTCCCTGCCTACACCCTCACAGCGCTCCCAAGCCTCTCTGCTACGCTCACTATGCAGGGAACAGAGGACACCTACCACCCAGCCCCTTTTAAAAACACACATACTAGCTACAGGAAGTTAGCCATATTTCACTTCATTTGTGGCGCGAAGGCAAAGGCTTTATTTCTTTGAATGAACCAACCACCCCCCCTCCCCGTCCATTGTCTCAGGGCAACAGTGTTCCTAAGTGAACCCGTGCATGTGTCTCACTATAACAGCCAGCCTTTGTTTTCCTCTGATTCGGGGAGAGCGTCACTGCTGGTATTTTTGGGAGGTTTTTAGAGATTGAGGCCACGGTTGAGGAGATCCATAGGCTAATGTGATTTTTGTTTTTTGGGAGGGGGGGGGGGGGGGTTTGCGGGGGGGGGAGGCAGCCCTAAAAGCTGGGGACACACGACTGAACTACAACAGTAGGAGATCAGGAGGGTGAGGGGGGTACTAAGAGGTGGAGGTGCAAGCCAGGGAAGCAGAGTGGGACCGCTGAGCCCCCATGACAGGAGGGAGAGGCAAAGGAGAGAGAGAGACAGAGAGAGAGAGAGAACCCTCCTTCATTTCGAACATCCACATTTTTTCACAACATTATAATGCCGCCTTTCCTGCCAAGCTAGGAGCTAGCTCGCTAGGGGAGCCAGCGGACTGGCGATGCTAAACAGCTACCGCGCCACACGTGCTACAAAACTGCCGCCAACTATTCTGAATTTTCTTACACTTCCGATGACTGAATCGACTTGACTCTACGGAGGAACGCCCCCCCCCCGAACCTCCCACAATCTCACACACAGACGCACACAGACACAATCGGGTTCCTCGACACTAGCCCACGTTTACCGTCAGCACAGTGAAAAATGACCTCCTCCTCCACCCCCGACCTGTTGCTCCACGGTCAATAACGCTGCAGTGGGAGCCGCCGCTGCCGTTGGAGTACGGGGGGGGGGGGGGGGGGGGGGGGGTGTCCTGCTGCTTCCTGGTCCAGGGCGAGTGATCTTCAGGCGTTTTGATAAACAAACCGTCTCTGTCTGGTTTGGTCTGGGTGTTGACAGCCATCGCATTCTCGACACTTCTTTCTGCTTTGCTCGCTCTCTATGTCTCTCTCTCTCTCTCTCTGTCTCTCTCTATCTCTCTCTCTCTCTCTCTCTTTCTCTTTCTCTTTCTCTCTCTCTCTCTTTTTCCCGCTCGACAGGTTGGATTCCTTAGTCGGGATTCGTTATGTTTGCATGTGAATGTGAGTGTGTGCGTGTCTTTACCTTAGTTTACTGAGCTTATCGGGCTGATCAAATTGCTTGTGTATACAACATGGAGGGCAGTGGCGTCAGGTGGATCTGACTCCAGCAGAACCTCACCACCGTATCACTTCAACCATGAGATTGTACGACCCTGTCACGTCATTCACTGATGAGATACAAAAATCATAGTACACATACGGATATATTGATATATATATATACAAATTTGTGATATACAAAGTCCTACCACACTCTACAGAGTGTGCCGAAAAAATCGAAATGTTTGACTGCTCGGTTAACATTTTAACCAAAGGAAGCATCAGAAGGTGTTTCCTTAAACATTTACAGAGCTAAAACACTTGTCACTATTGCGCACACTCTACTTCTTATCATGCGCTAAATAAGGTCAAAGTGGTCTAACCTTGAAGAATATGCGCACAGTTCCGTAGCGACTGTTGTCTTTGGTCTTGGCTACTTTGTTTGACTGTGAGGACAAGAGGTCAAGGCCTATTAGCGGCACTAAACCCTTATCTTCTCCTCCTCACTGTTTAAACTGCACTCCAGCTGAATCAGGCCCTACACTCAACCGACCTTCTGTCCCAACCAACCGACCTGCCAACAACCAACCCCAGAAGGAGTTCTGTCTGACAAGCCTGTCCCCCCTTCCCCCTCATCCCCCCTTCTCCCCAAACAACACCTGACGAACTAAGAGAGCGCTTGCGAGGCTACGTCAGATTTGTCGCGGCCTGACGACCAACTTCGGAAAGCTTCCAAAGGTTCCATGGAAGCATCCCAACCACGTCCTCCGTGCAAAAATAAAATAAGAGTATTTTGCATACCCACATTTTGCATAATGGGAAAAAGCAGAAGAAGGAAGGGAACTGTAGCGATTGCCCCGTGATGACGGTGTGCACTGTGTGAACAGGGCGGTGGAATTTACAGGTGGGCTCACGTTGGCGGTTTTTTATCGGTGGTTGCGAAAGCTGCTCACACCTCCGCGAAAAGGCATTGCGCACCACGGGATCTGAGTGCAAGAGACAAAAGGACGAAGTCGCAGCTCCGCCCTGCCCGCCCAGACTTCTGCAGCTCTCAACGTCTCTCGACAAGTGACCGACAAACGCCTCGCCTGTCTCCCGTCTTCAGGGCCCTGCCGTATAAAGAATATCATTTGCTTTGGGCTTCAAACGATGACCCAAAGTCAAAGAACATCATCAAAGGCTTGATGCGATGTCATGTATTATTTATTCATTATTCTTATGAGCTATCAAGTCATTTTGTAGATGATGGCGTTATCAAAGGTGACAAGCACTGAATGAAGGTTCATGTTAAGAAGGAGCAGGTAGAAGTTAGGCATCGCGCTTCGAGGATGACTACTGCTAGACTGCGGACATTGGGGATCGAACCTGGTACCTCTCGGGGATGGGGATGTCCAACACCCTAGCCATCACATTTCCTGAATCCCCCTTCAGGGATGAATAACTTGTTATCTCATAGATGCAATAACAATAAACTCAATGCTCCCTTCTCATAGAATAAAGACCACACTCCCAGTTCTCCGACCTCCGATGACCTCTCCACGGGACTGGTTCCACCCCCGCCCACTTCCTCACCCACCCCCACCCTGGGCCAGTCCCACCAGACCAGCTTGTACCTCAGGAAAGAGCCTTCCCTGTGAAAACAGGGAGCCTGTCACCCCTCCCCGCATCCAGTGAAAACACCCATACCAGGGGTCCCAGAGGGAGGTGGGGGTGGTGGGGGTGATGGTGGGGGTGGGGGTGGCGGTGGGGATGGGGTTGGGCGCGTTCAGCTTAGGCAAGTGGGAGAGCAGCCGAGAACAGAGTATAAATGTTGGACAGCAATATTCATGCCGTTCAGCCAGGACCCAGCACAGTGGAAAACATTCATTCAGAGAGGACGCCTAAGTCGGTTTTGTTGTGGGAAATTGTTTCAAAATTGAATTGTTATCGGCGGGTTTTAGGTTGAGCAACCGCTGGTTGGCCGGGTCTTCCAGCTAGCTAGCGTCTAGCTTGGCAGAAAAAAATGTGGCGTGGCGAGAGAAAGGAGGGCACAAAAAAAGACCATTGAATAAAGGAATTGAAGAATGTGGATGCGCAACATCTCTCTCTATATGTCTCTCTCTCTCTCTCTCTCTCTCTCTCTCTCTCTCTCTCTCTCACTCTCTCTCTCTCTCTCTCTCGTCATCCCCTGCTCTCTGAGGCTCTGTCTCACTCCCATGTTGTAGATGTGGTTCTCTCACATTGACACACGATAGGTATGAGAATTCAATGATAATATGATTTATCCACAAGGTAAGCCTTGTGGATAATGTACAAATTACAGCATAAATTAATGAAGTGATTCATTGTTTGCACAATATTAACTGAGTAACAACCATTCTCATTTAATGTATTTTAATTGGCACGACACAAAGGAAATATATTATGATTGACTGTTAAGAGCTCCAAATGAATTATGAAGAGAATTCGCTGTCCCAAAATGTATGTTTGAAACATTAAGAGGCCTTTTTTAATTTGATAGTGTACTAATGGAAAGGGATGCACAGGCATGTCTTCTGTGGTCTGGCAACACAAACTTGTCAATCAATTGAAATGAGCCAACAGGTACAGGCCTGATATTATTTTTACTTTCTTCGGTGTTTGCCAGTGCACAGCTTACCCCAAAACATTCAGGGGTGCTCTCAAAGAACACACCGTACCGTTAAATCTGCCTCGTCATATGGCAGAAAATGAATCAACATGTATTAATAGACTCTAATGGGTTTCCCGATGTACAAAGCGGAGAAGGTGACTTGTCGACTTTGCATGATGGGGGGGGGGGGGCAGGAGCTGAGCACAGCAGTCTGCGTAAACCCCCCCGCCCCACACACACACAAACACCCCGCCCCTCGGCACTGGTGCAGACGGCCCACACTGTCGGCGCCATTCAGAAGCCGGGGAGCGTAACAGTTTGACGGTTTTCTCTGGAAGAGGTGTGAGAGACTAGGTCATGTACGGTTCTGGCATGTGTACCTAGTCAGATATCGAGCCAAAAACAACAACCCTGCAGAGGGTCAACAGACACACTCTCAGTAACACACGCATTTGATGTAATTAAGACAGAGCGGAAGCTACACATAGCTAGCCCGCCACGCTTAACTATAACAGGTATAGATGTATGTGTCAAGCTTTTATTTATTGTTTTGAAATGGAGTTAATATTTATCTTAATCCGGCACATTTCAAACGGTTAAGTTTGAATCTAGACTGGCAGCCGGGTTAGCGCGCTCGACAAACACGCCCTGGCGAGCTGCTGCCAAGAAACTGTCGCCGACCCATCACATATGTATGGCCCTCGGCACAGTAGCCAAATGAGCGGAGCAACACAAACACCTGTCTCGCCCATCGCTCTGTGGCTTTTCTTGACGCGCCTCGTCCAAAAGCCACCGAGCCAACGGTGGCCATTTTGGAGCAGCCCGAAGTACAGCGCGGCTCGCACCATTCTCAAATGGAGTGGCGGGGGGGGACACGGTGAGAGTAGAGAGCAGTGAGAGAGTAGTGCTCACGTAGGAAAAAGCCATTGGCGCGAAAGAGTTTTGGACGAGAGAGAGGACTAGCATAACTGAAGCGGCAGGTGAGGAGAAGTTGTGTTTTAGCCTGAGGACCTGGGTGGGGACAGGGGGCCTGAGCGTTGGGGTGGGGAGAGCCAGGGCTCCCCCGGGGGTGAAGGCTGTAAAACATGAGGCTCGTCCAGGGAGAACACGTAGTCGGAGTGAGCGCTGGGAGTAGAGTTCCACTGCAGGTGAGGCCGTTGGGTTTTAGAGAGGGATTAGAACAGGGTTAAGGAGAGGAAGCGGTTGCTTTGATAGGTAGGAGAGACACACATGTAACAGTTTGGAGAGAAAAGGGAGGGCTGGGAACTTGAGCGCTTGGTTACGGCCCCGGTGTTTCCATGTGTGTCTCGTCAACACACCGGGTGATGAGTCAGTGTGTTGACAGCTTATGAAGAACTCCCCGCCTTTTGAACGACGATGGCGATGATGATGATGATGATGATGATGATGATGGTGATGATGAGGGTTGGTGATGGTGGTGATGATGAAGATTAGGATGATGATAAGATGAGGATGATAATGACCATGATGATGATGGTTGTGATGATGATGATGAAGATTAGGATGATGATAAAATGTGGATGACGATTGTAATAATGACTATGAAGAAGGCGATGATGCTGGTGACGATGACGATGACGTTGATGATGATGTGAAGGCAGGGGGAGGGCTGCAGGGGGGGGCTTTAAAAGCACACTTAACCTGGAAAGGACAAGATCCAACCCCCCCCCCCCCCCACCCCCATCAAACCACACATCATCAGCCTGACCCCGCCATCACCGACAACACCCTCCACCAGACCATTCACCGTCAATGGAGCGAGCCCTGCTCCGATGACGCCTGGCTCACAGTGCCCTTTGCACAACCTTTATCCCGAAGATTCCCCCTTTATGCCATTTCTCTCTCTCTCTTTCTCTCTCTCTCTCTCTCTCGCCCCATCACTCACTCCACCTGTGTTCTGTCGAGGGGTCCGGCTGTGTGCACGCCCACCTCTCCCTAGGTGCTCCCCAGGTGAACCGGTGACCTCTGACCCCTGTCACTCTTCCGGAAGCACTTGCCATGAGCCCCACTCATTCCTTCTCTTTCCAACTCTTAGACATGCACACACACATTTACACACACACACACACACTAACACACACACACACACACAAACGTACACACACGTACACAAACCCACGCAAAAGCTATTACGATTTCTTAATCCCCAAACTTATGATGAAGAAGAATCCCGCTATTAGCACAACAATGGCAGATAGATAAACAAAGGAAGAAAAAAAATATGCACAGAAATCAAGTCATTTCCACAGCCTTAAGACAATCTGTGTATTGTTTGACAGCGCATTTAGCATGTGCACACACCGCGAGCGTTTTATTCCTCTCTCGCTCACGCTCATCTGTTGATGAATCTCAACATCAGCCATTGTCAAACAGAAAGAGAGAGAGAGAGAGATAAAGGGAGAGAGAGACATAGACAGAGGGAGAAAAGGGCGATAGAGAGACAACGCCGGCGAGAGAAAAGAGAGAAAGGGAGTGACGACGGTTAAGTCTTATTGTCTGCTCGGCCGTCCAACGATGCCCCAGGGCACGACACTAAAAAGAGATAATTATCTTTTATCTCGCTGTGTTATGACGGGCAGATTATGGTTCACAATTTACGCCATTGTCCCGGAGACAATGGAGCATGAGGCTGCTCTTTTGATAACAGCGAGGGGATCTTGAACGACAACCGCGGTAATACCGAGGCACCGGCTGATCCTTTATGTACGGGCTAGAAGACGTCCTCGCTGTCGCCGGCAAGAACAGGGAATCAACAAGCGGGCGGCGGAGTGTTAGTGTATCAGTGTAGCCTCCCTGGGCTCTCACGGCCATCCAGCAGACACACAGATGTACGTTAACCCCGCGAGTCACAACCTGTAATGCTTAGGCACCGTAAGCATGCCAAAGGCTGGTGATTAAAGATGTTTAAACGATTTGACTTGTTTGCAAGTCAATTTCGTATTGGATTTTAAATTCGGAAACTAGTGTTGCTAATGATGCAAAAGATATTTGGTGTGTATTTGAAAGATACACAAAAAGTAGGATTATTTAAGGATGTATTGCTTCATTAAACATGGATGTCAAAAAAAATGTTTTCGTTGAAGGAAAACTGAAACACGAGCCAAGACAGCTCGTAGCGTGTTGCTGTCAGGTAAAGTTTGTGCGAAGGCCTGACGATTAGCTAACTTGTATGCTTCGCTGCCAAGGTATTTATAAAATCTAAAGTCTGACATCAGAAATCCGTCGATCAATAATAATTTCATTAGGATATTAAGTTGTTCTCTTCAAAGGAAATAATTGACTGACGATATAATCATTGCAGCCCTAATTAAGTAACCGCCTTGATTTTTCTCACTATTATCCCCTCCCATTGATGATAGACGATTTTAACTTGCACTGTCGAAGTTTCTCGCACAAACTTTTTTTAAAACATTATTTGAAATGATGGATATATAATGATGTGTATCAGCCAGAATGAAACACATCCACCCACGGCTAATTAAACTCAAATGATTTTCTGCTCTCTGAATAAACTGAATACAGTGACAACTATGTAGGGAAGATCTCAATTGTAGCCTAGGCGTAGAGGGTGTTGTGTTAGGGAGTGAGCGATGGAGAGTATGAGACGTCTACCCTTTAATGACAAAGTGGCTTGAATAGGTTGGCTTTCATCATTCATCTACATAATTCTGAATCATTTCGAACCCAAGTAGATCTAATGACTGCCGTTTAAAATATATATACAATGTTGTTTCAAAATAATGTACAACGTTGTGTTGTCTTGTTTTTTAAAATATCTAAACATTCAGAATGAACGATCAGTTGACCTCACGGCATCTCTTGAGTTTTTTCAAAAAATACACACATCCATCTGCTGTCATCTCTCTCCCTCTTTCCTGTAATAAGTAAGAAAAGACTGACACGCAGGAAGGGTGGGAGAGGGGGAGGGGGGGAGGGGGAGAGGGTGAGGAGAAGAAGAAAATAAACCCAAGAACATTAGTGCAACACAATAGTTAATAATGAGCACTTTACCTGTGAGTCAGTTCTTGTTCCTGCCGGCCTGGTGTTTGGCCCAGCGCTGGCAGCCGCCCAGAGCCAACAGCAGAGGAGAAAGGTCAGCCAGGGGCCACAGGGGACCCGCTACGGGGCCAAAGCCTGGCTCAATCGCCTTACACAAGCACACACACACACGCACACACACACGCACACACACACACACACACTCTCACACACACACACACACACACACACACATACACACACTCACACACTCACTCACACACACACACACACACACACACACACACACACACACACACACACACAAACAGTGGCAGACAGATACACATTCATGTTCACGTAGACACACACACACACACACACACACACACACACACAGACACACACACAAACAGTGGCAGACAGGAACACATTAATGTTCACATAGACACACACACACACACACACAAACACACAAACAGTAGCAGACAGAAACACATTCAGGTTCACATAGACACACACACACATACAAACACATACAGACAGAAATAAATACATACATGCACACACAGTGAGGCAGATAGTCACACACAAACACACACACACACACACACAAACACACAGACAGACACATAGACATATACACACAAGCACACACAGTGAGGCAGACAGGCACGTAGACTTATACCCTCACACACACACACAAACACACACACGCACACACAAACCGGCAGACATGCACATAGACACAAACACCCCCCACAGACACACACACAAATGCAGAAGCGCGCAAGCTCATATAAACACACACGCACACACACACACACACACACACACACACACATACAAACACACAGTGCTTCTCATTTCGTCTGCCCTGTTGACCCCACTATTAAAACACAGGAGCAAATCTCCTGATTAGACACAGAGGGCTCTTAGGCAGACGCTAACCAAACACTGAGATCCACGTGGGTGCACTGCACTTCTGCCAGGAAGGTCACAGCTTTCCAATCCACCACGCCTGTTATGGTTTTGACCTGTGTTTGTTGGAGGCCGTTTTATAAGTCTGATATTAGGTTTTTTGTACTGTATGTACTGTGGTGAGCTTCTATTAGCTAGGTGGCAATTGTAATCAGGAGAACGTCTATCACTTGGAAATCTTATAAAGATTTATTTTTTGAGTTTTAGAGAAATAACATTTTTGACATTATCTGTAAATCAATTAGGTTTTGTGGAGAAAATGTTTGAAGAAGTTTGCTTAGTCTTTTATCAATGGGACTTGGCAGTAGATCAAAATGTAGTAATGGGAACAATCATAGAGACCCCAACACAAGAGAGAGAACTTCACTAAGTCCACTGTAAGATTATTTAGTTGTTTAGGGGAGGGTACGTCTTCAAGATCTGTGAATATGTTGGGACTTACCAAGAAGTAATTTTGTAACAGTGGAGCCGCTGTACTTTAATCCAAGGATTTAACCCAGTGTCCGTATATGTTCAGAGGCAGGCCAAATATATGTTGGGTCATAACTTTTTTTGTACCAACTTTGTCTCTTTCTTTACTTATACATTATAGTAAATAATCGGGTTACACCATAGTAGACTTATTCATGTTATTCTTCAAACAGGAAGCACCCACTACTCTGCGGTCAGTTGATTGGCTGAAGCAAAGGTCTCACTTCCTCTTTGCTTTCACAGCCCCAGTAAAGTGCAAATTTCTCACCGTCTCTATTTGTATCCATGCGGATCACCAAGACATGATTATCTGCCTGACTTAAGGCCCACAGTGTGATAAAACAAGTAGTCAGCTACAGCAGGACTATTAGATCAAGGAGTTATTTTCTTTTCGGTGCTTTGGTAATCAATTCTGTGTTTGCGCACATTTTGATGTTTTGTTTAACTGCGGCGTCCCTTCCCCTCTTCATCTCTTCTATAACTCAGTTTAATTAAATTTAGATTTTCAAAATAAAATAAAAAGAGGCTCCAGAATAGAGTCCTCTTTGTGTGGGCATGGATGATGTTTAGAAATGATGTCATGAGTGCCATGTAGTATATTGACACAGCTCTTGTTGTTTTTCTAAGGCTTTGGATCTGATGAGCCTGCTCCCCCCCCCCCCCCCCCCCCCCCGAATCGCCAGCCAAAGCAACAACCCGTTGTCTCTGCTGGGGCACGGCTGAGCCCTCAGCCGTCCTCCATTGCCAGTGTTTATTTCTGCACTTCCTTGTTTGTACTAAAACCACAAGAGCTGTTGCAGTGAATTCTGGGTAAATGTGTAAAAAGAAATGCAAACATGGCTGGGTGTCTCCGGTTGAGGGGATGGTGTGTGTGTGGCGGGGAGGGGGGTGGGGTTGATGTGTCAAACATCACAGGGTGGGTTCACACACAGCGAAGGAGACTCTTGACTACAGGCTAACATGTCAACAGAGATTAAACTAGTTTATTATTTTTCAAAGAAGGGGAGAAAAAAAATACGAAACAAAAAAGGCAGTCATATTTTACACTAGTGATTATTATTAAATTTTTTACAACCATTCAGTCTGCATAACATAAAGAAATAATTCTACATCTTTGTTTCTTTCGTATTTTTGGTACTCTGATTTTTACATACAAATAACAAATACAGGAACTTTTTTTCACAATGCATATAATCTGTGGGCAGGACAAACGTTTTTTTAGGTGATTCAATAGGGCAGTGTGTGTGTGTGTGTGTGTGTGTGTGTGTCTGTCTTTCTGTGTGTGTATGTGTGTGTGTGTGTGTGTGTGTGTGTGTGTGTGTGTGTGTGTGTGTGTGTATGCGTGTGTGTGTTTGTGTATGTGTGTGTGAGTGTTTGTTTCCCTATAATTACAGGCATATCTGTGTGTGAGTGTGTGTGAGTTTCTGTGAGTGAGAGAGTGTGTGTGTGTGTGTGTGTGTGTGTGTGTGTGTGTGTGTGTGTGTGTGTGTGTGTGGCTATTTGCATTTGAGCGCACGTGAACACGAACCAATAGTCCGAGGCCTTATAGCACATCCAAATATGAAGAGAGCTATCTGCCGTCCAGAGCAGAGAGACCCTGGGCAAACGTTAATGCATCAAAACACAACTCTAGCAGGCAAAACAAAAACAAGGAAACAAAAAAAAAAAAAAAAACAGAAAATAAAAACAGAGGCCTGCCCTTTTTCTAGTCCGTCCTGCCTGTCTTTTTCACTTCTTCCCGCACCTTCTCTCCCTCCTCTGTCTCTCTCTCCTTCCTTTCTCTTCGTTCTCCAGGTAATCTGTACCTCTCCTGCCTCGTCTTGTACCCATCACGTCGTTTGCTGCCCCTGGGGGCATTTTTTCCTTTTTCATTTTTTTCTTAAACTCACTTAATTAAAAAGTCTTCATTAAATGTACTGTATTTCATACAATTTGTACAAATATGTTCAAAGTTTGTTGGTGTGGAGGAAAAGGGAGAGGGTGTCGAAGGGGGGGGGTGGGGGGCTGGGGCGATATTATTGGATGTGAGTGGGGACAGGTATTCCTGTTACACAGGTAATTAATAGGGCCGACAGGGAGCAGTGTGTGTGTGTGTATGTGTGTGTGTGTTTAGGCACTGGCTTAAACACTCAAAGCCAGGGATGTCTAATATGTGTCTGTGTGTGTGTGTGTGTGTGTTTGTGTCTGTTTGTGTGTGTGTAAAATACGTGTGTGTGTGTGTGTGTGAGTGTGTGTAGAAAAATGGCTTCTTCTTTGTACACAAATGGGCGGGGGAGTTGCGGATGGAAGAGGACACAGCGGGGGGGGGCGGGGGTTGGAAGGAGAGAGAGCGGACATGGAGCTGTCGGCGTGAAGACGGAGCGAGCTGAGGAGTCTGGGTAGAGCGGAGGAGAATGAGAATGTTTTCTCTCTCTCTCTCTCTCTGTCTCTGTCTCTCTGTCTCTCTCTCTATGCATCTATATATAGATGTCCGTCTCACGCTTTGGGTGGAACAAAAAAGAGAAGTGTTCTCGGAGGGCGGGGCGCCGACCCGGTCAAGTTCGTCAAAGCGCCGCGTCGAGAGTTACACACACACATATATATAGATAGAACTTTTTACCTCGAACTCTTTTTTTTCTGTTATAAAAAAAAAAATCATCAAAATGAGAGAAACCACAGTGGAGGTGCCCCGGCCCGTTTCCCTTTGTCTCTCTCTCTCTCTCTCTCTCTCGTTGTCTCTCCCTCGCTCCCTTGCTCCGGTGTCTTCCTCTCCTCCTCCTCTCTCTCTCTCTCTGGTCAGTCTGGCTCGGCGGCGCCCGCGGACACACGCAGACGCACACGCGGCAGCACACCGACACACACACACACGCGCGCGTGGTGGGACAGTCTCAATTGTCTTTTCGTCCTTTTCGCCGGGATAGTTCGGACGCTGAGGTACCTGGAGGTCGGTACCAAAGAGGTCAAGGGGGGGGGGTAGTTCGTGGTGTGTGTGTGTGTGTGCATGTGAGGGAGGGGGGCGGAGGATAGGGGGGGCGGCGTCGGAGGTCGCGAGGTCAAACAGCAGCGGGTGGAGGTGGGTGTGGTCTCGGAAAGCGGAAGTGGGCAGAGAGTGTGAGGTGAGTAGGTGGGGGGGAGGGTTGCTAGGGGCACCGGCGTCACCGGGCGGGGTGGCTGGGGGCGGGGAGATGGTCCTCTAGCCCATGGCGGAGACCATACTGGAGGGGTGGTGGGGGGCGAAGGAGGGGTGCATGGGCGTGGGGCTGGATAGCATGTGGCCCGAGTGCGAGAAGGGAGGGAAAGAGGACATGTGACGGGAGAGCGCGGCGGGGCTGAACGAGCTGCTCTTGTCCATCAGGCTCTTGGAGAAGTCGTCCATCCCATCGTGGGACTTTTTGCTCTTCTTGGACTTGCTGGACATCTTGCGGTTCCGCGTCTGGATGCCCTCCTTCTTCATGGTCAGGGGTCGGTTGATCTGTTTTTGTTTTTTTTTGTTTTGTTTTTTTTTTGGGGGGGGGGGGGTGAGGTGTGTGGGTGGGAGGGGAGAGAGAAGGAGAGAGAAACGTTAATTTGTTTCCATGTTTTGGAATGTCGTGCACAGCATGTGACAATGGCGCCAGACGTTTTCGGGAACTTCTCGATAATGAAGTCGTCCCCCGGGGCGCTTTTATTCGCCCGCCATGAGGCGACACACGAAACGTAAGCGGAGCCGAGCATCGACTAATTCCTCTAGTTTTGTTTTCGTCTACTTGAGAAACGAACAGGCAACAACAATGCGGCAGGCAATGATTTCTGAAACAGAAGCACTTGTGGAGGGACAGAAGATGAGATGATATCTGGTGGCATTTCACCGACAAATAACATTTGTATGGACGGGGTCGGTTTTTTGTTTGTATTTGTTCCGAGTTTTGTGTGTGTGTGTGTTTGTCTGCGTGCGTACGCACGTGTGTGCGTGTGTCTGTGTGTGAAGGCATGCGCCGGAGCTTGAATCACTCGTCTGGACTTGAACAGCGACTCTCAAGCTGGACTGAATCGGAAAGCTCCGGCCCTGCCAGGAAACCAGACAGAGAGAGGGAGAGAGACACTCACACGCGGGGAGCGAGCGAGGGCGAACGAGCTGGAGCGAGGACCGGGACGGGGGGGGGGGGGGGGGGGAGAGCGAGAGAAAAAAGGGGAAATTTATGCAGGAGGAGAAGAGATGCCTGAAAAGGGGTCTGGCAGCTCCTGTAAAACCGGGCGTGCGTGGAAACACAGGCAGCCATGACAGCTGCCGACCGGCGGCCAAGTCCTTCGCTCCTCTCGACCCTCCCACCTCAGCCGCCGCCGCCGCCGCCGCCGCCGCCACCGCCGGCGTCTCCGGGCCAAGATGGACCCCTACCATATTCCGCCGCTGCGGTTCCAGCCCCCGGAATGAGAGCTGGATGATGGAATTCCCGCTGTAGGCTCCGGGATTAGGGGGAGCGGACGGAGACGGGGGCCTGAGTCCATCTGAACCGCTGTGGCCCTCGGAGTGTGGGTGTAGCGCTGCGTCCCTTCCTCTCTTGCTTATTCCTTTTTTTTTGCTGACTCTTTAAGTACGGTGGCCTAGATGATTAGCAGAGGCCAGAAAGGCTTCCCGCTCCCATCCCCCCCCCCCCCCCCCAATCCAGCCCTATCCCTACACCATCCCCTCCCTCCCTCACCGTGGCTCCATACTTGGAACTTTCCCTCTGTCCTCCCCTGACTTTGCCTCTGGGCTACAAACCCAGCCGTCGTCTTCAATATTTGTCCGAAACGCTGCAGGTCTCAGAGGGAGCGGAGAAGTGAGTGTCAAAGTTAAACAAGGCCCACCCCCGTGCACGAATCCAGTCCATAACTGACTCACACATCCGCTGTTACCACCGACCACGACCACAGACAACACTGCGACAATAACACTCTCAGACTACAGATCCCCTGCACGAAGAAGCACAGAGTCCTGCTACGGGGCGAGGAGGAAAAACGAGAAAAACCGGCGAATGATTAAAAAAGACACACACACCAAGTGCAGCTAAGGAATCGACTGCTTTGGGTGTCAACAGCGATCGACGCTCTTTGTGGCAATTCTTCTTGTTTGTTGCGGGTTTCGCTTATCGGCAATAAGTGTGGGGGGGGGGGGGCTGTGTTTTCAGGACACAACACATTGCTACCATCGAGTGTTTTGATTCGTGGCCCATGGACCCGCATGGGCGAACAGAGATTGGAAGGAAGGAGGATCACAACTGCATTCGCGCACGAGAGGTGAGGTGTAAGGTGTGTGTTGTGTGTGTGTGTGTGTGTGTGTGTGTGTGTGTGAGGTGAGGAGAAGAGAGGGTACAGAGCCGGAGGACGGGATGGAATGGAGCGGACTCTGTACTTAATTCCCCATGAATAATGTGGAATTTGTTTCAAAGGGCGCAAGCCCCAACAGATGTCCGGATTTACCAAAGACAAACTCATTTCTGCAGGAACACCAAAAGGAGGTCAGGGTCAGTTCAGATGCTAATGCGTAACTGGCAAATATTATTTCTTCCCCCTTCTCCTCACCTCCACCTCCCTCATCCTCTCCTCTCCCCCCCCCCGTGCTGTGCAGGCTCACAGCGTTCTCTCTAGAATGCCCTGCCGTCCCGTGCCAAGAGCAACACCAGGAGGTGATTGGACCGGGCGGGGGCTTGCGTGACAAGTTGTCGTGGGGTGCAGCGGGAGTCCGCCCCACCCACCACCACCACCACCACCACCACCACCACCCCCACCCCCACCATTAACGCTCCTGCGGAAGGGAGATCAAGACGACCTTCATCTGATTTAATCATAGTAGATTACAAGCGCCGTCTCTGAGTGGGAAAATATAGTGTGTGTGTTGTTTTAGCACGGTGTTGATTCTGCTTCTTGTATATGTGATTATTGGTGTTGTTGTTATTGCTGTTACTGCTATTCATATTTTGATGTGTGTTATTTTATGTATTCATTACAGCAGCCGTTTGATTAGAAACTTCAGTGGTGGAAAGGCTTGGTAGGGAAAGAGCAAAGGAGAGATGAGAGAGAGAGGGAGAGGGAGAGAGGGAGAGAGGGAGAGAGAGAGAGAGAGAGAGAGAGAGATGGGGGATGGAGAGAGTGAGATAGTCCCTGGGGTCTTCAGATTGCCCCAACCCCCCATCCCCAGAACGAATCGGACGGATTGGTGGTGGTCATCGAGTCGACTCACTAACTCCCTGGCGAGCGCGGATGAAACCAAAAGGCCGGAAATAAAAATCGGCCGAGAAATTAATCGAATTTAAATTAATTAAGTACTTCTTCTTCTTCTTGAATATTCAAAAGAAACGCTGCGGGCTGAAATTCGCCACTCAAACGTTTTAGATTAATATTCAGTGCCAATAAATCACATTAAATTCTAGCACGGCATTTTGTTATCGCCGCGTGGTGTCGGGAATGTTCTCTCCAGGAGTGCAGAAGTGTCGCGATAACTTGCTCGCACTTCACAGAGTTAAGACGAAGAAAGAAATTTAAGACCAGTACAGGAGAATGAGAGGGAAACGAAATGATTTTAAAAAGAAATGTGTGTGTGTGTGTGTGTGTGTGTGTGTGTGTGTGTGTGTGTGTGTGTGTGTGTGTGTGTGTGTGTGTGTGTGTGTGTGTGTGTGTGTGTATGTGTCTGCATGTGCATGTATGTGCAGGAGGTGGAACGTTGTGCTGTGTGTGTGTGTGTGTGTGCGTGTGTGTGTTTGTGTGTGTGGGGGGGTGGGGGGGGGCGGTGGAGGGAGGGAGGGAGGGAGGGATGGCAAATGAGACACATGCTTAGATAAGTTAGTAAATGTCTTACTATAATGTATAGGCAGCTGTTTTGCTTACATTATGCAGTTTGAAGTACAGGCCGCAAGCGTTACACACCGGGTCCCCGTTGGCGTTTCTCCGCCACAGTGTCGTCGTGGTCGTTTGACAGTTGGCGCACGACGTGCCCGCCCGTCTCGCTGCCGACTGTGAGGGAAACACACACAGAGGCAGAGAGAGAAAAAGAGATCAATATGGATTCGATCGTCATACTGCTGTGAAAACATAGCATGGTACGAGGAAAAAAAGAAACGTGAAGTAGGCCTATAGGCTACGCCCATGTGAGTTACTGTGAGATTTTTTTTTTTTTTTTACCAGGGACGAGAATAGTTTTTAAGTAAGACCTATGTACAGATGCAATCGAAAACCAGCGTTGCTCTGTCGCTCACACGCCGAACATAGCATCACGTGGTGGAGAATAAATAGTAGATATTTAAAGAATTTCCTTAAGATAGTGCGAGTAAATCAGATTTTCCAAAGTCAAATGTGCTTAAGGTGCGTAACAGTGAGTGTTCCTGTCAAGTATAGCCCCATGGGGGTTGCGCAATTAAAACGCTGGAGGGGCCCCCAAGAAGCGATCAGAGTAATTGAGTATTTTCTCCTTGGTTTTACAGGTGCTTCGAATGACATGCCTGAACATGGATAGAAATAATTGGTTAAATACAATGAAAATGGCGATGCCGTGGATGCTGTAAGGGTGACAGTGGTATGGCAAATCAATCGCTGTCTTTGGAAGGCAATTAAAGCAAAATATACAAAAAATAAAAAAGTAACCAAAAAAACATGGAGAAGTCATTTGGAAATCCAGTTTTACTGAAAATACACTCCACTCTATTGGACATTAACGTCTCTGTATTGCCATGGATTTCACCGCTCGCCTTAGACCCCAATTCAGCCGGATTGGTTGACATTGATGTGATAATCTCTAAAAACAATCGATAGACAGGTGACCGCAAAGGACACACCTCGAAAAGGGACTACATTATCTCGCTGAAAGATTTCCAATTATCCACATCTGGTGGCCCAATAACCTCATTTTCCCCCGCGTGTGCCTCGAATAATGAACCAGAGGTTCCTTCACTTTGGCTTAAAAATAGATTATGTTTAATAAAAAGCTTTCTTAATGGCTTATTTTCCTCTTTAGTCGTTTATCCCTCATGCATATCTCCTATGCACACACACCAAAAAATATCCGCGGTTCTTCGGTCCTCTTTTTGCCCTTCTTTATTTTTAATATATGTGTAAGGGTCGAGGGTTATGAACTAAACAAACTCCAAGTTGTGGATTTTGCGTGCCCTGGGTCGCCCCCCCGTTACACTGATTCGGTCTCCACTCCCCGTTTTGTTTAGACTAGGGAAGCGGGCTGTGTTGTTAAAAGCGACTTATCAGCGGTGCTCAGATATCCGGCAGCTTTTTCCTGCATGGGACAGTCGGGTTTTCACATTAGTCAGTAGGCCGTGCAGCCGCGGGAGGGAGAGAGAGAGAGAGAGAGAGAGAGAGAGAGAGAGAGAGAGAGAGAGAGAGAGAGAGAGAGAGAGAGAGAGAGAGAGAGAGAGTGTGTGTGTGTGTGTGTGTGTGTGTGTGTGTGTGTGTGTGTGTGTGTGTGTGTGTGTGTGTGTGTGTGTGTGTGTGCGTGCGTGCGTGTGTGTGTGTGTGTGTGTGTGTGTGTGCTAGAACAAGCACTTGGGGTGGCTGAATGTGCCCGAGCGCCTTTCTTCTGCCTAGAATTGTATGGCCTGCTTTATTTATTTATTTTTTACCAAGGAAATAGGGGAACTCCCATTAAAGCCTGGGCCCAGTGAGACAGGGCTGTAGTGACTGTGTGCAGACGGTACTGTAACGTAACCTCGGCCTACTTTCTACCAACATAACCGTTGCAAGATGAGGGTTGTGTTGCTTAAAGTTTTTTTGAAAAATTGAATTTATATAAAAAAAAATAATAATGGAAAGTGCTTAAGTCTATTTTAAGACCCCATGCCCAAAGGTTCTTGCCAAAACGGATTTATTGTATTTCATGATAAGTGGAGGTAATTAAGACATCTCCCCAAAATGCATGAAGAAGATGCATACTGCTGTTCCGCTACACATGGGCGTTCCGGGAATCGGGGGGGGGGGGGGGGGGGGTAAAATAAAATAAAAACGCTGAAGCAAATAAAAAATGATTTTTGCTAGGGTATCTGAAAAGAGAGACCTGCACTTGTCGAGTCAATTTCCTGCAGCTAATACTTCTTCCTGCATAGAGAAAGAGAGAAAAACGGAAGCGTCATCAATACAAACGTGGCAGGGACATACCAGTCGTCTCTTCGGCTTGATGAGAGGGCGATTCTGCCCGTTCATCTTGTGATAGAGTCCGCAGGCGTTACACAAATAGTGGCCCGTGCCGTCCCGCCTCCACAGCGGGGTCGACGTAGCTCCACAGTTTACGCACTCTCTGCCTTCTGCAAAGAGCCAACAGTACATACACACAGAATATGGAGAAATTGGTCGAGAGCAGATGGAGCCTACACATGAGAGTAACAACACTGGATGCACTTGAGCCATGAGGTCTACATGCTGAAAGGAAAAAACATGAGTGCAATGCAATGGACGTTTGTCTAAAGTTGTCATAACAATCAAAACATCAGCAATATAACAAATATACAACAAATGTATACAGAAAACGGACTATAATTATCTGACAATTATTATTACCATGTAATATTATTATTACTATTTATATTATTATTGTTATTATTTGTAAGTATTATTATGATTATTTTTTTCAAAACAACTGTCATGCATAAATAAGGCAAGGTCACTTGCTCAAAAGATGAAAATGTAACACAGTGTTAGTGTGAATAAATTATTTGCATTAAGGTCCACTCTAGTTTTATTTATTGTTTGTTGATGATAGATGGGTTAAATCTATAGCCGGCCATGATAAATATAATGATAAGAATATTGCAATGCCTCTTATCCACAGCTCAACCTCTCCTTTAAGTTATTTTTATTTATTGTTATCTTTGTAATTTATTTATTATTATTTTCTATGTATGTATGTATCTATCTATTGTATAATATAATATAATTAATATAATATAATAAAATAAATAGTAATATAATATAATATACTCACATAATATAACATATATCATATGATTATATATTACATGGTATTATATAATAAAATATATTATCATATCTTTCATCTCCCCTGAAGTCTAGAACGGCCAGTTTTTGAAAATAATATAGCAACGATTGAGTTTGATTGACATTTCTCTAGTGACACCGGCAGGTGAGAGGCGCACTAACACTTTTACTATGGAGCGCCTCGCGCTCTCTGCTCAAACTGAAACAACGAAACAGCGCAGTAAAAACACACTCGGAATCACCCTGCGCAGCGCTCTCTTTTGTGAAACTAACAGCCTTTTTTTTTTTTACCTTCTTTTTAGTCATCGCTAGGCCTGCTTCTGCTTTTGACATGCACGGAAAAAAATGCATTTTTCAGCAGTGCGTCACTTGTAGCGGCGGCCGTGTTAAATGTGACAGAAGTGCGACATTAATGAAGGATGTAGACTGTAGGCTACATTGGGCACGTTGCCTCTGCAAAATCCATTTATTCCGTTAACGTTTTGCCTCACGCAGACACATGTGCGGCAATGTGTTTGACAATTTAATTCGATTTTTTTCCCTCACATTTATTTATTCTATAATAACATTGATTATTGCGCAAGAGGGTGTCCCTGGAGATCGCGCGATCGTTATTTACGAGCGCCGTCACTAAACAAAAGGTGTTAAAGGCGTTCCCATTGCGCCACTGATGACCTTATTAAGCCCCTTTAATATCATTACTATTCCGGCATTAGATTCACTATTTGCATTTATATCCCAATGCATGGTATTGAATAAGCCTGGTGATATGCATCATCTAATCCGCACTGTGCCCCCAAAACCGTGCACGTGGCACTGATATTAATCTCATTATAGACATCCGTTTTTTTTTTAAACGTCGCAATGATAAAAGTATTACTCTTCCAATTTACACACAGACATACACACACGCACACATGCATCCACGCAAACGCACACAGACACACACACAAACACACACACACACACACACACACACACACACACACACACACACACACACACACACACACACATCCTCCCCCTCTTTCCCAGCTCATGGGGTCCCGCCATAATAACTCAATGGGTTCTCACTGGTGATTCCCTATGACTGCACAACCAGCATCCGGAGCGCTATCAAAACTGACCGCTGCTGAGTAAACAATGCAACTGTCGCGGGCACCAGTCTGACAGTAATGGGATTATCTTAAACATATAAACGGGCCGAGAGGGAGAGAGAGAGAGAGAGAGAGAGAGAGAGAGAGAGAGAGAGAGAGAGAGAGAGAGAGAGAGAGAGAGAGAGAGAGACATGCAGTGCTCGCTTTTTGCCCCGTTCTCATACTCTCTCACTCACACACACACACAAACACACACACACACACACACACACACACACACACACACACACACACACACACACACACACACACACACACACACACACACACATACACACAAAGACACACGTACACACATACACACACAGATACACTGGTCTAGCCCCTTCCTCTATTGGTTAAAGTAGCGAGATAAATAGAAAGGAAGGGAAGAAATTAAGCCTTAATCATTTTGCGCAACACTGATAATTAATTTAGTAAAACGTTAGACTTAAATTCCACGAGCAGCATTAAGTTAATATGATAGTAGCGATTTAATCTCGAATTGAGTCACATCATGAGTACAATATTCCAGTGGTAGATAGAAAATATATATATGACAATAAATAATATCATACTTCGGTTGATATTATTATTCTAACTATTATCATTTAAATTGAGGAAAGAATATTATTATCTACGTTAGGCCTGCCCGGTCACACAAAGGAGAGGTTGATCATGTGGAGAATGAATGAATGAATTTGGCACGAACATGTTAGTATAGGACACTAATCATGGATGCTATTAAGACTCAAATCTGGGGCATATACGGTAAGATCATATGGTAATGTAAATAAAGCGCACGCCTACCTGAACAGGACCTTGTTTTTGGTCTTGTTTTGGAACCATAACTAGAAGATGACCCACCTATCAGGCTACTTGGAGGAAAGAGGCCTGGGCCGTATTCGGGGACATATTGTGGGTATGTGGCGATGGGGTGGTGGGCAGAAGACGCCCCGGCTCCGATAGATGCCATGCTTCGGCTGTGAGCCGACTCCAGTTTCATACTCTCGGCCAGGGACACCTGGTACTTTATGCACTCTTTGTCCTCTTGCAGGCGTCCAGAGCCGCCAGAGCCCGGGCTGGACAAGCCCGGGTCCGGGGATACGTCCTTGGGAGGGGTCGGGGGAAACGTGAAGAGGTGCGGACTGGAGTGGCCTCCTGACAGAGAGGAGGAGGAGGCCGACGGGTACACGGACAGGCTGGCCGGGGAGCCGTGGTGCAGGGGGTTCTTTTGGAATGGGCTGAGGTTCCAGGGCGAGGTGCTGTGGTGCGAGCTGATGCCCTTGCTCCCCTCGAGCCACGGCAGAGAACCGTGCAGTAGCGAGGGACGACACACCTGGCTACCTGTGTCGCAGCATAAAGAAACAACACGAAACATTACAAAGGGCCCTCGTAATCAATACAACGTGTTTGTGGTGCTTCTCTGTGACAGCATACACACAACGCCTTAGTAAATACGACCGATCAGGTGGGAGCTTTGAATACACACTTTAATATCTGTAAAGCAAAATATGTGTATCTGCCCTAGACTCTCTACAGTGAAACATCGAGCTTTATTTTTGAACCTAAAATGGATCTCGAAAAATGAATTGAAGTTGTTGTTGTTGTTGTTGTTTTACAATGCAGAGCTGTGGCCGCGTTTTTATTAATATGAGGAAGTCGAGTAAATTGTCTAGTGGAAATCGTGCGTCTTTCTTTTTCTCACGATAATGACGCACTAGCTCAATCGATAAACCCAGTTGTGAATGATGGTTCCGAAGGCTGGATAGTAAAGCCAGGGTAAAATATTCTGCCTTGCACTGCCAATATGTGAACACGATCCACAGCATTAATTACTGTATTCTCGAGGTCCTAGACACACTGTGCTGCTTAAAAATAAATGTGTTATGTTTTGGTTTGAACTATAAAATACAACTATGTGTGGGCCTATAGGCCCGCGAATGATTACAATAAAATGTGCACCACGAATATGTTGGAGCCTTTTCATATCCTCGGACGAATTAAATCAAAATATTTCCAGGGAGATAGGTAGCTTGTGTTCAGCCTCATACAAACCAAAAGACACACAGAGGTACGCCACACGTGAACATAAGGGTTTCACATCACGTAAGCAAGCACATTCGGTTTTAAAGTGACTTAAGGCCGCGAGTCGAAATCTGATTAAGTCTGTATCTCTTACAACAACAACACAACGATCCAGTGGACACTTTTTGGGGATATAATTTACCTGAAAAATAAACTATAAAAACAGAAAAATAATAAAATAACAACAAAGGCCTTACGTCAACCAACTGCTTATAATTTTAAATACAATCTAGGCAGGTAACGTGAGCCTACTTATGATGTAAACTTACTGTGGGGTGGAGGAGGGTACCTCTGGACGGCCCGAACTGAGTTTCCATAGTACGGCGAGACGTGGTTCCCCTGTCCATCGATATTAAACAGTACATCCACATCCTCGGCGAGGGGATACTGCGAGGGATCCATGTACGAGTGGCCGAGCCCCGGGTGGTGAGAGCCGGGATGCTGCTCGTTCAGGACCGACGGATGATGGCTCATCCATCGTGGTTGATCCGAACTTACTTCCATGTCTCTTTTTTTGTTTTTCTAACAAATGTTCATGCAGGGCCGGATTAAAAACGGTAACAAGTCAAGAAGAGATAAGAAGAAGAAGGCGATTCTGTCCAAAAAAAATCCCCCGTCGCTCGTTTTAAAATCCACAGACTCCGCGCCGATTTGGCCGCAAGCACCTGGAGAACGAGAAACGATATAGTGTCTATAGGGTTGAAACAGATAGAAAGTTTCAAACTGTTTTCAAGAGAACGAACTTTCAATGGTAACCATGAACATTCACGTGGGGTTTTAACCCAGAACAACACAGTAAAGTGTTAAAACACGACACGTACCCTACATTACAAACGACACCGATAAGCAACTAATAAGTCCAAAAATCGTATCCAGAATCACGTCGATTTCCCGAGCTTTTTTTTCTCCTAAAATATCAACATGAAGTCAATTCAACAAGTGAGGGGGCCGAGAGAGGCGGTGGTGTTCTCAGGCTTGTTTGCAGCAGGGTCGCATACTGCACACTGACTCGCAGCGAAGTTAAACTCACTGATCAAATCTCTGTGCCTAGTTTCAGCCCACTCTCCATTAACTCCCCTTCTCTATCCCTATCTCTCTCTCTCTCTCGCTCTCTCACTCTCGCGCTCCCAGTATATGTCTCCCTTGCTCACTCAACCTTGCTCTACCTCTCTCACTCTAGCCCTCCCCTCTTTTCTCTGTCTCTCCCTTTTCCTTTTTTTTCCCTTTTTTTTTTACAGTGAAGGCATTCTTTCGGGCCGGCGCCAGGCAGCTCAATGGTGGCAGACAGCTGCGGCGCGGCGCAACTTAAGGAGGGTCTGCGTGAGTGTCATCACAGCGACCGGGGGCGGGGCTCCAGCCTATACCCCTAATTGAATAGCGTCGGGCCAGGGGAGATGATGATGATGCGCTGTAATAAAGTAACCGCTGTGGTATGTTTTATACACTGAAATAATAGGGGGTTGCGTATCAGTCGCTTCCACGTTGAAAATACTACCTGTGGACCCCATAAATAAATAAAAAGTAGACTATACTGAAAAACGAAATTTTCTATGTAAAGCGTTTGAAATACCTATACAAAATTATGTATTTAAAAAATGAATACAATGTGTTCAATTGTTTTGACACATATCCTAAATAACAATAATAACAAACATATTTGTATTTCGTTCCAGGAGTTCTCCTGGAAATGATCTAGCAACATATGAAACAGTTTAACAGTCTGTGCATAAATGAAATAAATAAAGTGCGGGAGATGAGAAACACAGAGAGAGAGAGAGAGAGAGAGAGAGAGAGAGAGAGAGAGAGAGAGAGAGAGAGAGAGAGAGAGAAAGAAAGTGGAACTGCAGCAGATCCTGTTGCTCGGGGCCAGTGGCAGGTTGTGGGACGTTCACGCTCTTAAAATTGTGACAGTGCGTCCTCTCGCGGCGACAGGCGCGTTATTCTAACGGCAGACCCAGCTCGAGACCATTTTTTTTTTTTTTTACCACCGTGAAGCACAGCACAGCCAAGGACGCTCGCGAGGCTGACTTTGGGGCT
>NC_136951.1:11912990-11932990 GCF_949987615.1 Pollachius pollachius
ATAGATAGATAGATAGATAGATAGATAGATAGATAGATAGATAGATAGATAGATAGATAGACAGATAGACAGATAGATAGATGGAATGAGGAATAGATAGATAGATAGATACATACATAGATACATAGATATATAGATAATAGATAGATAGATAGATTATAGATGTAATAAACTGATTGATCAATTAATTAGCCCAGTATATAGCCCACATCTAGACATTGATTCTTTACTTTTCAAACCGGTAATCAAACATTATTTAGACTAACAATATTCAATGTCGCAGTGCTAGCTGGCCATAGCATCTGTGTGTCAGGTGACAGGTTTGGGCAGTTGGGTCTGAAATGGCAGGGGTCCAAATAGGCGACATCCACTAGCCCGAGCATACAGGCCTACCAGCCCGCTCACTGACACCACGGTTGATTGAAAGGAGCACCAAGCAAATCCGATCCCCTTCTTTCAGTGAAATACACTGAGGGAAGAATGACGGCGGAGAGAGAGAGAGAGAGAGAGAGAGAGAGAGAGAGAGAGAGAGAGAGAGAGAGAGAGAGAGAGGGGGACGATGCTGGAGGCTTACTCTCATGTTGCGTCTTGACTCTTTGAACGAGAATGTAAACTGATCACACCAAAATCTATCTTTGGGGAAGAAATTCAATTAAGGTAATACATTAAAGATAATTGGCGCAAACTTCCACCATATGCATTTACAGATGTGACGAGCCAATGTGCATTTTAAACCAATGAATAATCAAATATTGCAATTATAAGAAAAGCATTTTATTTATTGAATTAGCTAAATCTTTAAATATTAAAGCACAATTATAGAATAACACATTCAGATTGTAATGATTTATTAATCTACATGTGACGTTAATAAAGTGCTTATTTTGGGAATGATAATTGCTTCATAATTTCAATATAAAAGCTTGTGTTAATATGCATCAATGATGAAATGCGCATACTGATGATTTTGAAATAATGAAAGACAACTGCTAAACCACTATTTATGCCACAGATAATTAAACCATATTATAGGTAGAACAACAAGATTAATTATAAGCAACATAAAGAAATTAATTTAGTCCTCAGTTGATGGGTAACACTGAAATATATTGTATAGGCCTATATCTGGCAAAATAACTTAAGGCTCACTTTTTCTAAATGTAGACGTTCAAATAAAATATCTGAATATTTTGCATCTATCTAATAAGCCCAAATATAGGCTAAATATTAGCCTTGTTGCTATCAGGGGTTGTTTTGCTATGGGCCCATTTCCCGCCCAGTTAAGCTAATATCTGTCACCGTAAGCATGGCCAAGTCCAAAGTCACGCTCCCTTTCTCCCGCGCTCACTCCTGCCATGAAATCGCGTGATTAACGTACAATTTGACGTGAGCCTCCGCGTGACAGCAGAGGCTGACAACAGCTAAGTAACAAACCCTCCAGTAGATAGGCTAATGCAACGGGAGCCTACACACAAACACACACACACACACACACACACACACACACACACACACACACACACACACACACACACACACGCACACGCACACACACACACACTGGCCTGTATTCCTATATTTAATGATTTGATACCCATTTGATATGTGTAATCTAATCATCAGATATAGAGAAGAATAAAAATACTACCTGGATAAAACGGTGAATTATCAGAGCACAAATATAGGATATAGGCCAAATATCTGGCATGCAAACCTGGCCTATTTTCGTCATGGTTGTGAATCAGGCTAGGCTAAAATGCAATAAAAAAATAGTTAAATCTGTTTATCTGTAGCCTATCCCTACAATGGCTTCCTGTGCAATTATGCCCACCTTGGTGCATAAATTAAATACATATTTTACGGTCATGTGGTTTATAGATTACTGTAAATGTTTCAATCCAGATATAAATACGATTGCTAAACCTATATTTGTCTCCCTCTGCCTACGTGCTTCTTCGCCTAAAATGTCAAATAAGATGACCTTAATTTGGGACAAAACATCCTCTAAACGTGCGGGCCACGTATAATCTATTTCCTTATTTATTTCCCCTCAATGTGTTTAATTATTCCCATTTTGTGCTCAAAAACGTAAGCCAATGTTTTTGTTGTTGTTTTTTTTACGGCGGCTTCTCCCTGCGATTTTATTTTAAAATATTAGGCCGAGGTGGGGAGAATTATAAACGACTCTGCTCTTATCTGCTCCCTTCACGTATCCAGGATCACAGAAGCTGATTAAGAAAGAAGTCACAGCCAACACTGGATTCATAATGATTTGGAATAATGAATCCTTATCTCTCTTCTGCAGATTATCAGCCTTTCAGCTCGCCATGTTTTGTTACATGGGATAATTTATTGCATCTAATACATCACAATGAATCAGATGGGGGGAAAGTGATGGCCAATGTTAGTAGAGTGGCTGCGTTTTTATCCTGGGGCAATGAAATGCCTTTACGATTTTTAATTGGTAAAATAGAAGGGAGGGGGGGATCTGATAAAAAAAATAGAAGCACAGAGGTATAATCTTGCCTGCTAGTGTTCCAGCACCACTCTGCACTATAATTAGTGTGTCAATTTCAACCTGAAATTAACAGCATCGACCTGCCATCTCTGCTTACGCCAGTGGAGTCAGCAGCTCGATCCAAATTCGCATGATTTATTTTTCACCAGGAAGAGATAATTAATCATAAACACTGAAAACAGTGCAGTAAAGCGGAGATAACAAAGTATTTGCATCTAAAAAGATTCGATGGAGCTAATTCGTTTTCAAGCCTTTCGCGGCCAAGTGCTGATGCCCCCCCCCCCCCCCCCCCCCCCCCCCACACACACACACACACACGCACACACACACACACACACACGCACACACACACACACACATACACACAGCCACGCACCTGATTTGTCTGACCGCCATCATAGCAGTTCTTGCGGATTCTTTCGTAATGTTAATTTTCTGTGCATCTTAGATGGTGTGGTTTATTATTAAACACTCGGCTATACATAGGAGGACACCGTTTGGCGAGTTGACCGCGCGAGATCTGTAATTGTTCGTGGAGGAACTGGCATAATGAGCAGGGTATTGTGGCGGTTGTTGACAAACGTGCCATGTTTTCTTCTTGAAAAGGGTAAGAGAGAGAGAGAGTGGTGGGAGGTAGTAGCCGTGAATAGCCTGGAAGAAATCCTTGGTCTGTGGCTGTGATCAAACATGGCAGCAAATAAACATACCAGGGTGAGTAGGATTAATAGCGAGACAATTATGATATGATAATAATAATAATAATTATTATAATAGTAATAATGATATTATTATTTATATATTTTTAAATATCAATATTAATAATCAAATCAACGAAAAGGTAAAAATCTATAGGCCTAGGCTAATAAATAAATAACTGAAATAGCAATGATGATATAATTTCTACCAACAAACACAATGATTATAATATTATTACAAGGCAGACCAACAGCATCAAAAAGACAATTAGGCTACTGCTATAAGCTTAAAGCCTACTACTAAAACTAGTACTACTACTACTAGGCCTACTACAAAATAATAATAATAATAATAATAATAATAATAATAATAATAATAATAATAATGATAACAACAACTCTGTCTTAATTTGTCTATATTTGTTTCTTCTTTAATAATATCATAAGTATTATAGTTCTGATTTAATAGCATAGTTATCAAAGTAAAATAAATAATTATCATTATTAATATTATCATTATCAGCATCATATATGTATTTATTGTGTACTTTTAACAGGCCATTGTGTTGATCAAGCTTTGTTTGGAGGTCGTCACCTGGCATGGCGCCTGCGCTTCTTTGAGTTTCTGGATGGCGCTGCTGCTGGTGTTTAAACTTGGGCATGCTCACCGCGCTGGGATAAATTAGCATACCATTTGCAGCTGTAATTAGCTGATCAGCATCTCTCTCCCTCTCTTTCCCTTTCTGCTCTTCATTCTCATTATGAATTTGTATTTTCACGGCCCTCGATCCCTCATTTTGCAGTGTCTTGGCAGAGTCACCAGATGTTTATCGGGTTTATAAGCTGGGATCCTGCCACATCAAGCAAAACCCCCGGGTGGACTCGACTCTACTCGGTCTGGCCATCGAGGCAAGAGCCACGACCACCACAGCCCCCACGCTGAAGGCTGAACCAACCTCTCACCGTCGTTGGAGTCAAGTTGGGTGTCCACATGGGAAAAAAACGACCCTGTGGGTTACCCAAAACGTATTTTATTCGACATTTTACGCGTGCGGTTCGCCTCACACTGGGCGTGCAGCGTGTAAACCGAGGCCGGTGTGATTTAGATAGAGATGTAGAGATGAGTTAATGAGATGGACGCCGAGGGAGTTGGGGGGGGGGGGGGGGGGGGCGGCGCTAGTCAGTTACCCATCCCTCCCAGGAGGCACTGACACAATGCAGAAATGTCCTTTATCTGCGAGGGAATGCACTCTCTCTCTCTCTCTCTCTCTCTCTCTCTCTCTCTCTCTCTCTCTTTAATGAGCAAGTCGTTTATTTAAAACACACTCGTTTAACCTCCTAATCGAAAATGCTTTCCCAGAGCGTCTCGACCCCCCGCATTAAAAGCTGTCGGATTTTCCGGGCTCGGATGCATCGCCTGCTGCCTGCCAGTGCTGCAGAAGATATCAGGGTTGTAGATCAACCTGTGTTGCAAACAATCAAAACAATCTGTGTGTGTGTGGCGCCTAGGTTTCCCCCCGTGATGCACAAATATTTATCCACCGTGCGGCGATAAGGGAGCGCCATGATACCGTAGATAACCCGGTAGTATTGCACCGCGCCAGGAGCCTTTGTCTCCCGCCTCGGCAATTACAAATATTTCTCACTCGTCCCTCTTTCATTCTCGCGGCCCTCCTTTCTTTTAAAGTTCCCCCCTCCCTTTGCTTAATTCGGGAGGATTCGCTAAAGCGTTATTACGAGACTCCCTAAGCCGCTTAGTCAATGGCTGTTTGTGGGGTTCTCGACTCTGCAAAAAAAAGAAAAAAAGGGGGGGGGGGGGGGGGAGTGGGAGAGGGGAAAAGAAGGGGAGTCTGAATGAAAGACTGGCTTGATTTTCCCCTTGCAATCCATGGAACAAATAGCTAACATTTAACGTTTACACCCTGCCTGGCGACTCACTGGCGCTCCAGGGCCCAGCGAGTCGGGCTAAAGTGTCCCGAAAGTCTTTGGACGGTGTAAGTCCCCGGCTATCGGGTTCTGCAGATCCCCCCCCCCTCCCACAACCCCTCCCGCGCGCACAGGGGTTCGGTTTCAGTGCCGGACTTGTCCGCGTTCTGCTTTGCTGCCGCGCGCCTTTAAACGACAGTCAAAGAGGCAAATATCAAATTCCAAGAGGTCAAGCCAATTTGGATTTTTCCTTCTCTTCGTTGACGCCACCCCCCTCCCCGATCTCGCTCCAGCCCCTTCTCCTCCACGATATTCCTCGTATCACTCCGCTCTCATTCTTACTCGCAGCATGGCACAGTGAACATGGCTTTGTGGAACTGGCCTATGGCAGCAAAGACCTATGGAGAATAATAGACACCCCCACCCAGAGATATGGACCCCCCCCCCCCCCCCCCCCCAACACCACCCAACACACAAACAAAACCTTCCTCCTACCCCTATCCTAACGTTGCGCGTGTGGATCTGTGACCGTATAGGATTGCAGAGCCTAGCCTAATAGAACAGTGCAGCCACGCATTCTTTACACGTAAACACCCCCCACCCAATTATTGTTACGGCTCTCCTCACATCAACACCTTGGGATGTGAGAGGCGTATATGAATAGTGGCAGCCTGAATCTGGTCCTATATGCACACTAGAGAGAGGGGGTTCCTACATGCTGCCTCGGTGAATGTGAAAGTCGCTGTGTGTACATAACCTTATCTAATGAAGGCCTGCTTTATACATCCTCATTAATCTTCACCGGGCTAATTGAATTAATCCATCGCTTCCCGGCGTCGGGATATAACGACCGCCACTAAATCTGCTATACTCTGTAACCCATTTGTGGTTAAAAAAAATAATTACAAAAACGAAAAGGGTTTCAATTTTAAACATCCTGCCTCATACATTGTCGTTTTTATTGAAGAAAGCCAACATAAAACGCTCTATAGGGCTGCAGCTATGCATGTGGGTTTTTTTTGGAGCCGTATTTTGTAGTAGGGGGGAAAATAAGTGAGATTTGTGAGTTGGTTTTTGATTGACACTCTGTCCCCGGGATCACGTTTAATCCCTGCTTCACTCCAGCCTTTTCATAACTCATTTCTCTCCGCGAGATGCGGACTCGAGATGGTTGCCAGGGCAACGGTGATAGCGCTAAGCCATTTCCATGTCTGCGAGGGGATGCTGGTGCTCCGCATGCATAGTCCATTTGCAACAGAGGTCGTCACAAAGTCATCCACGAAGCACGGCACACATTTATGATGACACTTTCTTCTATCTTCCCTCGACCTCCCTTTCTCTATACCTCCCCCATATCTGTGAACGTGTGTGCGTCTCCCTCTCCCTCTCTCTCTCTCTCTCTCTCTCTCTCTCTCTCTCTCTCTCTCTCTCTCTCTCTCTCTCCCTCTCTCTCTCTGTCACACAGCATCAGCACCGGGTGACGTACCAGAGACGGGAGAGATGAACTGGCCTTTCTGATCAAAGCCGCGCGTCTAAATCCCCCACCCCCCTCCACCACCCCCCTCTCCCCTTTAATAGTTCTGGAAACGAGAAATGTATGCAGCTTCAAACAAGCAAGGTATGGGCCTAACACAAAAACAGGTAGACCTTATTTTAAATGGAAGGCTATTTTAAATCTACTGCCTGTTTGTTTTTTGTGTTTTTCTTTTTACCGCCCTGGAATAAGCCGCATTCTTGGGGGACTGCCTGTGCGAACATTGGCGTTTAATGTGATTAAATCAACATATCAGATCAAAGGGAATAAATAGAGTTTTATATACAGATGGTAGAGTTATACAGGCTTTATGAAAAAAATCAGTCTCTTCCCACATCTCAACATTTTAAATGAACGAATGAGAATCACAGCAACGGACCATTAAGGCAGAGAGCAGGGCTATCATATTCTATAGACAACATACCAATAGTTGTCATTATGATTAAGTGACCCAGGGGCTTTGGTAAAGTTTTTGTGGTCTGTGTATTCAAGATAAATCAAAAACAATGTTAGGCAAAGGACACAATTGGCACGAAGGGGCGCGATGGGGAGGGGAAAGGTAGGCTGGGCCTATCACTTACCAGCACATTTTAGAAAGAAACTTTTGGTGAAGCCTGAAAGGCTTGCTTAAATTAAGACACATCCGGCAGGTTTTTTATTTTATTGAATATGCAAACATATTTGACAACGAATAATGTAATTACAAATGACGCTTGAGGCCTGAAAAAAAAAAAAAGGTTTCCAGAATGTCTAAACGGCACTTGTTTCCCAAAGATGGTTTAACTGCTTTTAAGTGGCTTGCATTTTTTTTAATAACATAAAGGAAGGAGAAACAAGCCTAGGAACCGGAGATAAAAGAAGAGCTCAAAGGCTAAATGGAGGAGACGAGCAAGGTCACTTCATTGTTTCTGTTCAAAAATCAAAATCAAAACGTTTGCACATTTGAAAAAGCCTACAGTTTTCATAGACATAGAATTTCTCTGCAGGCATATATCCTATATATTGCCTATATGAAAAATAATTATATATATATATATATATATATATATATATATATATATATATATATATATATATATATATATATATATGAATGTATACATAGAAGGCTAATATCATTTAAAATAACTTCATGTTGTTCAACCGACAAACAATGGAAATAATGGTGTCCCCTCAATAAGAATCTACCGAGATCTCTGTTAGGGTGTTAATTGTAATGGCAGATGTTGAAAGTCTTTAAGTTAGCAGGTTGCGTTACTGTATTATCGAGTCTTGTGTTCATTAATCTTGTTTTTATTTTCAGTTATTGTTTTTACTTTTAACAGACCTTTGATCAGAATACTTATTCAGGTCATGCAATGTAATACCATGACTACATTATATTTCCTTTAGAATAAATATATGGAAGTAAAACAGTTAAACAGGAATAGCTTGTTTAAATAGAATGATAGGTCCACCATGATGGTTATGTCTCCATCAAGGTATAGGTACAGAGTGTGTGGACAACATAACAGTACATCACCATAAAAGTACTCATATCATAAAGACCAAAGTGGTATACTGTTATTGTTTACATTCATGGCATGCATGTGAACACTAAATGCTCTTCAGCAGATTCAGAACATGTAAGACATTTTGACAGATGATTTCGATAACAGGTTTTAGAAGAGCCTGGAGAGACAGTTATGATGGTTTGATCCCAAGGTCTGGTAGTACTCTTTAGGTCCTGAAATTGACCAAAGATGGAGTTCCTTCCATTCGGTAACTGTCTGTTCCATTCTTTTCTGGCAACGCCATTAACAACCACAACAACTCCATCTAACTAAAAATAATTCTTATTAAACTGCGCATTGCATTTTAACAATGTTAACATTTCTCTCATCAAACTGTTGGTTTTCTCATGTGTGTTAATTGATTGATTATTTCATAAATACTTTACATTACATTTTTGCCCAGAATAATCATAACAAGGGACAAAGAGAACATGCACACAGATCCTCACCTGAGAGTACAAGCCTTTAATTAAAGGTTTCCAAACTCATGGTAAAGAATTTGAGAATTCTTTACCCTTTGCAATAAACTTCAACTTTCTTCTTCCAATCCATACAAAAACTGGGTTCCCTTCTCAAGCCAGCAGGGTTTATAAAATAGTTGGGGAACGGATGGATCTTCAACAAATTGTAAAGGTAGCCAGTCAAAGGAAAGGGTCTGAGGTCAAAGACTGACGCTTTGAATCAGTTTAAGAGGGTTTTAGCAGCCTAATATGTATTCTGTGTATTTATCTATATTTATTTATTATGTATCTTATCGTCTCTGCCCCACACCAATCCTCAACATATTAATGTCAGCCAGTGTTGTTCCAAGATCTCTCTGATCAGCAGGTATTTCTTTCAACAAAAACAACAGGTGGTAAGGAGATAAGCATTTTAGATTGGCCAATGAAGACTTACTTATTTATTTTCTCTTTTCTTCAAAAGGATTGATTAAGTTAAATGATAACTTTTGAGGACCTTTAGGGATGCTTGTGTCAAGTAAGTCTTATGAGCTGCAGAGCAGACATTAAGAGCCTCCATAGAGAGAGAGAGGAGAGAGAGAGAGAGAGAGAGAGAGAGAGAGAAAGGAGAGAGAGAGAGGGAGAGAGAAGAGAGAAAAGAGAGAAAGAAAGAGGAGAGAGAAGAGAGAAAGAGGAAAGAGGGAGAGCAAAAGACAGGAGAGGAGAGAGAGAGGAAGAGAAGCTGGGAGAGCCAGAGTAAACTTTACTTGACCTATTTGCTCTCTAATGCTATTGTTCACTGAAAATATCAAAATATGTGCATTAGCTCGACGCACAGCCCTTAACAGATTTGGCGCCGACATCAACCAACTCACACAGCACTTTGAGGTAAAGATGAGAGGCGGTTAAGTATCCTGTTCATGTGGAAAGCATTCTTTATCGATTTCACAACGTCAGGCTGCCAAACTGCTACCGTCTGCCTTGGACACAAACACAAACAGATCTCGAATATTTTTTCAAAAGCCTACACATAGTTTTTCTTCCTCAATTGCCCTTATCATATGAACATCGTCGGCAGAAATTTCAAGGCTTGTCATTAGAGTGGGCAGAGGTTCAAACGGACCAGGGAGCAGGATGGAATATTTATCCAACGTTTATGCAGACTACTTTATCAAGACAAGCAGGAGATCATTAAGTAGGTAGACGTTTGCGGCATACAGAAAGTTCCCAAGATGTGTAAGAGATCGTACAAGGGTGAGATAAATCGAAATAGATTCAGCAGCAGCAGTAAAAACAACAACGGGAACCTCTGACAAAAATGAAATCTGCAGTAAAAGTACCCCCCTCCTCCCCTCCCAAGCCCCCATCCCTAATGCTTTTATTTTGAAATTCTGTCATCATCTATTTGCAAGATGAAAGGAGCGATTGAGTAAGCCAGAGGAAAAAAAAACTGAATGAGTGGGATCGAGAGACAGGGAGGGAGAGAGAGAAAGAGATGGAGAGAGAGAGAGCGAGACAGGCAGAGAGACAGTCAGACAGAGGGAGGTGTAGTGGGGGTGTTTGAGGGCTAAGAGAAGAAGGATGGAGAGAAGAAAGAGAGACCAAAAAAAAGAAGAAGGAAAAAACCCTTCGGCAAGTGCCACTCAGCCAATGCAGATCCAGTTTGATTTTAACTCCTCTAATACGCGATTGTATTATCCGGTGGCGTGATCATCACAGAAAAAAAAAAATGCTCTTCCTGTCCCCGGAGCCACAACTTGTCACTCAAAGCCTGAGTATAGCAAACGCTGCTAAAAGGGATTTCAGATGCTGTGGTGTAGACGGAGGGAGATACAGCGCAGATTATGCTTTATTAGCTGTTCACGGATACTTAATTGTCAGATCAAAGTTAACAATGTTTCGTCGGCGCGAGACGGATATGACTGATATCCTAGGGGGATGGGGGGCTGTAGCGATGCAATAGTACTGTCATGTGTGCTAAGCGCAGGGTAGAGATATGTGGGGCAAACTGGTGTCAACGAAGGGTTTTGGTGGGGAAAACCGGGGAAAATAAGTGTTTTATTTTATGTCGAAGTGGAATATAAAGAATACCGCAGATGTTTCCCTCTCTGGGCACAAAGCAGATAGAAGAAGATGATTAGCACCGAAACGGACAATGAGCAGCCATTTTAAAACCTCAGAGAGCAGGTTCTGGGGTGTGTCTCTTTGTGGGGGAATCCCATGGCGTTTCGTGCTACGATGCTATCGATGCTATCGACTCCTCTAAAGTTAGCCACTTTGTCCCCGGCAGCGCACGTGTCCATGCGTGCTTCGCAACACCCAGCCATCGGGGGCCGCGGGTGAAGCACGCTCTCAAATTACACACAGCGGATTGCGTTTCCGCCGGGCGGGATTCAGTTGAACAAACTCGGCGCAACCCAGCATCCGCACGGTGGTGGCGGCGGCGGCGGCGGTGGTGGCGGCGAACACAGCCGTAAGTGTGATGTCACAGGTGTCATGGCAACGACAGTTGTCGTCGCCCTGTCTCTGTTCGAATCGCCCATTCATTCATTAATCATCTTGGCTCAAACGTAGCCCTCAGATTGGGTCCTGAATGGAATCCTCTTTTTTTCGGGATGATTCTAATAATGCTTTCCGATTTAAACCTTACCATGAGAAACCTGGAACTTATACTACACTAGTCATGCAGAATATTTGAATAACATTATATGAATGCCCACATCATGCTATCTATCACTTGAAGAATACCTTACACACAAGGGTTGTTCAGTACGGACACCCGACAAATGTCGCTATTGAATCTGACAACAATCTCGATCGTACAGGTGCTAACAAGTAGCATTTGGTACACAAAATACGCAAAAATATGCTAAAAAAAATGAAATCTTTAACCAAAATGGTCTGACTCCAGCATTAGCCTCTCCAGCATTTTTGGCCTGGTTGCTATAGTAACTGTGTGTGATTGATAGCTGAGGTACTAAACCAAGCCCTGCATTGGAGATGGGGCCGGACTTCCCTGTTGTTAGGGCCCTGACCCTTAATGTTCCGGGGTCGGTCTCAAGTGACTGACGCCCATTTTTAATGTGCTGTCTGAGCGAGGTGCTATCTATTCCACACCACACACAGTCATGCACACACAAACACACACACACACACACACACACACACACACACACACACACACACAGAAAAGTATCAAAGAAAAGTTGAGAAAAACAAATTTCACGATACCATAGAAATTCTTCCATACAAAACGTTGGTGTGTGTGTGTGTGTGTGTGTGTGTGTGTGTGTGTGTGTGTGTGGGGGGGGGGGATTGAGGTTGACCTTATAAAGAGTTAAACCCCCTCTTGACCTGTGACCCTGTGGTCAGTGTGGAGTCCTGGCAGTGGCAGTGGAGGGGTTAGTCAGGGTTGTGGGGGGGGGGGGGGGGGGGTTAAGGGAAGGGTGAGGTTCAGAGGGGTGAGTGCCGGGCTCCCCGGGGTCTGGTCTCCTCGGGCGGGCAGGGGGGGGGGGTCCCTCTGTCTGTCAATGGAGCCGTTTGTCTCGAGGCGTGACCAGGAGGGGAAGTCTGATACCCACTTACCTCGCGCCCACCAACCTCCCATGTCCTGCTTAGCCTGTCACTCTTCCTCGGCCTCCTCCTCTTCCTGTTCTCCTCCTCCTCCTCTTCCTCCTCCTGCAGAATCACCTCCTCCTCCTCCGACTGCATCGACAACATCTTATACTCCTCTTACCCTCTCTTCCATCTCTTCTTCGTCACTCAGTCTTTATTAAAAAAGAAAACAAAAACGGTGTGGGTGAGGGGGTTTGGGGTGGCTTGGCTGAAGGAGGTGGAGATGGTAGGGGTTGGGGGTTGCAGTTGGATGAAAGCAGGTTGTGACATGGTGACGAACCGACGGGTGAAACCGAGGGGGACCCACCAGTCGGGCACAATAAAGGCGCTTTAAACAACAACGTGTTCAGAGTTCTTCTTCTTCTGTGGTGGCTTCTCTGGCGGGGGTGGATGGAGTCACGGGGGCTTTTTAGATGGCGAGAGAGAGAGAGAGAGAGAGGTGGGGGGGGGGCTGGAACGCTATAGTCACAGGGTGGAATCAAACACTTCCTGCCTTTAAAGGAAACAGCAGACAGACTTCCTCCCTCATATGCAGGTGGCGGCGGCGACCATCTGGGAAGAACAAAGAGTGGCAGAGTCTAAACATACGAGGGACGGTGGGAGCGGGTTTGTGTGTGTGTGTGTGTGTGTGTGTGTGTGTGTGTGTGGGGTTAGGGTTAGGGAGGGAAGGAGAAAAGGCCCGGGGAGCGTACAGTACGTCTGTGTGAGGTAGTCTGTCTCTCCAGGGGTGGTAACCAACACCGTGGCGATGGGGGTGGCAGAGAGAGGGGGGGGGGGGGGGGGGAGGCGTTCTGAGGCGATTCTGTGGAGCCCATTTTGCCACGGGTCACAGGGTTAAGTGCCGGAGTCGCACACACAAGCACACACACACACACACACACACACACACACACTCACACAGATAGTGTGTGCACACGCATGCAGACTCAACACTGGGTCCTTTGAGTAGATTGCACAGAGGGAAGAGGCCGCGCGAGGGAGGCCGAGACACACACGCACAACCACACACACACACACACACACACACACACCTATCCAGACATACACACACACACACACACACACACACAGTCAATAAAAGCAGCTCTGACCACACACAGGCTGCGGAAGCTTTATGACAAACATCCTTTTCATTTTAATGTAATCCCTGGTTGTTGTTCTCTCCTTGGCTGAGCCAGGGAGCCATTGTGCCACAGCCTATACATGTCCAGGTAGCCGCATAAAAGATTTCATCTGGAGGCCTGCCTCAATATGGTCTCTCTCTCTCTCGCTCTCTCTCTCTCTCTCTCTCTCTCACATCCCACACCTTTGTTAGCCCTTAGGCTAATAGCATCCAAGCATTAACTGAAGGCAAACAGGTTCTTAATGCTTCACAGTAAATAAAATAAAGACTGTTGCCGTTGTCATAGAGACAGCTAGCCTTTCGCTGGTTACTAAGAAGGTAGCGCCCGTCGATACGAGCACTAGCCCGCCGCGTGCCGCGCCGGTTTACGGGGGCTACTCCTCCACAGCCCCTGTAGTTTTCCGGAGAACCATGTCGCTAACACCGAAGCTAGCTCTAGCTAGTGCTAACTTGGCAGTGGCGCGAAGCATCTGTCTTTGTGCCTTTGTGTCTGGGGTAAAAGCTGCTAGCCGCGGCGCTTTTGTCTGCCCGTGATCGGCTCTAATGCTGCATCACTAATTGTTTAACACAGAAACACGTCTTTTGCTCCCTTTAATGTTTTTGTTGTTTATTGTCGCTGATGCATTTATTACAAAACCTTTGTGGATTTCGAACACGCTCTCTCCTCACCCCCTTTGCTCGCCATCCTCCCCCACAGCCATCCCTTCATCCTCTCTCTTTCTCTCTCTCTCTCTCTCTCACTCACTCTCCCTCTCTCTCTCTCCTTCATTTTCTCTCTACCTCTATCTCCTTCATCCTCTCTCTCTCCCTCTTTCCCTCTCTCTCTGTCTCTCTAACTCTCTCTCTCTCTCTCTCCCATTCTCCCTCCATATCTCTCTCCTCCTCCCTCTCTCTATCTCTCTCTCTCTCTCTCTCTAGGCTGGTCTCTGTTTCCAAAATGCCCGCCCCTGAATAAAGCAAAAAAAAAAAGAAAAGACGGAGAAGAAGAGTGTGAACATCAGCAGAAAAAGGGATGTCTGGCAAGTTGCATCATTTCAGAGACAAACGGTGTGAAACCGTGTTAGCCAGCCTATTAGCATATATACATAAAGAGCGTGCGTGCGTGTGCGTCTCTAAAATAAAGGGAAAACACAAAAAAAACGTTGGGGAGAACGCCGGGCTCTGGGCTAGCCGTGACGGCGGCTTCTCAAAGAGATAGCGCTCTGGGTAAACATGTGATCGCCACAGATCCAATCAGCTCAAACAAAGGGGATGAGCCGTGGATGAGCCGGGAGAAATATTATCGTGTGCGTTTGTTATTGAGCGCATTGCCGGTGTTTGCGTTGCCGAACGCATATCCTCTGGTGTGTGTGCTTGTGCGTTTGTTTGTGTGTAAGTGTGAGTGTGTGTGTGTGTGTGTGTGTGTGTGTGTGTTTCGTTATAATGCAGAAGGTGTGAAGGTGTGCTATAATGTGCTGTGTAGTTTGTTGCGGAATTGTTTGAATGGGAGAGAGAGAGAGCCAGGCACCACTGTTATCATTTGCATCATAATGGTGAAACTGATACGAATGCTAACCGCGGCGATGCTAAGCCCTCCTACAGCTGCTAACACACGCGTCATAAATTGCTTACCTTCGAGAAATGTGTTCCCGTTTGTGTATACATATTGTTTCGCGTTTCATCACACCAACGAACCCCCCCACCCCCCCCCAACAATAAAGTCCCACCAAACTCGTTATCGTAGGAGTGATTTAGATTTAGCGCTGCTGGGCTCCGTATATCTGGCTCAGGAAGTAGGTAACCAAAACATAGTTGCAAGAATAAACCAGCAGAGCAGCTGATCAACTTTTTCTTTCATTTTTTGGTGCGAATTTCGAACTTCTTTATTCACCGGCAGATTAAAGATGGCCATGTTTTTGAAAGGAGTGGGATGGGGCGACGGGGACAGAGGAAGACTTTGAGGATGTATGGCGCGGGAGAGAGAGAGAGAGGGAGAGCAGTAGAGGCCACATCCAAAGGCAGGACCCCTGGGTTTCTCTTGTCTGCGATTGATTGGTTCTGAAAGACAACGGCGAGAGTGCCACCTCCCTCCCTTGGCGTCGTCTCCTCCGCCACCACCTCCACCTCACTCCAGACTGATCTCCCCCCTGCCCCTCCCCCCCAGATTCCACCGCTAACCACCCCCTCCCCCCCCACTCCCCCAGGAGGGCCACGGAGGCCCTGCTCTCTCCCGATAAGCCCTCCCCAGATGGATAGAGAGCGAGAGAGAGAGAGGAAGGGAGGAAGAGAGAGAGAGACGGATAAAGAGAGAGAGAGCATGAGAGAGAGCCAGAGAGAGAGAGAAAGAGAGGGGGAAAGTTTGGTCTGCAGGCAGAGGGCTGGGGAGGGTTTATATTAGCAGAGGAAGAAGGGCTTCGGGGTCACCACAATGGCACACTTCCAGATAGCGCTATCAGCTTATGCTAATCGCCCGCTAAGTGTTTCGGGACCAGCGGGAGGGAGCACAGGGAGGCTGTCAGGGACGGTGGTGGTGGTGGTGGTGGTGGTGGTGGTGGTGGTGGTGGTGGTGGTGGTGGTGGTGGTGGTGGTGGTGGTGGGGGAGGGGGAGGGGAGGGGGGGGACTCTATTCCTTAAAACACACGCCTTAACACACACTTAACCTTGCAGCGTATCGCGATGAGCCTGGTCTATTCAAGCAACACGGCCCCCACCCCCCCCCACGCACACACACACTTCCCCATCCTCCCCCCCACACCCGTCGCACCCGCCGCGGCTTTCATTCAAACGCAACGACAGTGACGACGGCGACGAAAGACGACGAGCACGAGATAGAGAGAGACGGAGTGAAAGAGACAGCAAGAGAAAAAAGAGCTCCCCAAATTGATTAATCGTGTCACAAATTGATGTTAAGCAACCTCAGAGATACGGTACGCACGCGACCCTTCTTCTTCTCCTTCTTCTCCTTCTTCTTCTTCTTCTTCTTCTTCTTCTCCTTTTCATTCTTTGACCAACTTAGCTTTTTGGAGGGCATTGTTCTGCTCATAATGGGGAGGGTGCGAGGGTCTGTCGGCTCCACAAGGGTTGTCTTTGGTGTTGGATGTGAGGCACAGAGGAGCCGGCGACGCAACGCGATGTAAGGCGCCATTGTTACCTGGGCTTTACTGTACGTTGACAGGTGCTTGATAAAGAACCAGCCTTTTAACCCTAACCCTCTCTGTGAGCTTCCACGCCGAAGAACACACACACACACACACACACGCACACAGACACTCACACGCGCACACACGCACGCACGCACGCACGCACGCACGCAAACGAAATCCCTGTGATAGATGCACCTCGGGAATGGGAGATTTAGATTAAAGAAAGGTTTGGTTGGAGTACAAAGATATACTTGGGGTGTTGAGTCAAAATGTTCAAAATGAGCAAAAGGCGAGAGCCTTTTGCTCTCGCCCCCGTCTCCATTATTTACTTTTGATCTGCTCTCATCTCATTATCGACTCTGCTCTTACCTTCTAAAACCTCACCCCTTATTTTAAGTTCCTAACCCTTCTTTGTGATCATGTTTTCCTCTCATTTCTTTCCCCCCCCCCCACCCCCCAAAACCAAATTTCTTTCCATGACGGAAACCTCCATCAAAAAAAGAGAAAATGGCGTCCAACATGTGTGCTGCAATTTCGGCCTCCCTATCTCCCACTTCCTCACAGGCTTTATTTTTTCATCCATGTTCATCTCCTCCTCTTTCTCCTCTCTATCCGTGAGACTTGTCATGTCTGTGACACCCTGGCACCCCTCCAACCCCACACCCATACGTCCCATCCGCAAGAAAGGAAAGAGGCTTTAGGGGCCACCAGAATGAAAAAAAACAACCATCACAACAACAAACATGGTGGACAGGAGTGGAAGTCTGCAGAAAGATAGGGGCTGGAGAGAGCACAATCTGGTCAGGGGTGTGTGTGTGTTAGTGTGCGTGTGTGTGTGTGTGTGTGTGTGTGTGTGTGTGCATACGGGGGGGGGGGGGGGGGGGGGGGGGGGGGTATGGGCATTGTGGCCGGATTTGTCCAGTTTTATGTAAAAGCAATACTCTTTTCACCTGAACGAATACAAGCGGTGGCATAAGCCCCTTACTGCCGCGTGCTGCATTTTTCTCCCAGCCCGTCCTAATCTCTCAGGATTCAGCAGAGTCCCCACTAGCACCTCGGGGCCCGACTGATAAAAAGGGCCCCTAACTCTCTCTCTCTCTCTCTCTCTCTCTCTCTCTCTCTCTCTCTCTCTCTCTCTCTCTCTCTCTCTCTCTCTCTCTCTCTCTCTCTCTCTCTCTCTCCTCCCTGCCTTTTTCCTTCTTTTTATTCCATATCTTTTTCTCTTTCTATCTCTGTCACTCCCGGTTACTTCCTGTTCTTGTTTCGTGTGCAGTTGGGTTTTCCTTTTGTGACAATCCTCCTTCTGCACAATCACACACACATCCGCACACACACACACACACACACACACACACACACACACACACACTAACACAGCATTTGAGAGAAGGGTGATGGTGGAGGGTGATTGGAAGGTAAAGGAGGTCAGAATGGACCTTTGCGGTGTAGAAATTCCCATTGATGCTTAATGCTGCATGGGCACCGGGGCAATATTCTTTACACAATAAGTTTAATAATTATAATTTTAAATGTTTTTAAAATGTTTTTTAAAAAAACACTACTCACATACAACCTGTAATAACAGTAACAATTTAGATATATTCCAAAACATTGTTATCATCTCCTCTTTCTCTATACTTTTATTACTACAGCCAACTGTGTAGCTCTTTTTTAATTTAAGGAATTTAGATTTCCTTATTGAATTGACGTGTTCAGATGAAAGTGCAATATTCATCAAACCCAACAATCGGCGAAGTACGCTTTTAATTTGAATATCTAAAAGTGACAACATTTTCCACAACTCCCCAATTTTAACCACCTAATTTCACATTCAAATCTCCGCCAGGTTCCCAGAAAGCCTCTGCCGATCTAAAGGCTACCTCCCCCCGACTCACCCACCCACCGCCCCCCACCACTACCACCCCTGTCACAGCACAAATTGTCAAAGCAATTTGTCAAAAAAAACAACAACCTAGGCCTTCCTCTTCCTTCGAGCGACCCGAGGAACATTCGCAGTGACACGATCTTTATTTAAATGACGATTCTGTCAAGACAGATTAGCCTTTCTACGAGCCCACACAGGGACCGGCTTGTCAGAGCCATCCGAATATTATGCTATTCAGGCACCAGTGAATACTGCTTGTGCGTTACTTTTAAAAGGTCTCCCTTCCCTCTTTTTTGGACTTTTCAACCCTTGAACATGTCTTAAGCAGGACATGTATTGTGTGTGTATAAAACCCCATTTTTTTGGGATATCTAGCTTTTAATCATATTCACTCTCTCTCTGCACCGCACCTCCCTTAAAAAAAAATTTTTCAGAGAATAGTAGTGGTGGAGGTGGATTGTGTGTGCATGTGATTCTATACCGACCTGTTTGTGTGTTTGTGTTGGCAGGACAAGGCTGCGTTGGGAAATGCTCTCTTTCAAATGTGAGCAAACAACAAGCATGCAACCTGTCCTTTCTTCCATCTTTTTTTTTGCTTCTTTGGTTGGGTTTGAACTAGTCTTTATCCTATTTCACCAACACCCATCTCTGTACATTTTATTTTGAAAATACGGCCCCTTTTTCTCAAGCCTTGTCTCTGCATTTGCCTCATTCAATCGCATTTCCCAATTGAGTAAAAGATGAACGGGATGAATGCATTTACACAGGATGACAAACTCTATACAAACACACACACACACACAGACAGACACACACACACACACACAAACACACACTGACATGCCCATTCTACTTTCATTGAGAATAGATGCACGGTACTGAACAGACACCAGTTAAACCGATCTGGGTTTAAGGGCAACGATTCTGCTACAGGGCTGCTTGATATACACACATATACATATGCGTATATATTCAGAGTCACACAGAAACAGCCAGACAAACACACACACCTGCACACACCTCCACCAGTGACTACACCACTGTGTAGTCCCTGCTGTGTGATACTGCCAAAGAGGCCCATTGAAAGTCTTGGAGAAAGGGCGGGGAGGGGGGGGGAAGCATCTCCCACCATCAGGTCACACTTACCCCAACCCACTTATATGAACTCATATAGTTTGCCTGGTCCTCACAAGAATGGTAAAAACACACACACACACACACACACACACACACACACTTCTGCACGTCGACAACACGTCGAAACTGCACCCCGCTGGAATGACACGCACCATTATAAATAGTCTAATCTATATGGTAATAGTGTTGTATTCTACAAGCACAGAATAGGGGATAAGATAACATTGTGACTTTGGAGGTTTGTGCACTGCCTCCTATGGTAATTGTTATCAAAGGTTACCGGGGATGACATCGCCCGTGCTGCCTGTGATTGGCTGGCCCCCGTTATTTATGATATGAATTATGATAACCGTGATGTCTCGCTGACTGTCCCTCCCCGTACTCCCCCCCTCCCCCTCCCTACACCCTCCTCTCCCTCCCTTGCTACCGCACCCCCACATACACCCGCCCCA